>NC_071405.1:4647500-4947500 GCF_017976375.1 Cuculus canorus
TCCTGGGCTTCGTTACTGCTGCCGGACATCGCAGGAGTTCACAATGTGCTGCCAGCCAGGCCATCTGTGGGCACCGTACGGTGGAGGGTGAGTCCATACAGGAGGCTGTTGTGATGAGAAGGGAGAGGAACTTCACCTTTGGGGTTGGAGATATGCTTGAACCAGGAATCTAGGAGATGTTCACTTTTTTGGGCATGGGAATACGCTGGACTTGATCTTGAAAGACAGATGTCATGGATCCCCCTTTAGCCCTTTCCATCCACAATATCTGCACATGCCCAAGATCTGAAGTGTGGCTGTTTGCTTCACCTATTTTTCTATTTCTGACCTATTTTGCTGTTTTTCTCACCCGAGTCACGTGCCATTCTGATCACATTGGGTGCGAGACACATCGTGAGCTACTGCACAGAGTCGGGGCTGTTTTGTCCCCTCCAGTGCTTCCCTCTCCCTTTTCCCTCTTCTAATTAAAGCATGAAGCCTGATTGCAGCTTTCCCGTCTTGGTAACACACAGCACTCCTGCAGCCTGTCTATGTTAGTAAACAAGACTGCTACAAGTAGTTTTTCCCAAGAGGCATCTGCTGGAGAAAATGCAGTCTGGCTGCTTCTCCCTGCCCAGATGCAATCCGTGCAGTGTGTGGAGTGCATTTCAGGTAGCTCCAGTCATGTTATAACACGCACATCACCAGGCTGCCTAATAATAATATTAATATTATTTATAATTATAATAATGACAATTATAAAAGCTATTATTATTATTATTATTACTATTATTATTATTATTATTAAGACATTAAGGTCCTGGAGTGTGGGAGCTGGAGCTGTTTAGCCTGGAGAAGAGGGGGCTTGAGGGGAGACCTTATTGCTCCCTACAACTACCTAAAAGGAGGTTGTAGAGAGGTTGGTATTGGTCTCTTCTCCCAAGTGATTGGTGATAGGACAAGAGGGAATGGCATAAAGCTGCATCAGGGGACGTTTAGGTTAGACATTAGGGAAAATTTCTTCATGGAAAGGGTTCTCAGGCACTGGCAGAGGCTTCCCAGGGAGGTGGTGGAGTGTCTATCCCTTGAAGTGTTTAAAACGCGGGTAGATGAGGTGGTCGAGGACATGATTTAGTAGTAGAGAGGTATGGTTGGAGTTGATGATCTCTAAGGTATTTTCCAGCCTAATGATTCTATTATTATTATTATTGTTATTATTATTATTATTTCACCACTCCTGACCACCTCGGGATGAGCTGCAGCCAATTTAAGCCTGAGCACAGAGCAGAAATGAGCTGCAGCAGCACCGAGCAGAGGTCGGGGCTGGGGGAGGGCACATCAAGCTGCGGCTTCATCTTAGAATGGTGTCGTGTCCTGGTGCGTGTGATTAATGAGCCCTGACTTCACGGTGGCCAAGCAGCATGGGACGGGCGCTCCTCAGCTTCCAGCTTCAGTCCCGTGGGATGTCTGTTCTTTGATGAAGCCCCAGGGTTTGACTTTTCAGGGTGACGTTGGCTCCCAGCCAGCAGCTCGGCAAACCCAGTGGGAACACTGAGCCTTCCTGAGCCCCCAATTCGTTACGAGTGAGGGGCAGTGGATGCAATATTACAGGACCTGATGTGCGTTGATTACTGCCCGTGGTGGGCAATTCAGATGATGAATTGGCTCACGTTGAAGGCAACCTGCTCTCGACCCCAGCAAGCCAGGACTTTGCCCAGTAACCATTTGACAGCTTGGTTTGACCAATTTAACCAATATTTAGACAAATGCA
Organism: Cuculus canorus; assembly: GCF_017976375.1. Taxonomy (NCBI): domain Eukaryota; kingdom Metazoa; phylum Chordata; class Aves; order Cuculiformes; family Cuculidae; genus Cuculus; species Cuculus canorus. The sequence continues at coordinate 4,649,251 of NC_071405.1, forward strand.
CTTGTAGAAGTGACCATGGGGAGGGAATTCCCCCCACGTTCATACTGCAGCCTTGGTCTGGCCCACATTTCCCTGCCCATGGCAGGGGGGTTGGAACTAGATGATCTTTAAGGTCCCTTCCAACTCAAACCATGCTATGATTTTATGATTTTAGCAGGTGATGCTGCAGCAAAAGCATTTCTGTAGGGGTTCGCCAATCTCTGCCAACATCTGCTGCCTCCACCCCCAGCCTGGGCAATTTTGATCTGAACTTCCAGGTTCCGCTGAATTTGTTCCAGGTTTCTGCTGTTGTTTGAGCTGCACAAAGAACAAGGACTCTATCGTTTTCACTTTGCAAATCCCGCCAGGACATGACAGAGTATTTTAGAAGATACTATTTAATTTAAACACCGTGAACTAGAATTGCTGGGAAAGTATTAGAGGTTCTCATAAATTATCCCAGCCCCCGATGTTTCACACTCTTGATCTACCTTTTGTTTAGTCTGTATTATTTTGGAGTGTGTTTCAGGAAAATACTTATGGGCAAAGCATATTCTAGCTCTGACTGGCTTACTTACAAATTACACTTTAATCAACAGATTTGATATTAATTAATAATTCATAGACTGGTCTTAGGATAAAATTGCATAATAATGTCTTTGATGCAGCTCAAAATGTCCATTGTAGATGGCATAAAATGTTAATTAGCAGGAGAATGCAGTTAGGAGAAAACTCTTTTAATTATGTAATAGACCTCATTACAATGGTTAATCAGCAATGCTTCCAAATTAGCCCTCTGACAGCATTTATCTATACATAGCAGATAAACTTTTGTTTGCAGAAAATACATTTGGATAGTCGGCTTCTTAATTGCTTTCAGGCAGTTTTTGAAGCCATTGCAGTCCCCGCCGCTATTTTAAGAAGGCCGATGCTTCTCAGCTGAACGGGACTTCAGCTGAGAATAAAAGGGAAAATTGTTCACAAATATTTGTTCAGATATGCAAGCAAATTTCGATTTGACCTTTCATAGGACCCTCATCTGAATACTGGAGCATTTTGCTGATGGTGGCACCGGGAGAAAAATGCAAAGCATTGGTGCATGAATATCCCTTGAATTTCACATTGTGCGTTAGGTCGTCCAACTCACGCTGGCTGCTTTGTTGATGAATTGTATAAATCACCCAGTCAGGCAACTGTAAACATAGAAATATAGAATCGTTAAGGCTGGAAAAGACCTTTAAGATCATCAAGTCCAACCACCAACACAATACCACACCATACAATACCAAACAAACCAGGTGGTGTGGCCAATACGACCCAAGAGCGTGCACAAAGACCTGGTTGGAAGAAACTTATAAATCCAGGTTTTCCTGGGAAGGTAAACGTGAAGGAGGTCAACAAGCAGATGCCTCATCTGTAATAGCTGTCCCCAGCTGAGTTGTCTGAGCCAGAATCTAGTGAAATGAAGGGGTGTGTGCCAGGATGGCCGAAATGAGTCAAATCACCCAAAGTGAACACCACATCTAGATTTGTAACTTGATGCATTTTGCTGTTTCTGCCTTGATTTTAAAAGTTATCTGGGCTTCTTCTTGGGAGCCTGAAATCCCTATTTATCTCCAAACTCAGCCAAAGCTAGGACTTTCCTAGGTTGCATACAGAGATGATCCAAGGGCTGGAGCACCTTGGATCATCGTATGAGGACAGACTGAGAGAGTTTGGATTGTTCAGCTTGGAGAAGAAAAGGCTCTGGGGAGACCTTAGAGCAGCTTCCAAGTACTTAAAGGGACTCCAGGAAAGCTGGGGAGGGGCTCTTGGTCAGGGAGTGCAGGGATAGGACAAGAGGGAAGAGTTTTAAGCTGAAAGAAGGGAGATTTCGATGAGATTTTAGGAAGAAATGTTTTCTTTTGAGGGTGTTGAGGCACAGGCACAAGTTGTCCAGGGAAGTCGTGTCTGCCTCATCCCTGAAAGTATTCAAGGCCAGGTTGGATGGGGCTTTGAGGAACCTGATCCAGTGGGAGGTGTCCTTGCCCATGGCAGGGGGTCAGAACTGGATGGGCTTAGTTTTTCCTTCAGAACCAAACCGTTCCACGATTCTGTGTGGTCCAGCTGGGTCCAGCTCAGACATTTTGGGCAGGAACGATGGGTATATAATGTCGCGTCCTCTGTTCAGTCCAGCAAACCTTTCATCTCTCACTGCAATAATTAATAGTAGTAGTAATGTCCTGCAGTCAGTTGCTAAGCAGTACTCATGGCTGCTGATCTTCCTCAAAGCGATGGCAGGAATCCTTGGGATGTGATGACCTTGTTCTCTATGGTCCTGTTTGTAATTCTCCTTTTAATATTGTACCATACCGATAGCCCAAGTTTATCCATATTGTTGAACAGACGGATACTCTATTATTAGATTTGTTCTTGCAGACACCCAGCTATATTGGCCGAATGTGATTTATAGTCTCTCAAATCTGCGGACACAGATTTCCACCTCCTTCAGTGTCTGGTCATTTCTATTCATTTCATAGCTGGAATCTAATGTAATAAAATTATAAAAGGCTCTAACTCCTCAGCATTTAATCAGCTTAGTATGAGAGAATTACATCAGCAGCCCTTAGGTGTACTTTAGCCCGTAAAGGAAATCTCACATTAGGAGACAGTCTCATTATTTTGACTACTAAGGATTGCATGAATTTCTGAAGACCCGTCAAGAATACAGAAGGCTTGAGATAGGCTGTGTCTTTATTGATAGCAGACAAAGGAAAGGCATTAATTGTTGGGGATGTATCACTCTGCTTTTACAGCCTGGCTTTTAAACTATTCAATGACAAGAGTTCCAGCTGGAGGTGTAGCTTGGATCCAGAGTCAGCATCCCGGATCCTTCACTAAGATCTACAAATTGTCCTAGAAAAGACAGTGTTTAGGGATAGAATCATAGAATAGTTTGGGTTGGAAGGGATCTTAAAGATCATCCAGTTCCAACCTCCCAGCCATGGGCAGGGACACCTCCCACTGGATCAGGTTGCTCCAAGCCCCATCCAACCTGGCCTTGAACACCTCCAAGCCACAACTTCCCTGGGCAACCTGTGCCAGGGCCTCACAGTCTCATGGTGAAGAAATTCTTCCTTATGTCTAGTCTAAATCTGCCCCTCTGCAGTTTATACCCATTGCCCCTGGGTCCTGTCACTACAAGACTTTGTGAGCAGTACCTCCCCAGCTTTCTTGTAGCCCCTTCAGGTACTGGAAGGTCGCTAAGATCTCCTTGGAGCCTTCTCTTCTCCAGGCTGAACAATCTCAACTCTCTCAGTAGGTGGAAAGTTGTTAGAACCATCTGCATCCCTGTTCAAGGCACTTTCCATATCCACAAGGATAACTCTAGATCAAAACTGTGTTCAGCGGAGAATTTAGGAGGGTTTTAGTACTTACTAACTTAGAGATGCTTTTTTTCCTTGCTGTTGATGCCTCCTCTGTCCTCTGTTTCTTGATCTCAGTTTCTAGAAAACCTCCTCCTGGGTTATATTCCACCCACATGCCTCAGTTTCTCACCCTGAAAGGATGAAGCAATTTCTGGAAAGCTCCCTATGCCCTGCACAGGTCTGCATGTCTCTCCTTCCCTGGGTCCAGCTTTGGCCATGGACCACTCATTGGCTTGGAGGGCATCAATGAGGTGACTATCTGCCTCCTCTGGGTCTGGAGAAATCACAAGTTTTACTTTATTGGGTGTTTTTACATCCATTTTCTTTATTTCAACCTGCAAAATTTCAGGAACTGGGGTGATAAAGGTGGACAAAGAGTCAATGCTGTCAACTCCAGATAAGGGAAGAGATGCTCCGAAGGGTAACGTGTATGTTTACTTGCCTAGAGTTGCACAGAAACTCTTTGGTGCAGCAGGAGACTAAAACCAGATCACCTTGGAGTTACGTTGCACAAAGCCACCATGCCCCACGTCTGCTCCCCAGCTCTGCCCGTGTGTGGCTGAAGTTGGGTGAAAACAGGATTTCCGAGACTATTTTTGGCACATGCAGATGCAGGCTTGGCTGAGAGGAGGAAGGCAAGGGGGAAGCAGAACGGGAGAGAAAGAAGCTGTTTAATGTAACACTGGGATTACATGATTTTCATTCTCTGGGCATGTTTGGGCCAGGGCTGTCCATAGCTCTCTTTCTCTCACATCTTGTGGATCTATGCCACCCTGATCCCACAGGATAGCGCTTCTGCCTCTCTGGGCACTGGAGTTATTTTAAAAGAAAACAGCTCGCTTGTTTTCCAGCCCAAGTTGGCTTGGCCAAGCTCAGCCCCTCTAACCACAGTCTGGGCATTTATTTTTGTCTTCCAGACTTACTGAGGCATTTCTTGGGTTTGTTTGTCTGGTTCTTGCTGGGAGTGATGGAACATGATAAAAATAGAGAGGAGTCCCAGGCTCTGGTTCATTCTTTCGAAAAACTCACAGTGAAAACTGACACACGGCTCAGGATGTCCAAGCACCATCTCATTGCCAGAGCAAGATACCTGGTATGTCTTGGATCTGTCCATGGGACCTGAGTGATTGAATGTAGCTTGTTAGTGGCTTCCAGCTTGTCCTTGGACCTGACTTCAAAGTAACGATTTGGTAAAATGTTTAAGAAACTGTGTTTTCAGCTTCAGTCAGGCTTCAAGGGCTAAACTTGGTTGCAGTACAAAGAATGACCTTGACCAGGCTGGATGAGGCTTTGAGCAACCTGATCCAGTGGGAGGTGTCCCTGCCCATGGCAGGGGGTGGAACTGGATTAGCTTTAAGGTCCCTTCCAACACAAACCATTCTATGATTCTATGAATGGAGCCATCTCCATCATCACATTGACTCCAGAGCCTGGAGCTTTAATATTGGTATTAATATTAACTGTGATGAGACTTACACCTCAGTTTGAGGATAAGCAACACTGAGTCCCATTCCCCTAACACCTTTGGTAGTGTTAAGTGTCAAAGGAAAAGCATTGGACTGTCAGAGATGAGGTTTTGTTTTTCTGGCTGGTGCACCACATTGTAGTGTCTTTGAGTCACGCCTGGAGCCAGGTGGCCAGCATCTGCTGGGTCTTTGTCGTGTTATCCTCTCCTCTGGGAGCAAGATGAGCAGCCATTCATGCTGTTTTGACACTGTTAATTTGAGAATGTGTTGTTTTGCCTTCCTGAAATAAGCAAAATACCCTTTGCACGCGATGGGGAGGTTTGTGATGGTTCCTGGAGGAGTTCATCCCCATCACCAAAGCCCCCCCTGAGAAAGCACTGCTAATGCGCAGCTGAGCTCTGCCTCTCTCACAGCAAGACCACTGGCAACCAATTTAGCTCGTTACTGCTTTGTTCAGCTGGTCTGGAGCCTGACCATGGGGTGCTTCAAAGATTAAGATGGTGACTCTGAATCCCCAGAGGAAGAAAGCGGTGAGAGCAGAGGACATGACAGGATTGAAGACATGAGCTGCAAACATCCCCAGCTCCCTGGGGTTTCCAAATCGATGATGACTCGGGCTTAGGTCTGTGAAGCAGCTGCAATTCAGCCCTGAGCTGACAATGACCTGAGGGCAGGTCATTGTCTGCCTGCCTGGACAAGGGTTGCTGCTCATCAGGAAGATGGGAACCGTCACAGGATGCTGCCATGGTGGCTGAATTCATCATTGATGGGAAATCAGGAGCCTGTGATATACTGACTGTGCAAATGGCTGCAGGCTCTTCCTTCCCAGGAATAGCTCCATCTGGGGCTACATAGTGCAAATATCTTCTTTTTTGCACCAGGAAATCTCTTTTGGGCAGATCTTTAGCCTTTCTAAATATTCAGCCATAATCTTTAGTATGAGTGGAGTTTTGAATCAATAATGAGAACTCACAGTGGCACTGCAGTCTTGTTGAGAGCTGCTGTATCTCCAGAAATCCTGGACATGTCTGGATCTGCTTGGGCTACACAGCACCTAGAGAAGACAACTGATAGTGCGGCCTTCCCAGACTTTTGAGGAGCCCTGAATGGGGCAGCTGTGGATCAAGCTCACGTGCACTTGCTGTCTGTGCTGTTTGTCATATATCATATCCCTTACGAGTTGCCTACACAGCACACATGCTTTGCAGATATCCAGTGACCAAAACTCTCTCTGCCTCTTGGCTTTACCTCCATACAGCTGTTCTTCACCCAGAATCACAGAATAGTTTGGGTTGGAAGGGACCAGTTCCACCCCCTGCCATGGACAGGGACACCTCCCACTGGATCAGGCTGCCCAAGGCTCCATCCAACCTGGCCTTGAACACCTCCAGGGATGGGACAGCCACCACTTCCCTGGGCAACCTGGGCCAGTGTCTCACCACTTTCATGGTGAAGAAATTCTTATTCTTATGTCTAGACTAAAACTGCTCTCCAGTTTACACCCCTCTACCCTCGTCCTATCACTCCAAGCCTTTGTGAACAGTCCTTCTCCAGCTTTCTTGTAGCCTCCTTCAGGTACTGGAAGGTCACTATAAGGTCTCCTTGGAGCCTTCTCTTCTCCAGGCTGAACAACCCCAACTCTCTCAGCCTGTCTTTGTGTGGAAGGTGCTCCAGCCCTCCGATCATCTTTGTAGCCTCCTCTGGGCTGCAGAAGCTAGTTGTGTTCAACACTACTACCTTGGCAGTAGTGATGTGGGCGGTAGTGGTGAGAAGGTCAAGCACTGGAGTGGGTTGTCTTTCATCTGGAAGCATGGAAATCAGAAAAAAAAATATGCACTGGAATACAGAGGCATGAAAGTACCTTCAGTGCAATGCTTGGAAAAAACATGCACCGGGATACGTAAGGCTACTTTGACATGGATGTGCAGGGGAAGAAGATTTCTCTCTGTGCTAGAGAGGAGGCAGCCAAATTGCAAACAGTTGTGTTGCTCAGTAGCTTTGGAATAAGCCCTCGGGAGGCAGGTTTGGGCATGTCTTTGGGATCTGAACTCCCTGGGACCTCATCTTTGCTTCAGGCTGATCATAATCCATCTCCTCTTGCTCTTGTGTAGCTCATCATTGAAGAGAAGTAATTCAAACTAGCATTATTATGGTCTGCTGACTGTTGCCTCCAGCATGTTTCCTCCTGGAAGATGCAGCACAGCTCTGGTGCCATTATTTTTGAATGTCCTTTAAGCAGAACTGTTCACACCTCTTGATTCAATTCATGGAGAGTCTCTTAGCATTCCCATCGCTTATCTAAACATATCATATTTCAAGGTTTATTTTGTGGTCATAAGAATTTGCTATTGGCATTCAAACTAAAAGTCTTTGCTGAATCTTAGCCTAGCGACAAATGCGTTGGATTGGGTTAGGCTGGAAGAAAAGGGGCTTTAGGATTTTATGAGAAGAGGGCCTCAAGACTGGAATGCTTTAAGCTGATCTCCCCGCTCCGAGACTTATCAGTTCAGATAAAACAAACCGAGCCTGCAGTGCTCTTCCTGGCAAATGTCTCTGGTGGAGCTGGCGAGGCTACAAGTAGCCTCTGATGATGATACTCGAGACACTGATTGAAAGTTGCCCTCTGTTCAACTCTGCAAGGTGGAAGAAGAATGAGTGGAAGAAGCTCCAGGTATGGCAAGGTGGTTGTCCTTATCCTGCAAATTTTTTTTTTCTGAGTGAGCTACAAAGGGCTGCAAAAGATGAACTCTAATTGCTTCCAGTTGTATGGGAGAAAGTGAGCAAGATGGATATGGGAAATCTGTTAACACTCTGCATAGATCTGGGAATACGGGCAGGGTGGAGAAAACAACATCAAGATGAAGGAGTTGGAAAAAAGACTCTAAAAAAGGTGTTTTCAGAGCAACAAAAGACTTCAGATGTGGCAGAAGGCTCTCGCTCTTTTATCAGAGCACACTCAAAGCTGAATATGTTCTCGGCAGCTTGGCAGCCAGGATGATGTGAATTCCAGCCTGATTCCCAGGGAATTCAGACCATGCTTTTGGCAGGCAAATGTTGCCTTTGCTGCAGGTAGGCAGCAGATGCATCCTTTGCCAAGCTGTAGATACAGGTTTCCACAGTTTTTTGAAGTGATATTTGGGTGAAATGTAGCCCTCGCTCAAGTAGTTATCGAACTGTTGGGATGAAGAAAACCTGCCACTCTGAGTCAGGTCCCTGTCTTACAACTACAGCTCTCAGATCTTCTTACAAATTAATCCCTGCTTGCAAAGCCTTTCTTATCAGCTCACAGATTGCCCCATAGCCCTAAGCACCTTGTGATCCAGTAAGGATTGCTGGCATCTCGTTCAAGCCAATGGAAAGGGCTTCTGGACTCCAGTAGATTTGGGTCAACCCCTTCCCAGTGGTGATGGTCACACGATAAATGTCCTTCTATCCCACTCATTCCCAAAGGAATCAGAGGTGATGTGTATGTAGATGGTAATTCTCTATCAGCTGGGTCTAAGGCAGGACTCTCTCAACGGGGATGTTTCCGCACTGGGGAAACATCTCTCCAAGGATATTTCTTTTCAGCAGGTTGCCTTTGAGCCTGCTGGCAGAGCAGTCTGATGTCTGCCCTCCTCACTGTTTAATGCATGCAGAATTTTTAAATCTTTCACTTTCCTTGCCACCCGAGCTCAGATCTTTGACTCAGCTGGAACGTGGGCGGCACTTGAGAATGTGTATCTGCACTCTCTGTTAGGTTCCAGCTTTGCGCACCCTTAAAAACAACGTCTAGCATGCCTAAATATCTATCTTTGTCGCAGAAATGATGCTGGTAGAGCTGGTGATAATCTAAGCTGTTAGATCCTTTTTAATCACATCGTCTCTGGGACCATTTCTGAAGCATCTTGGCTGCTCAGGAACCATCATTACTTCCTGACAAGAAGGAAAGGGGAAGGGGCAGAGCGATGGGAAGGGACCTGCCATCCACAATCTGTTCCTCGATTTCAATACAGGCCTGGGCATGACGTGATTTAGAGCAGCCCTGTGGAGAAGGACTTGGGGGTACTGATGGATGAAAAGCTGGATATGAGCCAGCAACGTGTGCTGCAGCACAGAAGGCCAACTGTGTCCTGGGCTGCATCCAAAGCAGCGGGACCAGCAGGGCGAGGGAGGGGATTCTGCCCCTTTACTCCACACTGGTGAGAACCCACCTGGAGTCCTGTGTCCAGTTCTGGAGTCCTGAGCACAGGAAGGACATGGATCTGTTACAGCAAGTCCAGAGAATCCAACAAAGATGATCCAAGGTCTGGAGCACCTCCCATATGAGGACAGGCTGAGAGAGTTGGGGTTGTTCAGCCTGGAGAAGAGAAGGCTCCGAGGAGACCTTAGAGCAACTTCCAATACTGAAAGGGGCTCCAGGAAAGATGGGGACAGACTTTTTGGTAAGGTCTGTTGTGACAGGACAAGGAATAATGGTTTTGAATTGAAGGAGAGGAGATTTAGACTGGATATAAGGATTTTTTACAATGATGGTGGTGAAACACTGGCATAGGTTGCCCAGGGATGTAGTGAAGACCCCATCACTGGAAACATTCAGAATCAGGTTGGATGGGGCTCTGAGCAACGTGATTGAGTTAAAGATGTCCCTGCTTCTGCAGGAGGGTTGGACTGGATGACCTGTAAAGGTCCCTTCCTGCCCAAACCATTCTATGATTCTCTTCTGTTCTTCAGAGGTAGAATTTGCAAAGTTCTGTTTATCCATGTGAGGCTGCTTAGTTTCTGCCTCTAACACCTGTGTGTAAGGACGTGATGTTTAATCTTGGAGCAACAACACTAGGGAAAAAGCAGGAGGTGAGATCTGTCCGTCTTGCAAGGACAACGATGCATAGTTGCCCTTTTTACCTGGAAATCTGTAAGACATTGAGATGATTAATTTTAGGTTTGCTCACGTAAGCCTTTTTCTCATCTGGGCTGTGGAAAGTAAAACAAAGAAGTGAGAACATCTTTCGTAAATGCATTAACAGTCAGGGATGTACAGCTCTGCCTTTACAGCTTGGCTTTTAAAGTTTGCAACAACAAGGGTTTCACCCTGATGCTGCATAAAGGAAATGTCCAATAAAAGACTTTTATTTTAAGACAGCAGTGTGAAGTTTTAGCAAACACAAGAGCTCGTTGGGCCATGCGGAAGAGGGCTCTGCTCTAAAGTGACAGAGGTCACATATTTTTGTGGTTTCCCTCTGCAGAGTGGAGGTTATAGTCCTTCTTTCCTCCTCACCTGCAGCAAGGTCTTCAGTGCCGGGGTCAGATTTGTCCAGTGTCCATGGCTGGGCACCATTTTCTGGGTCTCTAGATGCTTCTGTGCTCCAAAAGCCTGCCGTGAACAGCTCTGATATCTGGTTTAGCACATAGTGCAGAGGTTGCAGATGTTGTGCTGCAGATGTTTTTGTAATAAATGGAGGGAAGGTTTTGGATTTCACATAGCTCCACCAGCAGATATATATACGGGAGGGAGGGGAGGAAATGGAGTGGACAGCCCTGTGACTTCTGCCTTGAAAAATAGAGTGAAACAGGGACCTAAGCCTCCTAATCCTCAATAATGCATGGGATAGTTTCTTTTCCAGCCAACTGGCTGTAAGAACAGTTTGGATATCATTATGGAACTTTCCTTGGATAAATCCTTGTCCTTAAATACTTTTGCCCTGGAGCTGAAGGAAACAATGCTTGTTCTTCCCAGGCTTTTACCAGCTGAGCTGAGTCAGCACAAGTCAGGCATCCTTCATGTTCAGCCCTGAACAGGTTATTTAAATCCCAGTGGTAAATAAATGGTAAATGCGAAACAGCGTGTGGTACGCTGCTTAACCCATGCCCCATTCAATCCACATCATTTTTTTTTCATCACTGAGCTGGAGGGAAAATCCTCTCCTCTTTAGCCAGACAGAGCACGGCTTGCGGTTGCCTCGTTGCTGCATTGCCAGCGGCTCCTCCATCCCTACAGCCGCTCTCTGGTCCTGCGGTGCATCACCTGGATCAGCCGTTTGTGTCTCCCCTGCCCACCGTCACCACCGTCACTTCCCATTCTCTCTGCTGACTCACATTTATTTTTTTGCTGAATCTCACTCCTCTGCAGAGCAGCTTCCCTCACTCGCTCGGTCATTTCCCATCAGCAGCATAAACATCTTTCAGTTGTCAACCAAGATGTTTCACGCTGGCAGCCTCTGGCCCTGGTGACATCTGGTTTCCAAGAGGGGCCGAGCAGAGGGTTTCAAAGGGCTGAACATGCTTTTCTCTGCAACATCTCCAGGAAATTGGCTTGGGGTGAACGAGAAGTCCGGAGGCGGAGTGGTCAGTCGGCAGCCAGAGGTCCCCTTCAGCTGGCACGTCCTTCCAAGCAGGATGCAAGTCAGGCTAAGGAGGGCAGAAGGGGATGGGGTCTTTTTCCAGAGGCAACGTTATTTTTGCAAGGCAAGCTTCGAAGAGGATTAGACCAAAAGATACAAGATGGCAAATGAAATTAATTAACCTAGAAAGAGCAGAGAGGTGTTGCAGCCCTGATTCAATGGCTGAACGATGCCAAACCATCACAGGTGAGGAGTGGGACCCATTCCCCATGTCATGTTTTGGACACGGGTGGAGGGAGGAACGGTAAATCTGGATGCAAGATTTCACAGAAAGCAGCTGCCCTGTTTTCTGCCATGGCTGTGACCCAAGGAAAGCGTCTTCTCTGAGCTCCCTATCTGAGAACAAGCCTCGTGAGCAAACCTCCCTTTGCTGCTGAGATGCCTGGAGGTGTCCACTGCTGAGAAAGGCAGCGTCTTCCTTCAGAGAAGTCTTTGGCAGAGCCTTTACATGCCACCCTCTCCTGACTGAGTGAAATGTACTGTTGCTGACACAAGCAAAAAGGGCTGTTGATACACAGGAGCATCCGGAGTGTGGGGCTTGCCTGCACCCCAGGTGGAGAGAGGTGGTGGAGGTGGCTCCTCTTGGGCTTCTCTGGGATACTGAGCCAGGCTGAACAGGCTGCCTCTCTGCCTGGCCCACCTTTGAGAGCTGATGGGTGCTTATCAGAAGGTCTCTGGGAGATACCAAGCTCGCTATTATTACCTTTGGTTCTTAAATTGATGCAAAATGTGAAAAGCTAATCAGCCATCCCTGCCTGCAACTGATGGAGGATGCAATGTCTGCACCATCTGCGCTTGATAACATCTAAACATTTAATTTAGTCTAGGGAGAGGTGGTCTAAGGTAGAAAAAAGCCCATCCAGGCAAAAAAATTCTAACTCCTCCACTGTCTAAAAGCCAAAACAGATGATTGCCTTTCCTTTGAGGCAAACCCAACCTTCCCTGACCTCCTCCCAGTTCATGGGGTACAAATCGCACTGAGGCCTCTTGCTGCGGTGGAGCTCATCTCCCAGCAAACAACATGTTTGCACATGACTGCTGTTTTGTGGTGGGAAAAAATAGACGGCTCCAGCCAGCAGCTGTCCCCAAGGAGGGGCTCTGAGTGGGCATGGGCTGTGCTAATTACAGCCACGTATTCGTAACGAGAAGTGCTGAGGGAGAGAAGAGCGAGGCGGAAGGGGGCTGATGGTCAAGCCTTGTAGCGTGGGGTATGGCCCAGCAGAAATCTCTTGTGGTTCCGGCAGGGTGGATAGAGGAAGAAAAGGGGACCCCATAATCTCTGCATTTCTCGTTAGCCTCTGAGGCTGCCGCATCTCGATGAGCTCCCCATGGCTCATCCCATTAGCTCTGTTTAAGGGTTGGGAAGTGATGTGTTTATCCAGACACTGGGAACAAAACATGCTCACTTTTTTTTTCCCCAGTCTGGGACATCTTATTTTAGGTTAAGGAAAACAGCAAGGAAAGGAATAGCAAATATAACTCCTAGGGAGGCAGCAACCCCACTGTCTCTGCCTTGGCAGGGACCTATACCTTGGAAATCTCAAACCACTGAAGTCCTGTGAAGGCTGGAAGTCAAAAACTATCTATGGCCATGCAGCCTACAAGGATGGAAAGTTCAAAAGAAGTATTGAACATGAATACATAGGGCTACAATGATCCAAGGGCTGGAGCACCTCCCACACAAGGACAGGCTGAGAGAGTTGGGGTTGTTCAGCCTGGAGAAGAGAAGGCTCCAAGGAGATCTTATAGCAACCTTCCAATGCCTAAAGGGGCTACAAGAAAGCTGGAGAGGGGCTGTTCACAAAGGCTTGGAGTGATAGGACGAGGGGAAATGGGTATAAACTGGAGAGGGGCAGATTTAGACTGGACATAAGGAGGAATTTCTTCACCATGAGAGTGGTGAGGCCCTGGCCCAGGTTGCCCAGAGCAGTGGTGGTTGCCCCATCCCTGGAGGGGTTCAAGGCCAGGTTGGATGGGCCTTGAGCAACCTGATCCAGTGGGAGGTGTCCCTGCCCATGGCAGGGGGTTGGAATTAGATTATCTTTAAAGTTCCTTTCAACCCAAACTATTCTATGATTCTATGAACAAGTCTCTGGGCTGGGAATCAGGAAATCTGACACTCTGCTCCCATCCCGGCCAAACAGGGCTGTGGGGTGACTGGGAAAAAGCCCAATTCCCTTCCAGCATGTCTGCTCCCTGTCCTGTTCTTTGGCTGTATGAACCAAAAACTCTCCTGGACAGGCTCTGGCTCTCTGAATATACCTCCACACACTTAAAACCAGACCCAGCCTTTTCTGCCTGCTGTCTCCTTGAGGAAAGCTCCTGCTCAGCTCCAGAGTTTCAGGGGCCGTTCCTGATGTTGCAGGTGCTTAACTTTCATGGCAAAGTGGAAAAAATGGGGCTGTCCTTTGGAATCGGGCAATTACTTTTTTTTATCTCTAGTTGGGCTGATGGAGAGCTTTGGGTTTAAATGGGGATGTATGAAGGTCCCATCACCTACATGAAATAAAGAACATGGGAGCTTGCTCTGAAGATGTATGAAAATAGGAGCTCAAGCAAGGATTAAAGAAGGGCAAAGGGAATGAGGAATGAGAAAAAGGGAAGAAACACTGTGACATTTTCTAGGATGCGTTTGTTACGTTAGAGGCTGCTTGTTTATCGGACTAGAATTGTCGAATCGTTTGGGTTGGAAACTCAAAGCCCATCCAGTTCCACTCCCTGCCATGGGCAGGGACACGTCCCACTGGATCAGGGGCTCCAAGCCCCATCCAATCTGCCCTTGAACCCCTCCAGGGATGGGTCAGCTACCACTGCTCTGGGAAACTTGGGCCATGACCTCCCCACCCTCACTGCAAACCATTTCTTCCTAAGATCTCATCTCAATCTCTCCTCTTTCAGCGGAAAATCATTCCCTCTTGTCCTATCACTGCATCAGTTTTGAGGGCATTAGCTCTGGAAATATGGCAGGATGCTCATCTGACTTCTTGATGTCCCACTGCCAGCAGGTAAAGAGTTTGTTCACCGCGTGCAACTGTCGTTGAACAACAGGAGCAGAGCATTGTTGCAGTACTCAGAAAACCTGCAGTCATGAGGAACTTGGTGCCACATCTGCTGTTGTTGAATATGAGTGGCAGGATTTGTCCCCTGGCACTCAGGATTGCTGAGCAATATTCCAGCATGACTGGATCAGAGGAAGAAGTCTGAAAAGCGCAGCTCCCTTCTGCCTTGCCTGTCTCTGCTCCCTGTTTCTTCTTGTCCTATGTAGCCAGCACTCACCTGAGGGCAGGCTTGCTGTAGTTTGCTGTGTTCATACAACGTTTAAAGTGATCAGCAAGATTTTCAGGGCTATAGGGGTGGATTTTCGAGCATTTGGTGCTCACTGACATTTCAGGAGAGTTTGGCTCTTGTGTAAACACCTTATAAGGCTCAGAAGGAAGAGGGCAATATCACTGACATCAGCAGCAGCGATCCCAAATGCGATGCTGGCCTCCTCTGTAATTGCCTTTTTCCCTATTCTGTTTCTCCAGCATATTGGCAAACCAATTGGTTTAAAAACGTCAGCAGCAAAAGCCATGGAGGTTCACCAGTTTGTAGTTCTGGGTTTGCTTTGCCTCCTCCATCAGGTCACCCGTGCCTGACAGCTCAGGAACATCTGAGCTCTCATTGGGCATCCATAATGTCTTTCTCTCTGGCTCTAAGATGGGTTCCCACATGGGATGTAGACCTCATGATGATGGTGGAGGCCAAACACCCAACATCTCATTGCTCATTGCAAGCCCACCAGTGTGGGACTTCATTGTGTTTTCTGCAGCCCAAACCCTTGGTTGTGCTCCGCGCTGGGGCTCAGCCCAGCACTGCAGGTGCTCTGCATTATGTCCATGAAAACTAGAATAAAAGGCTGGTGGGTGCTGGGAAAAGGGCACCTTTTGCTGCATTACAGTGAGGATCAGAAAGGACAATCTTCTTAACAGCCAAGCTCAGCTTTGCCACAAAATCTGGCTACAAGCTACTGTGGCCCTGGAGTGTTAATTTAGGACAAGAAAAGGCAGAACCAGCCAGTGATGAGCTGATTTTAAAATAGGAGGTTTCATTGTCCATGGATTCTCTGGCTCCCTGCTTTGGCCCCAGGCTTTGCAGAAATCAGGTTTTACTGCACCTTCACCTCTCTGGGGGCTTCACCCGTGATGCCTTGCACACAGCGGTGCACATCTGCTCCAGAGGCTACGTGCATCCACAGGGGGTTCGGAAGGGCAGGGTGGCACTGCCATAACCCCCTGCCTTGGGCCAGGGGTGCCGTACAATACGGAGCCTGAGGCGTCTCACACAGCAGCGCCAGTGTGAGCTGTAACAGAGGCTGCATTCAGGTTGCACAGGGGCTCTCCCCGAGTGGCACTTGGGTCCTCGCTGACCCTGGGGTGGGTTTAGCTTGGTTAAACAGCGCGGGAGAGGCTGAGAGAGTTGGGCTTTTTCAGTCTGGAGAAGCCTTTGGGAAGAGCTTGGTGCAGTTTTCCGTTATTTAAAGGGGCTACAGAAAAGTTGGGGAGGAGCTCTTGATCAGGAACTGCAGCATAGGATGAAGGGGAACGGTTTTCAGCTGAAAGAAGGGAGATGAAGATGAGATCTTAGGAAGAAATGTTTTCCTGTGAAACATGGGCACAGGCTGCCTAGACAAGTGGTGGCTGCCCCATCCCTGGAGGTGTTCAAGGCCAGGTTGGATGGGGCTTGGAGCAACCTGATCCAGTGGGAGGTGTCCCTGCCCATGGCAGGGGGGTGGAATTGGGTGATCTTTAAGGTCGCTTCCAACCCAAACCATTCTATGATTCTATGAAATAAAATGCTGGGGGCTGAATAACCCTCAGCCGCCCACGTTTAGTCCAGGCTCTGGCAGTTTAATGCTTTCTGGCTGGGGTCCGAGGGGATGTGTGGTCACCCAATATTTGCTGTAAAGGCCGGATTTGCAGATGTATGGGAGGCTCCTGAAAAATATGTTGTCTTGCAAGTGAGCCTTTAGAGCTGGGAGGAATGTGCTGAAGGGAAAACATGATGAGAAAGTAGAGAGAGGAGCTCCTCAAGAGCATGGAGGAACCCAGACCAAGAGCCAAAACTTTCTCCAGGACTCAAGAAAGAAAGAAAAGAGCCACAAGTAGAGGGGAGGCTGTGTTGGGCTGGAGAAAATGCTTTGGAGGTGGGTTGTGGGGATGAGATGTCAGGCCATCAGCACGTTCCTGCTGGTCCGTGCCCTGCTACCTTATACACTGCTATTCATTGGCATATGGCATCATGTAGTGGGAAATAAATTTTGACTTGATAACTTGAGCAGGAGAGAAAAGCGGAGTGAGGGATGTCTCAGCATGAAGCCTAAGGAGGCTTCTGGCTTGTTGGCCTGTCATGGGACCAGTCTCTTTTCCTGAGCAGAAGCACACTGCAGTTCCATGGTGGGCACAGAGACAGCAATGGAGAATGTAAAAAAGGGGAAAACAACTTTGCCCTCATCATCCCCTCCCTTGCCAGTTCTCTCCTCTCCCAGCTCCACTTCCAGACGCTTTCCAGGCTTGTATGAGTCTCTGAAGCACTTTGACCTCCTTTTCTCTACCTTGGTGGCACCGTACACTTTATTCTCTTCCTTCAAAACTCATTGTAACTATGCAGGGGATGTTTTTGAAGCAGCAATTTCTCCCTGGGAAGCAGAAAGCTGCTGTCTGGCTACAGCAGACACAGAAAATATATACAAACACTTCGCAAGATGCAATTTTGAGCCATGAATTCCACCCGAGTGCGAGGAATTAAGCGAGTTTTTGTGAAGGAACCGTTGTGCAATTGAAAGTCCCGGTTGTAAACAACGGCAGTAGGAAGTGCTGAGGGAAGGTTACAAAGCCAGAAATGTGGTTATTGAACTCTTTGAATGATCCATCAAAGAGCGCAATATAAAAATGTTCTTACACTCCAAACCGAGGGAGCTGGGGAAGGCTGCACAGCACAGAAAGTTGGTCACAGAGGACTTGGAGAAGTGATGTGAATCAGGCAGGAAGGCAGACAAGTGTGGAGACTGATTTGTGATGGGGATATTGCTGCTTTTGCTGAGCGTAATTAACACTGTGAGTATGTAGGTTGAAAACTGGTGACATGCAGAGAAATCGCCTGCTGCGTGGACAGGTGAGACGCTTGATAAATTGAAAGCCTGAATGCAGATTTAGTGTGCTTGAGGATGGAAAGAATGCTGGAAAGCTTGGAAGCATGTCTGGGCATCCTGATCTGCTAGGGTTTGCTTCAGAGTCTGTCCTCCTCCGAGTCTGGGGTTTACCTATCAAAGGATGAGCAGCCAATGTGTCTCCTTCCACTCTCAGGGCCAAGCCCTGGCTTTTCTGAGGTCAAGAGTAATTAGTTTCTATTGGATTCAATAAACATGAGCCATGGCATGACCAGCAAAAGGTATTTATGTCTGCAGTGAACACAACGAGGGTTGCAGAGCTTTAGGTGTGTACCACTGGAGATGTGCCCCAGCTCTGGATCTGCTCTCAGGAGTGATCCCTCACCAGTGCTGATGTGGGGAAAAGGGACAATTTGAATCAGCTGCTTGGGAAGGAAGGTCCAATGCAAGACTTGCAATATCGCCAATACCTGTAATAATTTTTCACCTCTGAGCTCCACTGTGCAGCGCTGGTTTAATTCCTGTGATACCCTAGGGACAACGAAAAGCATCATCAACCCTATGGACAAACTGATGAACAAAGCTGTTCAGGAGCGAGTTATTGTTGGAGGAAGAAAAGCAAGCTGGGAGTCATGTCCTGCCGGGTGCCATCAAGGATCAGATGCTGCGGTTCAGGAAAACCAAGATGTGGCGTGCGGCTCGGTTCTGCTCCAGCCCATGAAGGAGTCTTCTCACCCCACCAGAGGTGTCTAATGCACAAAAAGGTTCTGGGATGGGGAGAAATAACCTGTCCTACTAGAGGTACCCATTCAAGGCTGAACAAAATCATGAGTGTTTCCCACGGATATCCACCATCTCATCTTCAGGGAGGAAATGACTCGCTCGCCTCCTGTGGTTATTCAGCCCAGAAGCCCACTGGAGATGGGTGTAGAGGTGTTTCAGCAGGGCAGCACACAGTGGAACACTGAGTATACTCAGTTTGTATGAGAGGGTGTCTGGGACAGGTGTGGGATATCTCCAATAGTGTTTGGACAACATGAATCACAGAATAGTTTGGGTTGGAAGGGACCTTTAAAAGTCATCCAGTCCAACCCCCTCTGCAATGCACAGGGACATCTTCAACTCAATCTGGTTGCGCAGAGCCCCCACTGACCTGGCCTTGAATGTTTCCAGGGATGGGGCATCCACAACCACGCTGGGCAGCCTGTGCCAGTGTTTTATCACCCTCATAGAAAAAAATCCTTCCTCTCATCTAATCTGAATCTACTATCTTGTAGTTTAAAACCATTTCCCCTTGTTCTATCGCTACAGGCTATATTAAAGAAGGTGTCTGTGACTGCAATTAGTACTCCAAGCTGCTTTTATGATATTAATATTAAGAAATGATGATGATGATAACAATAAAATCAGCAGCAATGGCAGCGATGCATGACACAGGACATGTTTCCTGGGGGGATGTGGAAAGGCAGTGGACTGCTGGAGGAAATGGGAATGTTCAAACGTCGTCTTGGGAGGGCCGTCTTCAAAAGTGCCGTTCCTACACTGTTACTCTGCTGATGAGCGCAGAAGGATTTAGCAATATTAACTCATTAAAGCTGACAATGTCCTAGGCGAGCAAAAGCAACGGGGCATCCTTTCATTTACATCTCCATGGCTGTTTTTCTGAGCACTGCAGGTGATGGAGACAGGGAGAGGTGTTTGCTTTGCCTCCTCCAAGGTCTTCTCTTTTCCCAGGCAGACTGCAGCTGCTGCAGAAGTTTTCTGTTGGTGCTGCGTATTATACGGCTGTAGCTTTTTGTGCATGGGAGATAAAACGCCCACTGTCTAGCAACTCATTAGCTCTCCTTCGGCAGCATTAGTGGTTAACAGCATAATTAGTTTCAGTGGTAAAAGGAGATTTTGCAGACCCAAGAGAGAGATTGTTAATCGTCTGGCATTTCAGACAACAGCAAAAAAGGGGCAAATTGCTTGTTAGAAACAAGGGCAGAAATATTGTTTACTGTTAGGCAACTTATAACTAAAAGATTGACCTGAGGTGGCTTTGTTTTGTTTGTGAGTTATGCTAAAGAATTGTGATTTTAGTGTTGTGAAATGTCTTATAGTGTCAACGAGCAGGCACTAAAATGTCCACCAGGATGCCAGTGTTCATTACCGTTTCTGGGTAGTTTGTCACTCTGCAAAATACTGTGTTCAGGTTCAGCATCTGAGTCATCTCCCTGCTGTGGGGTGGAGACAGACTTTCTAATGAGGATGAGAACACGTCACTGTCCTTTGCTAGATGTGTGCCCAGCATTTAGTAGGTTGGGCCTTAAATCAGGGCAGGACATCATTGCAGAAATTGTTGAATAATAGTGCTACAAGTAATGGTATACATCGGTCATCTTCAAACCTTCCTTCAGCGTTGGGGTGATGGTCATCCCTGCCTTAGAGATGGCAAATTGGAGCACAGAGCAGGCAGCTTTGCTTGATAAGGAAACTTTTTTGACCAGTTTCCGGGTCTTGGATCTCAAGGGTTGCAGCAAGGACAGGTGGAGGAATGCCTGAAGGCCAGGTATTCATTGTTCATCACCCGCAGTGGGGGTGGTGTTGGAATTAGATGATCTTTAAGGTCTGTTGCAACTCAAACCATTCTATGATTCTATGATTGTTGGAGACTACTTGGAAGCTGTCCAAAACATCATCTGGCTTTTGACCATGACCCAAAGTCCATCTCTCCTGGCCCTTATCGGCAGCTGGAGCCAAGAACTGAACACTCCAGGAAAAGCATTTTCTGCTGGTGGTGCTGCAGACTTTACTAGATTCATGACGTGTTGGTAATCTCATGAGGAACACCGGCTGCCTCACATTTCCAGACTGAAGAAGTTCACATAAAGTTCAGACAAGCTTTGGGAAAATATTTGAACTTCAGAATGTTTGTATGAACCCAACCTCACTAATTCATAAGTGTTGAGGGGCCAACTCATCTATGAACGTGTGCGTGCATCGCAGAAAGGCAACTGAATCATTACAAGAACACAAACTGGTAGGGATGTAAATGTATTGCTCTGCACTGTTGTGTCCCAGCAGTTGGCAGAAGAAGAAGAAACACCTTGGATCTAGATAATGCCTCCCAAAACAAGCCCATATCCGAACAAAATGAGGTCTGTTACTACTAGAACAGAAATAACTCAACCTGTTTGAGGAAATGGTCCTTACACTCTATTTATCGTCTCCTGTCTGAGTACCCCTCTGTCTCTTCGGAGCAATTTAGGCACCGTGTACATAAATAACAGCGTGTCTATTATTCCTGAAAGCATATGGAAGACTGGCTCATTGTTTGAAGAAGGAAGGTGGATTTTATCATCCTGACAGTGATCTGAGGATGCAAGTGATAGAATGCGAAGGTGGCCTTTTGGTTTGGTGTGGGCTTGGAGGGGTTCTTCTGGATTTTGAAAGGTTGTGATTCCCTTCTGACCCTTTTCCTCCTGTTCTGAGGGCTCAAAATCAGAGAGCAGAACTAGAAGTTATTTAAAGGTTATCTCCTGCATGCTGTGTGGGCATATATATGCGTATGTAAATGCCAGATACAGGGAAAAGCAGGAAAAATGGAGAGGAGTTTGCATTTCTGCAGGATCCTTGTAGGGCAGAGAGGAGGATATCCAGCAGTGTGTGACATAGGTGATATCCCCTCCGGCAGCAGCCCCTGCTCAGCCTGGCATGCTTCTTCCCAGCTGATTTCAGGGTCCTTGACCACTATCGCTCACAGCTCTGCAGGAAAACTGGGCTGCATCTGGCCTTGCAATCTGATCCCTGAGCATAGTGAAGCATTGCCAGGATGGGGGTATGGAGATGAGAGGAGGAGAGATGCTTAAACATGGGCAGCTAAACCCCCTTTCCAATGGGTCCCGTTTCCTGCTTTTCCATTCAAAGGGAGCACGCAGGGAAGGGCGCAGCAGTATTTCCTGACAGCTCGTTTCTGGTAGCTATAGAAACTTAAAACATAGCCACATTAACAGAAATACATCTCTTTGCCGGAGCTTCCTTCCCTTGCAGGCCATAGCTTTTCACCGACGTGAGCCACCCCAAGCCTTCAAAAGCCCAGGGAGCCTCATCCTGGGCTCTGAAATATCTTTTTGCCAGTTGGAAACGAGCAGTGTAATTTTATTAGCTGGAAATGGAGAGATGTGGAGGCAAAGCAGGGAATATCAGAGACCAACAAGCATTGACTCAGGGGAGAGAGCCGATCCTAAACATTGCATTTGTGATTACAACAACATCAGTATGGCTACTGGTTTGCTACCAAATAGATAGATATTTGAAGCAGAAAGGCTGCCAGGAAGGCAGAGATGCCAGCGAGCAGCGGATGCCAGGAGCAGCTTGTTGGCACAGTCCCGGTGGCACCCTTCTGCCTGCAGGTCTGTGAGCCTGCTTTCTGGCTCTGATCTGTGCATCTTCGTGCCATACCGTGGGCATCTGAATGGCTTTCAGGCTTTGACGCCCACCATGAGGCTCGACGACCTGCTGGGACGAGGGGGAGTTCCCTCCGTCATGCCTGATGGGCTGAGATATCTGCTGAGATGATTAGCAAGGGCACAGGTGGAGGAGAGGAGGCTTATTTTTTTTACTGTTCTCTGGCTTTTTAGGAAATATGTGCTCATTGAAGGATGGTGAGTGGCAGAACCTCCTGAAACACCCATCTCAACACACATTTCCACACTCGAATGTGGCCCCACAGCTCGGCATCACAGTTTTGTCCCAGCTTAGGGGCAACACGGGGCAGAGAGACACCTGAAAAGTGCCAAGTAAACAAAACATTTAATCGTTTGATTCCCCTCCATCCAAGAAATAAATAAGCTAAGACTACTAGAGCCACCTGTGTGCCAGTGGGTTACTGTGCCCTTGATCACCTCTGCTGCTACGTGCCAGACCGCGATGACCTTTTTGCAGCCCTTTTCTTGGGAGATGCCTTTGCTGGGGCTGGCTCTGCAGGAGCAGACACATCGGGAGGCAGGACGGTCAGCACAGCACCCCATCTTCTATCCCTGAATATAGTTCGTAGGGAGTAATTTAGTTTAAAGGGATCTTACAGCTTTTGGGGTTGGTCGGTCGCTTGCTTTGCTAGAGCTAGCAGAAGAAAATGGATTTTTTTTGCCCTTGGAAGGCAATAACAGGTGGCTTTTCTGTTAGCATGGACCCCCTGCACGTGGATGATGCTTGGGTGGGCTCCAGAGCACACTTTGCAAGCATGTTTGCTGCTGCTGGTGAAGAGGCAATGCCAATGGCAATGAATACCACCACGCAGCTTTCCCTGCCGAGTGGTACTTGGGAGGGAAGGCAAAACACCCACCTTTGACCCCCCCACAGCCACTCCATTGCATTGCAAAAGGCTCTGTCCTTCTTCCAGCCTCTCAAAAAGGTGTGCGATCTTCTTAACGTTTAGAGGGATGCTGAGTGTGGTGGGTCCCCGGGGTCAGGGTGAGACTCTGGAGTGTGATGCTGTCTGAGGAAGAAAGAAAGACCCAAGAAGAGGTGATGTGAAAGAGCAGGAAGAGAGGACAACCCTGTAACCGGAGTGGGAAAGGCTCAGATGTGGAACATAGAGGATGAGGCGACAACGTTACAGGGGCTGGTGTATGGTTTATCTCCCATAACCCCTTGTCTTAAATATACGGCTGTTTCCTCAGCTCCCTGTGGTGTCTGTTCCCATGTATTGCTAGTCTATTGCCAGGAAGTTTTTCCTAATAATTTTCCCAATTGATGTCTTTCTTTGCTTCAAATAGAGCCAATTTCCTTCTCTCCTAGCAGTAACGGATACAGAGAACAATAGGTACCACGCTTGCTCTGCCCAGCCTGTGTGATGACTGTTATCCTGCTTCCTTGCTGCTGATGCCTAGACCTCCACCGGGAACGAAGCAAATTCAGAGAACCCACCCAAGGGAAAACAGCTACTCCAAAGACGTTATTCAGAAAATAACTTTGCAAAAAATAGTGGAAATCAGCAATGGAATGAAGAACATTTTCTACAGCTGTTCCAGGACAGGTACGTATGTATCCATGATGATCTTTAAGGTCTCTTCCAACCCAAACCATTCTGTGATTCTATGATTCCCTTTGCACAACTTTGCTAAATTAAAAGAAATAAAAGAATCTCATCATTGGCATTTTTCTGAGCTGTAGGAGTTAAGAAGTGGCTGAGGGAGACCAACATGTCAGAGCAAGATCATGACCAAGCTTTGCGTGTTGTGTTGCGTTGCTGAGAGGGGAAGGTGCTGCTCAGGGAAACCACAGCCCAGGAGCCCGTTGCAGGGCAGAGACCTGTTCTGGGCATCCAACCACTGATGTGAAGCTGCTTATTGTGAAATATGCAGCTGAATGCACCCAATTATCACTCTGTCTCTGGGTAAAGTAGAGAAAACCTGAGCTTGTTGGTTGTTTATTTTTTTTTAAATAGCAGATGGTGAAAATGTCTGCAGCCCCCAATTCTTTAATCCTTTCTGCGTCAACCATTGTTTCCAGACCACGTCTGGTTGCTCTTTCCTGGACCAGCTCCAGCTCATCTGTATTATCCTTAAGCTGTGGT
This sequence comes from Cuculus canorus, assembly GCF_017976375.1. NCBI lineage: Eukaryota > Metazoa > Chordata > Aves > Cuculiformes > Cuculidae > Cuculus > Cuculus canorus. The sequence continues at coordinate 4,673,190 of NC_071405.1, forward strand.
GCATCACAGCGAGTCAAATCATCGCTCACAAGGAGAAGTGTCACATCCCATAAATGCATGTCCCCAAGGGTGGTCCTTGTGCCTGCCCTTTCCATCCCAAGCAGCATTCCAAGCTGGATCACATCACAAACACCTGCGCTGTTTTCTGGAGGTTATAGAGCTTTCCAAGAGCTATTTCCCAACTTGGATTTGGACATTAGCTATCCATCCAAAACACTGCTCTTTACTTCTCTGCTCTCGCTGAATTTTGTCTAACTCGCTCAAAATAAATGCCATGAATTTATTAAGATTTTTTCTAATTTTCTGTCTTCCAAAAGTCTTGCAGTCACCATAGAGGCATAGAATGGTTTGGGTTGGAAGGGACCTCAAAGCCCATCCTGTTCCAAACCCCTGCCATGGGCAGGGACACCTCCCACTGGATCAGGTTGCTCCAAGCCCCATCCAACCTGGCCTTGAGCACTTCCAGGGATGGGGCAGCCACCACCTCTCCGGGAAACTTGGGCCAGTCCTCCCCAGTCTCATGGGTAAGCATTTCTCCCTAAAATCTCATGTCAATCTCCCCTCTTTCAGCTTAAAACCATTCCTTCTCATCCTGTTCCTGCACTCCTTGATCAAGAGCCCCCCCCCCCCAGTTTCCTGAAGCTCCTTTCAGTTCTGGAAGCTGCTCTAAGGTCTCCCTGGAGACTTCTCCAGCCCTTGGATCGCCTTCCTGGCCTCCTATGGACTCTTTCCCATGCCCTTCCTGTGATGAGGACTCCAGAACTGAACACAGGACTCCAGGTGAAGTGTCACCCTACATGCTTTATAACACACTCTTTTGTCTATCATCCAGGTGACCAATGCAAATTTTGAATATACTGGAATGCAGTGCCCCTTCAGATCCCGTCGCAGCCTTGCAGGGAACATCTGATAACAATGTGCTGAGCACCGATTTTCTACTTTCTTTTTTTGCACCCCATTTATAACTTCACCCGGACTAAGATTCCTTTGTTTGTTTGCAAAGTTGTCAGCCAAGACACTACTAGAAGCCTTCCTCGAGTGATGCTCTGTCACAGCTACAGCTTCCCTCCATCGGAGGGGCTGGTTTTCTTGCCAAAGTGTAGAAAGGATTGACAGGAATTTGCTCTTGAAAAATCCCTGCTGGCAATTTCTCTTCCCTCAATTTTCCTCTGATCTAATACCTCTAAATTGCTTAACAATTTGTACCGGTAGCTTTATAGATGCTGAGTTCCAGGTCATGGCCGTAGTGCCTCGGGTGCTGTCTGAATACGCTGTCTCGCTTGAGTCTTGTATTGCTGATCCCAAACCGCGATCAGTTTGGCACATTTGATTCACCGGTTCTTTGGGCAGCGAAGGCTGGAGGGGACAAGAGAAGTCTGTTGCTCACGCAGGTTGCTGCAACACCTATAGATTTGTTCTCCCCTGGAGGGCAATCTCCCCACTGTGGAGGCAGCGTGGGGGTGTTTGGGAGAAGCTCCCGACTCTTTGAGGATGTAGCAGAGCCTTTCAATGTAATGCCAGAGGTTAATTTTGTTTAGCTATTCAGCGCTTGGCAGCATTTATGAAGGACAGAGAAAACATAAGGGACCGACGTATGTGCTCAAATGCTCCATAATGATGTCAGCCGAGGAAGATTTACATAGGAGCTGGAGCATATGGCATGCTTTATCACTGCAATCATCTGTCAGGACATGTGCCATCACCTAATTACAAACCCACATTTTGTCTTCTCTGCTTTACATCTTGCCTTATTTCCCGGGCAGACATCAACCATCTCATTTTCAGATGGAGCACGTGGTGTTCCATCCGAGCAGTGGGACATCCCAGACAAGGACATCAGGAAGGGGTTTCCCTGCAGGCATCTCCTGGGTTCTGTCTCCGCTTGTTCTGGTTGGTGTCTGAGAGCTGGCTGAGGAGCTAATTCACCTTTTAGCTCCCGTGTGGCTAAAATCCAGCTGGACTGACTCCTGGGGAGATAAAAAGCAGAGGATAAGAGCAATCAGAGGAAGTAGATGTCTATTTAACAATTTGCCTGTTCCAAGGTGACCCTCTGTTCTGCATCGTTCCTACATGCTTGTCTAACTTGTTCTTAAAGATTTCCAGTGATGCAGACTCCTTTGCTTCCCCAGCCAATCTATACCTCTGCTTAATTAACCGTATCATTAGAAAGATTTTCTCAAGTCTTGTTCAAATGTGCTCCACTTCAATTTACCACTTCTTGTCCTACTTGCAGTGAACAAGAACTGTCTCTGAAGGGCTCTTATACCCCTCAGGACTGTCGGGAGGTCTTCCCTCAGTCTTTTTTCTCGCTTTCCTTCAGATTTTAAGTTAAGTTTTGTTGACCTCTGATTGCCTTCTTTCTACTACTTTGGGCTCTGCCCAGTTTGTTGGCATGCTCATGTGTGGATGCAAACCAGCTCTCTATCTGAGACCTTGTCAGCGATGAGTCGTACCGAAGGAAGGCTCTGTGCATTTAAAACCAACAGTTCTGTTAACTCATCCCTGGTTTAATTTATTTTTTTTTCAGGAAAGAAAATATCAATAGCCCCATCGTTTCAGTGGAGAGGGGGATGGACACTGTGGTGTTGAAGGCAATCATTGAACGTCCTGAGTTGAAAGGGATCCACAATGATCATCGAGTCCCAGTGTATGACAGCCCCAACATTCACACCGTGTGTCTGATGGTGTTGTCTAAAGCTTCTGGAATATTGTCAGGCTTGGCGTTGCGACTGTTTCCCTGGGAGCTCCACCACCCTCTGAGTGAAGAACCTTTTCCTTATATCCAACCTAAACCTCCCCTGGTGCATCTTCCTGGCGTTCCCTTGGGTCCTATCATTGGTCACCGCAGAGAAGAGCTCAGCGCCTGCTCCTCCTCCTCCCCTTGCAAGGGAGCTGCGGACCGCAATGAGATCTCCCCTCAGTCTCCTCTTCTCCAGGCTGAACAGAGCAAACGACTTCACTTGCTCCTTACACAGCTTCCCCTCTAAACCCTTCACCAACTTTGTGGCCTCCCCTGGATGCTCTCCAGTAGCTTTAGGTCCTTTTTATCCTGTCTTGCCCCAAACTCCACCCAGCACTCGAGACGGGGCCACACTAATGCTGGTAGATTGCCCTTAACCATGCCCTTCCAGTTTGGGAAAAATCTTTTCCAAAGTGGAAAAAAACCCCAACTTTCATGATCCAAATGTTTTGCGTTTGGAGTTTGATTAAAGTGGTAGTTTCAGACCTGATTCTCTTTCAGTGTGTCTTGTTTTGTAAGGCTGAGAACATTTTGTGCTGATGAAATTGTTTGGCTTAATTGCATGCTAAAAGCATGTTGATGTTTATATTATGTGAGTATTAATTTTAATCTCCAATATTAATCAGTAGCAATGTAAACAATACATGATCATCTTTGCCAGGTTGTATTTGTACATAATTTAGCATTTACAACAGGTGTTTAATATTTTATATTGTGTGATAATGTTTCTCTGTTATTGTTCATCAGGGAGAGAAAAAAAAAAGAAATAAAGGCTTTAAACAGCATCAAGGGAGTTTGGATTAAACATCAGAAGCATTTTTGCTGAGGGGAAGGGCAACAAAGCACTCGAGCACTTTGCCGGGGGTGGTGAGGAGCTGCCATCACCCAAGCATTCCCAGCCCACGCTGCTGCATCAGGACATGGCTCCAAGTGCCTTTTGTCCCCAGTTTCCCTGCGGGGATGGGAAACTCCAGAAGTGGTAGCTCGTGGGAGGGATTTCTGATAAAATATCCCCGAAAACTCATAGATTCGATCGCCCTAAAGGAATAATTTTTCTTCATGTTGTAGAAAACTAAGAGGATTAAAGGCAAGATCTGGATTAGTTAAATTTGCTTTAACTGGGGTGTTGATGTGGTTGAAGTAGCTGATCAATGAACTGCCTGGAAGACCATGGTCCAATTTCTCCTGCTCCCAGAATCACCTAGAATTTAGCCAGCATTTACTTGGCTGGACTTCAGACCATATATCCAAATTTGGATGATGGATGACAGTGTGTGCCTGGACAGAGGTTTAAAACCTCTGCATGATAAACTGTATTTTTTCTTCTAAAACTGGTATCTTTCCCTTGGAGCACCAAGCTCAGGCACAGCATGGGAGCCATGGATGTTTTCACCCCAGATCTGTAGGACAGAAGAACCTGCTACCTTTCATCATTTGCGTAATAACCTCGAGCTAGAAAACTCAGTGAAGATGTCTGCTCTTCAACACACTGGATGCTTTGGATCCATCCCTTAGTTTTTGCTCTCCAAAGGGCCATTAGGGAGTGATGGCACAGGAAGGAGAGAATGGTGACTGTGTCTGTGGAGTAGGGTGTTGTGTCACAGGCCATATGTTGTGAAAGCTATGGGTATCAAAGTAGAAAAGATAGAAGGTAACATTAGTGTGGAACTCGTAGTACATTTATAGAATCATGGAATCAATGAATGGGTTGGGTTGGAAGGGACCTTAAAGCCCATCCAGTTCCAACCCCCTGCCATGGGCAGGGACACCTCCCAATGGATCAGGGGCTCCAAGCCCCATCCAACCTGGCCTTGAACACCTCCAGGGATGGGGCAGCCACCACTGCTCTGGGCAACCTGGGCCAGGGCATCACCACCCTCACAGGAAAACATTTCTTCCTAAGATCTCAGTCTCCCCTCTTTCAGCTCAAAACCGTTCCCTCTCATCCTATCTCTCACTCCCTGACAAAGACCCCCTTCCCAGCTTTTCTGTGGGCCCCTTTCAGTACTGGAATATTGCTATAAGGTGACTTCAGGGGAGGACATGACTTCACCAATATCCAAATTACTGAGCTGCCAGAAGATCATCAGAAGATCCAATACCTGAAGGGGCTATAGGCAAGCTGGGGAGAGGCTGTTCACAAAGGCTTGTAGTGATGGGATGATGGGGAATGGGTATAAACTGGAGAGGGGCAGATTGAGACCAGACATAAGGAGGAATTTCTTCGCTATGGGGGTGGTGAGGCCCTGGCCCAGGTTGCCCAGAGCAGTGGTGGCTGCCCCATCCCTGGAGGGGTTCAAGGCCAGGCTGGATGGGACTTTGAGCAGCCTGATCCAGTGGGAGGTGTCCCTGCCCATGGGAGGGGTTGGAACTGGATGGACTTTAAGGTCCCTTCCAACCCAAACCGTTCTATGATTTTATGATTCTATGATTCTATGACCACACTGAGCTGATGAAACCTGGGCTGTACTTCTGCCACGTTCTCTAATGCTTGAAGCTGGATCAAGGCGATCTCCTCGGTTCCGGGTCTTTGTTTCCGGCATTGAAAGAAGAGTAATTCTCCTTATTTTCTTTGAAATTTGTTTTGAGATCTCATGGAAAGAGTTACCTAAGTGCTAAACAGCATTATAATTTTTCACGACTTAACTGGCACTTTTGACATTTTTTGACTTTTAAACTAGAACATTTTTTTTTTAATTATTATTTTTCAGGAAGCCATTTAGTTAAATTATATTTTAATAGTGTTTCCACGGGCTTTAGTACAGGAAATATAAAGTAGTCACAAGTTATGCACCTAAGCGCTGATTTGCATTTTATTTCCCCACAAAAAAATATATGTTCGTTGTTGCTACGAAACCCGAAGTTTTGCTTAGATCAGATCATTTTGTTCTCATGTCGTGGATAAAGGAACCGAACGAACAATGCACCGCTAATGGTTTTCACTTTAAATCTACTTAAAGAAACATTACACCTCCCACACTTTCCAAACAAATAAGGAGGTCTTTTAAAATTTATTTTGGTGGGTTTAGTGCTCCTGCAAGTGCCTTCTGCAGCGTGGGGGGTGGGGGGGAAGGAAGGGTGAGGCAGCAAGAGGGGTGCTGAGGCTGTGTGTTGGCCTGACAGCTTGAGTTTTGCAATGATTTATGTCTTGGTTAAGTTGAGAATTGTGTTTTCCTTATGCATCAATTCCTCATTGGAATAGTGGGGGGCACTGAGCATCCTCTTGCTCTTGGGTCTTGAGCCCTAGTGGAAGCCCAGCATGGAACCAGGATGTTGATGGTGAGATGTTGATGATGAGATGCCAATGAAGAGAACATAATTTTTGGTTGAATAGCTCTTTCTGGTGGACTTTTCGAAGAAAGCCGCGGTTATGAAAAATTCACTGGATTGCTAGTGCTGGGAATTTAAGGGTGAAAAAGAAAGATGTGAAACGTTGGGATAAAATTGCCTTTGGGTGGCAAAGGGCAAGGCCTTGGGCAAGGCAGGCGGGTTCTCTGCTCCTTTTGGCTGATGGTGTATAGGTACAGTGTGCAAGTATTTATACCTGTGTTCAAGGCCAGGTCGGATGGGGCTTGGAGCAACCTGATCCAGTGGGAGGTGTCCCTGCCCTTGGCAGGGGGTGGGACTGGGTGGGCTTTAAGGTTCCTTCCAACCCAAACCATTCTACAAATCTATGATATACTGATATATAACAATAAGTATTTATACATGTTGTATGTGTGAATGTCTATGTACACTGTATAAATTAACAAAAATTCTTCAGTATATGAATATAAGTGTCTGTGTGTATATATATATATGTGTATACACAGAATCACACAACGGTTGAAGAGACCTTAAAGCCCATCCTGTTCCACCCTCTGCCATGGGCAGGGACATATCCCACTGGATCAGGTTGCTCAAAGCCCCATCCAACCTGGCCTGGAACACCTCCAGGGATGGGGCAGCCACAGTTTCTCTGGGCAACCTGGGCCAGGGCCTCCACACCCTTATTATGAAGAATTTCTTCCCAATATCAAGTCTAAATCTCTCCTCTTTCAGCCTAAAACCATTCCTCTCATCCTATCCCTGTACTCCCTGATCGAGAGCCCCTCCCCAGCTTTCCTGGAGCCCCTTTCAGTCCTGGAAGCTGCTCTAAGGTCTCCCCGCAGCCTTCTCTTCTCCAGGCTGAACAACCCCAACTCTCTCAGCCTCTTATGGGAGGTGCTCCAGCCCTTGGATCATCTTTGTTGGCTCCTCTGGACTTGCTCTAACAGATCCATGTCATTCCTGTGCTGAGAACTCTAGAACTGAATGCACTTTTTCATATATGCATATGTGCATATATACACAGGCGTATAAATACACAAATAAGTATATTCTTGAAAAAGGACTTGAAGAGAAAACGTTTTTCTTTCTGCTATCCTCATTTATTTCTAATTGTGGATGACGGATTGCGTTTGTATGGTTTCCTCTAATCACTTTTCTTTAACACAAATATATCTCTGAAAGAAATCCTTGGAAGACTGTGGGCAGAAATCTAATTTAGCATCGGCACTGATTCATATTCTTTCCTCGCTGCAGACATAACAGTAATGGGCTTGTAAAAGCTGGTGTTTGCAGAAATCCCCCACCTGTTTCAGGGAGCAGCTCTGGGGCGTCTCGTGAACCCCCGTCTTCCTCTTGTTATCAGCAGGAGGGTAGCTGTAAGAATAGTGCCTGTGTAACAGCCCATGAATGGGAAACGAGATGCAGCAGCCAAAACTGGAATGAAAGTCTCTTTTTTAGCTGCTGAGTAGAAGATAGGAGTTAAAATATGCAAGTCCATGACAGAGCCAGAAAAATGTGTGCTTTGTTAAAATTAACTAGTGAGGGCTGGTCTCCATCCTTCCTCCTTCTCTGCCGCAGTAAACACCATGGATCCTCTCCAACGAGGAGCTTATTTTTGGGTTCACCTTGTGCAAGCTTTGACCCTGTCGTCCTGATCCTTGTGTTGGAGGCACCAGGTGCCACTAGCTGCAAAAACCCCCCCAGCTATCCAGCCTTGGGTGTGTGTATATAAATATATCTATATCTCATCATAGAATCATAGAATCATAGAATCATGGAATGGTTTGGGTTGGAAGCGACCTTAAAGCCCATCCAGTTCCACCCCCTGCCATGGGCAGGGACACCTCCCACTGGATCAGGGGCTCCAAGCCACATCCAACCTGGCCTTGAACCCCTCCAGGGAGGGGCAGCGGTGCCTTCTCTGGGCAACCTGGGCCAGGGCCAACCTCACCCTCACAGGAAAACATTTCTTCCCAAAATCTCATCCCAATCTCCCTCCTTTCAGCTTAAAACCATTCCCCCTCATCCTATCTCTCACTCCTTGACACAGACCCCCCTCTCCAGCTTTCCTGTAGGCCCCCTTTGAGTAATGCAAAACTTATATATGTGTGTGTACATATATATATACACACACAAACATATATATTTACAAGTCTCCAGATGTTCTGTTTGCAAAATAAACTTCCTGTTTGTGAGCTAAAAATAATGCATAAAAATTGGCAGTGGTTGAGCTTCAAGTTGTTTGGAGTGAGGTGATGCTGTCTGTAAAATCAAGACCTTTCTAAAGCTCCCTTTGCTGGTGGAGGCGTTAGTCATGTCGTGAATTATCTGCTTCACTAATGCAGCGCTTGTGGTAATTTTACTCTGTCGATTTGGACCAAGTTTGCTGGGAGCTTGAGAGAACAGCCCCAGATATTAACCTGGTTCCTACCATGTTGCTTTAAAGAGGAGCATCTTTAATTACATTTTAGCTCATTAAAGCAGGGATGAAAGGAGAGGGCAGCTCAGAGAGAGGGGAATTAACCCAGCAGGGAGCAGGGTGAGGGATGGAGATGAAGGGAGACTTAATATCCAATGCACGGGTTCCAGAAGCGGATTGGTATGAAACATTTACAAGTAGCCCTTAAAATTTGGGGAAATGTTTTTTCTACTCAGATATTAGTTTTTTTTTTTCCAGTGGTGGGAGATACCTGTGAGTAGTTGGAGACAAGCCCTCTGCCATGGTAAGACACAAATCCAAATGGGTTTCTTTGGGGCTCTTTGAAAACTCTGGCATTAAATTTCAGTGGTTATACTGTTGAACTGGTGGTCTTGTACAGACACAGAGAAGACAGCTAAGGGTAAGGTGTCACCTTTCTCTTTTGGATCCTCAGAGATAAACTCCCGTAAGGAGGTATCCTCAGCTTTTGGGGCAGGAAAGAAGAATCACAGAATCACAGAATCACCAGGTTGGAAAGGACCCACTGGATCATCGAGTCCAACCATTCCTAACACTCCCTAAACCATGTCCCTCAGCACTTCATCCACCCGTTCCTTAAACACCTCCAGGGAAGGCGACTCGACCCCCTCCCTGGGCAGCTGTTCCAGTGCCCAATGACTCTTTCTGTGAAGAATTTTTTTCTGATATCCAACCTGAACCTCCCCTGACGGAGCTTCAGGCCATTCCCCCTTGTCCTGTCCCCTGTCACTGGGGAGAAGAGCCCACCTCCCTCCTCTCCACAACCTCCTTTCAGGTAGTTGTAGAGAGTAATAAGGTCTCCCCTCAGCCTCCTCTTCTCCAAGCTAAAAGAAAGATCCATGTCTCCCTCATTGAAACCAGTGCTAATTCCTGGTTAGTTTGAACATGAGCAGGAGAAGGTACAAAATGTAGCCGTTGTGATCAAAGTGAGCTTTTGGGTTTGTCACATGGTGGTGTGATACACAGCCTGGCTGTTTATACCTCCACTAGGTTAAATTAACATCATTATCCCTTTACGAACGAGTAGATATTACCATGCTGCCTCTTAAAAAAAGCAATTACTGTATCTATTGGGCAGAACATTAAACGACACCATTTAATTACAGCCTAATTTATCTCTGAATGAAAAATATTTAAAATTGCTGTACAGTATATTATTCCATTCAATTACTGCAATTCTCTGTCCGTTTGCTGCCACAGATGAGTTCAGCTGGCAAGCCAGCCACACACACCAGCAAGAGCTTGGCTTTTTCTTGCCCATGCCTCGTGAATCAGCTCCAAATTGAGCCCCGGCAGCCTGATTTCTGATTTCAGCTCATTTTTGATGTTGTTTCCAAGCTTAAGTGGAGGTGGGATGTTTTCCAGCCATCCCCAAAGAACCAGGGCTGAGTTCAGCGTCGCTGCTGCTGAGCCCTCCTGAGAAGCTGTGTTTCTGTGGTTGCCCGAGCCTCTTGGTAAGCTCATACCAAATGGAATACCTCATCCTTGGGTAAGCTCCCAAAGTATTTCCATAGCAGGCACCACAGGAAGTCACCTTTGGAGCTACCATGGGAATCCCAAAGCAAGAATTCAGGAAGAGGTTGGAACATCTTTAAGGAATGTGGGATGATATCCCAGCCTTACTGAGGTCAGAGAGAGGTTGATGACCACATCCCTGGGGTTAGGGCTCCTGGGAACACTGGTGAGGTCTGCAAGGTTAACCTGTAGGGAAGCCAAGCTGAAATCCAACAGTGGCCCATCCTTTTATTCCTCCTAGCAGAGTTACATTACGCCCCAGAAGCTTGCATTTCACAAATTTCCTTGTGTTTTCAGCCACAAAAACTTAACAAACGAAATAATCATGTGAAGAATTGCCAGTTTGGCATAAATTTGGGCAGAAAAAGCTGTTGCTGCTAAACAGGGAGAAAGAATTTGCTCTCTCTGCCGCTAACCAGTCATAAGAAATGTGCCTGTTTCACGTGCGTGTGACTAATGGAGCAGTAAAACAGGGCTTTAAAATAAATAAATAAAAATTTTGCTATGCCTCTGGTCATATGCTCTGGGTTTAGGTTGAGTTATGTCACGTCCCATTAGCTATGTTGTGTTTGAAGTCAGTGGCAGGAGGGTACATGAAACACCAGGGCAGAACACCAGCCACGGTGCAGCAAAATTATTGGGGAGTTTAAGAAAGCCCTTAATTAATAAAAAAAAGAGGGAGAGAGAAGATAAAAATATTAAATGGAATTTATAATGCCATTTCTGTCAAGGTCTGATGTCTGAAAGCGCATCTTCCATATGAGGACAGGCTGGAGAAGAGAAGGCTCTGAGGAGACCTTATAGCGACCTTCCAGTACCTGAAATGGGCTACAAGAAAGCTGGAGAGGGGCTGTTCATAAAGGCTTGTGGGGATAGGACGACGGGAAATGGGTATAAACTGGAGAGGGGCACATTTAGACTGAGCATAAGGAAGAATTTCTTCACTATGAGAGTGGTGAGACACTGGCCCAGGTTGCCAAGGGACGTGGTGGCTGCCCCATCCCTGGAGGTGTTCAGGGCCAGGTTGGATGGGGCCGTGGGCAGCCTGATCCAGTGGGAGGTGTCCCTTCCCATGGCAGGGGGGTTGGAACTGGGTGATCTTGAAGGTCCCTTCCAACCTAAACTATTCTATGATTCTATGATTCAATGAAATGGATGTGATTGTGTGCCACCACCGAACAATGCTGCCTATCCATATTCCCCACTGCCACTTGGGCTCATGGCATACCCTTGGCTCTCGCCCCAGCTCGCTTTAGCTCAGCAGAAGAGAAAAGTGCCTGCAAAGCACTTTTCCATCAGCTTTAAGAGCTGGGACCGGTGCTAAGTGCCCTAACGACGTGATGTTTGTGACTGCCGTCTTGTTTGCACAGATTGGTGTGAAGCAGGAGAGAGGATTTCATGGCTTTGGGAATACAAAGGGCAAACACTGTTGAAAGAATAACAGTTTTGTGCAGCAAACCAGAAGATGTACAGCTGCCCACTGGAAGTCTTTTAAATACATATCGGCCATTAAACATACAGTCACATTCTTGCAAAGTGCAGCATGAGAGGGAAGTTATTTCTATTATTATTTTCTGTGATATTGGCATCTCATGAGCAGCTTGAAATTGGGCAAGTGGTTTAGGGAGGGCTGGGAAGTGGAGGCCGGCAGTGTTCCTGCTGCTTTTGCCCCAAGCTACAAACCTCCCTGTGTTAAAGATGTTTTCCTCAAGCACTGTCACTGCTTCATCCCAGGGCTGAGACATATTCAAGCATCATGTTGCAAATGGGAGGAAAAACGCCTTCCCAGCAACTGCTCCGGCTCTGCGACAGTGCAAGCCCTGGCTCTAGAGCATGGATTCAAGCACATGGAATCATAGAACAGTTTGGGTTGGAAGGGACATTAAAGATCATCCAGTTCCAACCCCCTGCCATGGGCAGGGACACCTCCCACTGGATCAGGTGTCTCAAGGCCCATCCAACCTGGCCTTGAACCCCTCTAGGGATGGGGCAGCCACAACCTCCCTGGGCAACCTGGGCCAGGGCCTCCTCACCCTCATAGTGAAGAAATTCTTCCTTATGTCCAGTCTAACTCTGCCCCTTTCCAGTTTATACCCATTGCCCCTCGTCCTATCACTACCAGCCTTTGTAAAAAGTCCTTCTGCAGATTTCCTGTAGCTCCTTCAGGTACTGGAAGGTCACTATAAGATCTCCTTGGAGCCTTCTCCAGGCTGAACGACCCTAACTCTCTCAGCCTGTCCTTGTAGGGAAGGTGCTCCAGACCTCTGATCATTTTTGTGGCCTCCTCTGGACCTGTTCCAGCAGTTCCATCTCCTTCTTATGTTGAGGATTCCATAACTGGACACGGTACTCCAGATGAGGTCTCACAAGGGAGGAATAGAGGGGCAGAATCACCTCCCTCACACTGCTGGCCACGTTTCTTTGGATGCAGCCCAGGATGTGGTTGGCTTTCTGGGCTGTGGGCGCATAGTGAAGTCCTGGCAATTTCAGTGCAATTTCAGATGTTTTTCTGAACAGGTTTGCCTTAAATATATCTTTAAAGGTCGGCATTTACCAGCCTGGGAGCTGGCACTGACAGACTCATCAGCACCGAGCAAAGGGTTTTTCTCACCAAGGGCTCACAGTGCTTCGAGAAAGGGGAATGAGATGCCGATCTGGTTTTAGCAAAGGGTGAAGAAAAGAAGAAAAGGGAAAGAAAAGTTTGAAAAAGTAAAAGAAAAAGTAAAAGAAAAAGGGGACAAAGAAAAAAAAAGACAAAAAGAGAAAAAAGAGAAAGAAAAAGAAAAAGAAAAAGAAAAAGAAAAAGAAAAAGAAAAAGAAAAAGAAAAAGAAAAAGAAAAAGAAAAAGAAAAGGAAAAGGAAAAGGAAAAGGAAAAGAAAAAGAAAAAGAAAAAGAAAAAGGAAAAGAAAAAGAAAAAGGAAAAGGAAAAGGAAAAGGAAAAGGAAAAGAAAAAGAAAAAGAAAAAGAAAAAGAAAAAGAAAAAGAAAAAGAAAAAGGAAAAGAAAAAGGAAAAGAAAAAGGAAAAGAAAAAGGAAAAGAAAAAGAAAAAGAAAAAGAAAAAGGAAAAGGAAAAGGAAAAGGAAAAGAAAAAGGAAAAGAAAAAGAAAAAGAAAAAGAAAAAGAAAAAGAAAAAGAAAAAGAAAAAGAAAAAGAAAAAGAAAAAGAAAAAGAAAAAGAAAAAGAAAAAGAAAAAGGAAAAGGAAAAGGAAAAGAAAAAGAAAAAGAAAAAGAAAAAGAAAAAGGAAAAGGAAAAGAAAAAGAAAAAGAAAAAGAAAAAGAAAAAGAAAAAGAAAAAGAAAAAGGAAAAGAAAAAGAAAAAGAAAAAGAAAAAAGAAAAAGAAAAAGAAAAAGGAAAAGAAAAAGGAAAAGAAAAAAGGGAGTAAAGGAAAACTGATGGCAGATGATACTCTCTTGCATCATGCTGCTTTCACAGTTGGTTGGTAGGTTTGAAAGATGTTGGTGATGGGAAGATCAAACCTAAAGCTTTAGAGCTCATTTTGCCTTACAAACCAAGTGGGAGTATGGTAAAGGTGTGAAATGGGAGCCCAGGATCTTCTAAGTTCACACTCAAAAACAGCCTGGAAATGCTCTTCTGGACCTCAAATCCTTCTCCAGCTGTGGAGATGATGTCGTAAAGCCCCAGTACCAGCAGCTCCACGCTTGTGACCATCTTTGAACTACTCACCAGTGGGTTTCCTTGCAAAGAAAAATAGATTTTTCTTCCTAGATTAGGCAACTTCTTTCCTTCTTGTTCAGCCTCACAGTTTCTTTTTTATTATGGCTGGAAAAAGGGAACAGAAATAGAGACACGGGAAAAACCTGACAGTATCCAGCTTAGTAGGGAATCTGGGGCAGTATTTTGCTCTTAGATCTGTACTGCAACTCTCATCTTTATTAGAGAGGTTGACAACGGTGCTTATTTCTCTGTGTGATAAACCTACTGGAGTAAAAGGCTGTTCCCAGATGGTAATAGCTGGCATATGGGAGTGTACACATATATAATACACATATATATACACATATAATACACATATATAAAATACATATATATATGTATTATATATACAATATATATATAATATATATATATGTATACATATATAATACACATATATAAAAGCGTACACATATACAAAATATCAGTACGCCCAACAGAAACTGTTGGCAGGCTGGTCAAAAATTCTTCCATTTTAATGGTGTGTGAGGCATCACATGAAATGCATTCACTCAATTAAAAATCACAGGGAATATTGTTTTCAAATGTACTCTTTAATTAAGATTTTTTTTTTTTTAAACAAAAAGTTTCCCTTGCTTCTGGTACAGCAAAAAAGAACCCAAAACAACAAAAAAAAAAGCCAGTGCAGCTGATCTGAGCAAGATGAAAGAAGAGTATTGGAAAACTAGGGAGGAGGAAGAGATAATTTAGGTTGTAAAATGCTAATGAGCTTCTGAGATTGCAAACCCATTTGTTTAGGGTTTTTTTTTGGCTGCCAATACGCTTAACCATGAAGACACACAACTGCATTCAACTGGGGAAGATGAGGCTGGATGCCCAGGTCATGCTTGCAGAGGAGATGGGGGAGCATAAGCTCTCTGCTCCCCGAGGCGCAGACACAAAGCTGTCACAGCTGTAACATATCTTTCAAAGCAGGCTTAAATCTCCTGCTCTTCGTTACCCTGTGATCTATAGGAAAGCTCGGGTGTTTGCCCATTTGTTTTTCATTTGGCTGATGTTGCTCTCATTGGTGCTCTGGATGGGAGGTGAGCAGGGCTTGGAAGCTGCGATGTATCCTCCTCCCCTTTCTTCCCTCTTGCCATGACTTTTTTTTTCTCCTCCTGGTTGCAAAGCTCATAAAAAACAAACCCCCTTGCATTTTGCAAAGCCTTTAATTTAATATACTATCCATAAATCCAGCCGGCTTTATTTTGCCACGGGTGGTTTTTTTTTAGCTATATTTTGCTGCTTTTGCATTTTTTTCCAGGGTCTCTGCTCCAAATCCCCTTAGACCCACGGTCAGGGTTTGCTTTAGGAACCACATCAGCCCTCATCCTCCTGCCTTCATGCTCCTTCCCTGCACGTGTCCTTCCACTCAGCCACAGAAATGTGCTATATAATGCCTATGTGCTATATATTGTCTGTCTGCTACATGTGATCTGTGTGCTATGTATAGGCTACGCACTATAAAGCTATATATTAGTATTCCCCATACATTTACATACAGTACCTATTATAGGCGCTAGTGGTATTTGCCAAGCATCACCGAGTTTTGTTTGGTTTATGAAGGCAGGTCCCTAAAAGCCTCTTTCTGGAACACACCAATGTCCAGCCTACGGAATTGTGTGCTGTTTTTCCAAGGTAAACGGTCTAATATCCATGCTGCCTCCTGCTCAGGATGTATTAGCGTATGGATTACATGTAATACAACCCATTATGCAATGCAGCCCGGATTACAGCCCGATAAACTCCATGTAAGCGCGAAGCGTTGCAAAGCCGAAGCCGTCTTTAGCAGCCCTTGAGTGATAGTTAACGATGTGAGGCCGCTCGCACGTGGTGTTTGAAGGCTCAGGCTGCACAGTTTTCAGCTTTCCATTTCAAATAACGGGGGGAGCTGAGCCTCCAGCCCTCCGTCTCCAGGGGGACACCCCAGTGCGGGGTGCCCATGACCTGAGCAGAGGCATTTGTGATGTTTTGGCTCCTGGGGCATGTCCTGGTGGGTATGGATGGATGGTGTATCTCTGTCTAGGGGTGTGATGCTTTTGCAGGTCCTCGGCGACTCCTCTCCCTCCACTCAAATATTGCCCGACTGATCCATAATTATACAGCTGGGGCAAGATCTGCCATAAGGTTATGATGTCTGATTGTACATTTTTTCCTTCCCCCTCCCCCCAGTCCAGTTACACAATCTGCTTTTTTACCCCCTGAGCTATAACAGCTCCATCCTTTGCCTTTTTGGAGTATTGTGCTAATTGGGTTGAGACAGAGACTTTAATTACTGAAAGCAATAGCTTGCAAACAGAGGGGCATCAATTATTTCCCTACCAAATACAGGGTTACTTAATGCGAGGGTGGATTTTGAAGACAGCATTTCATGGAGATGGAGGTGTCCTGCTTGCCCAGCTATAGGGGCATAGGGATCATGAAGATTGCCTATAAGATGGGCATGGGAAGGGCATTGCCTGCTTTTCAGGCAGGATTTGGGGGGCTAAGGAGGTGCCAGACCTAATCGAAGGTGATCTGCTGTATGAACCAGCCAATGTCTGCATTTCTTCCCACTGCATGCGTCTGTCATGGAAAAAGAAAGAACTTGGAATTGCAATGGTCAGTGATAATGAGAGACGGAGGAGATATTAATCTTCCTACTTTCAAGGTTAAGCTTAATTAACCTCTCACTATCAGACTCTAGGATGAACCCTCACAGGAGGGATGGAGCACCTGAGTGCTGCTGGTTTCCATCCCTTAGAGCAGTGGGGAACTTTTCCATCCTTAGCCCACAAGCTTCAGTAACGTTAACTGCCCCAGCAGCACTCAGGGTCTCTGTTTTCCCTCCCTGAGCTGGGACCAAAGGGTGAAAAGAGGAGAATGGATTGGGAGTAGCTCTGAAGAGGGCTTCAATGTGTTGGTGAATAAGATCAGCAACGTGTGCTTGCAAAAAGCCATCTGTGTCCTGGGCTGCATCCAAAGCAGTGGGAGCAGCAGGGCAAGCGAGAAGATTCTGTCCCTCTGCTCTGGTGAGACCTCAGCTGGGGTCCTGCATTCTGGAGCCCTCAGCACAGGAAGGACATGGATTGGCCTTGTTTGGCTTGAAGTACAGAAGGCTCCAGAGAGACCTTAGAGCAGCCTCTAGTACTGAAAGGCGCTCCAGAAAAGCTGGGGAGGGGCTCTTTCTCAGGGATTGCAGGGATGGGATGAGGGGGAATGGTTTTAAACTGATAGAGGGGAGATTGGGATGAGATTTTAGGAAGAAATGTTTTCCTGTGAGGGTGGGGAGGCCCTGGCCCAGGTTGCCCAGAGCAGTGGTGGCTGCCCCATCCCTGGAGGGGTTCAAGGCCAGGTTGGATGGGGCTTGGAGCAATCTGATCCAGTGGGAGGTGTCCCTGCTCATGGCAGGGGGTTGGAACTGGATGATTTTTAAGGTCCCTTCCATCCCAAACCATTTTATGATTCTATGAAATAGTGAGGTGACTGACAAGTGTAGGAAATGTAAAATTTCCCAGAGGAGAGATTTGGGGTTACCACCACCTCTCTGGGTTGGCACGGGGGGATGGAAGCTGCAGAGCAGATGCACTAAAATATGCTTGGTCCAGGGGAAATACTGCTCTAAGCTGTTGTAGGGTATTAGGGCTGTACAAAGCCAGGCTGTGCAATCGGGATAGAAACCTCTGGGCCGCGGGACGCCTGCAGAGCAAGACCTTTTCTAATCCCTGACCTCTGTGCAGCTAATGCAGGAGATTAAGGGAGAGAGGACAGATGCTCCACTCCTGCAGAACCACCCGACTTGGCTCCTGCACCACATTTCGGGTTTTGTTCTCCCAGAGAGCTTCTACTGAAGATGGGGAGAGAAGGAAAGCAGCAAGGAATCATCTCTGATTAATCAAATAAGAGCGAACACATCCATGGGGATCCAATCAGCCCTGCACGGGAACGTGAGGGCTGCCATGCTGGATTAATCCCCCATCCATCTCCCTCATCATCTTGCACCGACACTGGCGATGGCCAGATGTTTCTGGGGAAGGTGTAAGACAGCCTGGGAGATATCAGAACCCACCCAATGTTTCCTCTCCTTTGCCTCTTTACCCTGTTTCTCTGGCAGCCGAAGGGGACTCCGGTGGCTGCGGGATGGGGTCTGTGTGTGCGGGGGGTGCTTTCACTTATTTATTTAATTTTTGAGTTGCTATTCAGCATCGTTGCAACTTGCAGCTGGCAGAAAATGTTGCATTTAGGGTGGATTGAGGTGAGATCTTAGGAAGAAATGTTTTCCCATGAGGGTGGGGAGGCCCTGGCCCAGGTTGCCCAGAGCAGTGGTGGCTGCCCCATCCCTGGAGGTGTTCAAGGCCAGGTCGGATGGGGCTTTGTGCAGCCTTATCCGGTGGGACGTGTACCTGCCCATGGCAGGGGGTTGGAACTTGATGATTTTTAAGGTCCTTTCCAACCTAAACCATTCCATTATTCTATGATCTGTGGCTGAGGTTGCAATGTGATCCATGACACCCTGCCAAAGAGCACCGGGGACAGGATGGGGACAGTGGCCTTCCAGCCATTGGCTGTGCTCTGGGTTGTGCTTCTTTCTCCTGGGGGGTTCCCACTGTGTCCCAGCTTCTTGTCCAGCAGCATGGACAAGAAAGTCCAGCCAGCTCAGGGAGAGGAGGAAGGCAGTGCCTGGAAAACACTTTGCAACATTTCTTGTGTATTTGAAATCCTGCAGCAGCTCTTACCCAGCAGGTTAAGTCACTTTGTCTCCTTCTCCCAGCCCTAAACTTGCTGGAAGCAGAGCCACAGCCCCTGCTCTATCCCCAGTCACGGTCCCAAAGGATATGACACATGGATCTTTCTGAGCCATTCCATCCAGCAAAGGTAGATGATGAGTGAAGCCCAGAAGTGGTTGGCTGGGGACAGGCATTGGATCCCCTACACGTGTCCCTGCCTCAGTGGATAACTTCAACACCTTCCTAGCCTTAGGGCAGAACCTCTTCTTCCTTTACCTGCCCCTGCTTTCACTTTATTGCCCTCATTGACATCTGGATGTTGTTGCTTTGTGCAGGAGGAAGGGCTGGTGCCCACCAGCTGTAGATGTGTGATGTCCATGAGTGCAGCTGAAGACACGCTGATTTTATTTATTTTTGGGTTTTTTGCTCCAGAAATGAGACCCATCTTTTCTTAGATTTGCAAGGCTAATCGAGCAAAGGAATTGATTACCATGGCATGAAAAACTTCTTATCTCTAAATCCATAAATTACTTGCACCGGTTTAATTACGAAATCCCTATTAAAGTCCTGTTATGTGTTCTGCAGGAGAGCAGAGATGCTCGTGTGGTCCCTTCCTTTGAGAAACACCAAATCCAGGGAGCGTTGCCCCATTGCCTGATGCCTCTTCAGAGAGGAGCTATGATTTGTGCCTCAAGTGGCTCCTCATGGCTCCAATCAGCAGGACTTATCCCTGGACATAGAGAGGGAGACCAGAGGGCAGCTTCTTTTTCACTAGTGATGGAGGTGATGCATGCATGTCTCGGCTCTCCAGCGCTGGAGAACAGGCAGCAACATTTCCCCCATTTCCCCACAGCACTGTTCATCCTTGGCACATCGTTACCCACTGACCTGAAATGCAAGGGGCTTAGATTCATAGAATGGTTTGGGTTGGAAGGAATGTCGGAGGTCATTCACCTCTACCCCTGCTGCCATGGGCAGGGACACCTTCCACTGGATCAGGTTGCTCAAAGCCTCATCCAAGATGGCTTTGAACACTTGCCATTGCTTGAAAGACATGAGACACCCTTGGTGGTAGGAAACATGTCACAGCAAACATCCGTAGTGCCAGCTATCTAATATAATGAATTTAAAAGGACTTTATGTCTTTTAATATATGTAAATACTCAGATTCCTGTGTCCAGTTCTGGAGTTCTAAGCACAGGAAGGACATGGGTCTGTTAGAGCAGGTCCAGAGATTATCCAAGGGCTGTAGCTACTCCCATACAGGGACAGGCTGAGAGAGTTGGGGCTGTTCATCCCGCAGAGGAGAAGGCTGCGGGGAAAGCTTAGAGCAGCTTCCAGTATGGAAAGGGGCTCCAGGAAAGCTGGGGAGGGGCTCTTGGTCAGGGAGTACAGGGAGAGGATGAGAGGAATGGTTTTAAGCTGAAAGAGGAGAGATTTAGACTTGATATTGGGAAGAAATTCTTCATAGTAAGGGTGTGGAGGCCCTGGCCCAGGTTGCCCAGAGAAACTGTGGCTGCCCCATCCCTGGAGGTGTCCAAGGCCAGGTTGGATGGAGATTTGAGCAACCTGATCCAGTGGGATATGTCCCTGCCCATGGCAGGAGGGTTGGAACTGGATAGGTTTAAGGTCACGTCTGACCCAAACCATTCTACGATTCTATTATTCTATTCTATTTAATATTTTAAAAAGACGCATTCTAAACTGTGTAAAGCTTCTGAGCTCCAGGAGGAAATACGATGTGAGGCACCATCCCCTGATGTGTTCAAACAGCTTCAATGTTTAAACTCTTCCTTTCGCCATGAACCTCAGCATCCCTCTCTTATATCCATGTGCGCAGAGCGACACGAAATATTATAGGCTCCAAGCATTACAGTTTCAAACCAGACTTTGGGAGACTCTGTGTGCTTGTGACAAATCCCGGGCCATTAGTGATTGCATCATTTGGGTTTTTTTTTTTTTCCACCGGGATATTGTCAGCAGCCCAAGTGAATGCTTTCTATATTTTACTTTCTGTATCCTTCTTTCTGGGCAGAACCACGTAGTGAGCAGTCTGTGCACTCCAAACAAGATAATGCGATGATACACTGGACCCCTGCTTGACTGGAGATTGCTGGATAATATATGGTATTCTGGTGAGATAATAACCCCAAATGGAGTGAGTATTTCTCCCTGCAGCGTTTCCATCAAATACTTAAGTTAGCCCTTTGTGGACAGAGAAGTCAGAGGTGGTATCATCTGACTGGAGAACAGAACATACTTGAAAAGGGGGAAAAAAAAGCCAGACATTGAGATGATTTTATTGTCTTGAGCTTGCAAGGCTGGGAGGCTTCAGGATGAAAGCCGATGGAGGGAATGATTGGAGTTGTAAAGCGTGGGCAGCAAGCTCGCTGCTGGGCGAGTTAATCAGCTATACGAAAATTAAATCCCCAGGTGGAAGACCCTGTATGAAAATGCTCTCACTCGTGTTTCTTCTTGCTGGCTGTCAGCAGGTATTAGAAAACGGGACTCACAGTGGCACAGGTTTCACCATAGATGATGCCAGGCCAACTTGCTGTCACTCAGTTCCTCCCTTTGAAAAGGAGCAGACTTTCTAGGCAAGGAAAATACAGCGGCTGCAATCTGCCTGCCTTCCCTAAAGCATCAGCCGTGCCCCAGGAGGAGACTACAGCAGGAGTTTAAGGATCAGGGTCGTTCATGTGGGCTGGGAAAGCAAAGGAATGGATTAGAAGTGATATAAAAATAAGGGAAAATTCCATAATGCAAAAGGTGAGCCCAGGAGTTTGGAGGTGAAGCAGGTTTTCTGCTAAACTAAGGGCTCAGGAATGCCCATTACCATGAGGAGAAAGACCTCAGTGCATTCACTGTGTGCAACTTGTATGTGATGCTGCCGAGGAAAAGCAAAATACCACCCTGAAGCACAGCAAGGAAAACAGAGATGATGAGGAAAATCAGGGATGATTTAAGAGCCCTGTGAAACGCCAGGGAAACCTCTTTGGGAATTTATCACAGAGTTCTGGGCTTTGCTGCGAAAAAGCTGAGTTTAAGTGCAGCAGGGGCAACAAAAGGGTGGCTGGGAAGGACGGGGGAAAAGGGGTCTATTTTAGGCGAGGAGATGAAAAATATCCTCTGTGTTTGGCCAAGGAGGTTGGGAGAGGACGTGATGCCTGTCTATAAATACAGCAGGAATGTAAACACCAGGGAGGGAAACAAACTGTTTTAACTCGAAAGGCAATGTCAGCAGAAAAACAAATCGTTCTGAACTGGGCAGGAATAAATCTAAAAGGAGCTCATTGCACAGTTGTGGGATCCCAGGATGATGGGGGCTAATGGGATTGTTGGAGGTGAAAGACCTCGAAAATAATTTTGGGGCAGAACTTGTTAAATTGATGAAAGATTTGACAAGGCTGTTTCTGCCGGCAGCAAACTGTGGGCTGAGCTGGGAAATCCCTTTCAGTGTGTATTATCATGAATTCCCTGACTTTTTAGCCTGGAGAAGAGGAGGCTGAGGGGAGACCTTATTGCTCTGTACAACTACCTGAAAGGAGGTTGTGGAGAGGAGGGAGCTGGGCTCTTCTCCCAAGGGACTGAGGACAGGACAAGAGGGAATGGCCTGAAGCTCCGCCAGGGGAGGTTCAGGTTGGATATCAGAAAAAAATTCTCCAAGGAAAGGGTCATCGGGCACTGGCAGAGGCTGCCCAGGGAGGGGGTCGAGTCGCCTTCCCTGGAGATATTTAAGGAATGGGTGGATGAAGTGCTTAGGGACATGGTTTAAGGGAGTGTCAGGAATGGTTGGACTCGATGATCCAGTGGGTCCTTTCCAACTTGGTGATTCTATGATTCATGATTCTATGACTTTTATCCACAGCATCCCGGTGACCCTGAGCCCACAGTGATATTAGTAGTGACTATTAATAACACCACATGATTTTTTTTTTTTTTTGCTTTTCCCATGTCTATCTCATGCTATTCATAAAAAAAAAGAAATTGAAATATCTGAAAATGCTTCCACCCAGTTGGGTGGCAGGATTAGCACGGGAGCTTCCCAGGAAGATCCCTGCTGCAGGTACAAAAGAGCGTGGGAACGCAAAGCCACCCATCAACGAGCTCGTGTGGATCCTGTGCTGATGAGCAGAGTGATAAGAGAAATGCTGTTATCAGTTCCAGAGTGCCCAGCAGAGTCACAGAATCACAGAATCACAGAATCACAAGGTTGGAAAGGACCCATTGGATCATCGAGTCCAACCATTCCTAACACTCCCTAAACCATGTCCCTCAGCACTTCATCCACCCGTTCCTTAAACACCTCCAGGGAAGGTGACTCGACCCCCTCCCTGGGCAGCTGTTCCAGTGCCCAATGACTCTTACTGTGAAGAATTTTTTTCTGATATCCAACCTGAACCTCCCCTGATGGAGCTTCAGGCCATTCCCTCTTGTCCTGTCCCCGAGTCAGTGGGTCCATGAATGGACTGGGGGTGTGTGGTGCTTGAGGCGGCTCCTCTCTGCTGGGCTGGGCAGCGGAGCTGTGCCCCTGTGATGCTGGGAGGTCCCAAGGCTGTTTTTAGGGGCATGCAGAGGGTAATGACGCCAGCACAGCTTCAGCCGGTGAGGCAGGCATGGATTGGAGGGTTTGGTAAGGTCTGGGTATTGCAAAAGTGGGGCAAGCAGTGCTGCAGGCTGTGTGGTGTTGTGCCCTGGGGACAGGAGAGGCAGCGGGAGCCTGGCTGGCCAGAGGGACTAGGATGAAGGATGCTCATAGTGGGGGATGCCTGGGAGAAGAAAATATTGGGGAGGGGGGAATTGAGCACAGCAAAATTGCTCTGAGCTCCTGTGGGCTGCTTCTGTTATGGAACCACGATACTGCATTAGTGCTTTATAAACAGCGGACCCGAAATGGGCAAAACTGACATTTTTTTTCCCCCACTCTGTGCGAATATTTCCTGGGAACCTCTAGACAGATGAATCATGAAGTCCTCTTGGTCCTTTTTGGGACAGGCCCTCACAGGGAGGTTCGCGGGCTGCCAGCCACACTTGGGATTTTGGGAAAGGTCATGCGAGGGAAGCAGGAGAGGCTGCTCCAAGGGGAAAGGGTGTTTGTTGTGCAGCAGGCACAGACCGAGGAATGATTTCCCTATTTTATTCCCCCAGGCATTTCAGTTTTGTTAATTAGATGAAGCTTGTAGGTCTGTTAATTCTCTGACCTGGAATATGCTTAACCTCGTGATGAGGGTGTTTGGCTAAAGCATTTTGGAGGCTGTGCTGTTTGGACATAAAGGGGTTTGCTAAAGCTTATGCGGGGTCACAGTGACCTAATAACGATTTAAGGGAAACGTATTTTTTGTAAATGGGCTGAGTTTCAGCTAAAGGAAGACGGTACCTGGAATGAGCTGTAAGATGTAGGATAAAATGTTAAATAAGCATGTAAATTAGAAGGCTCTCATTACGAAAGGGCAAGTTTGATGAACAGTTCCTGAGAGCTTTCCCCAGAATGATGCCTTTGACTTCTGTTGCTTGTCTTATTATGGCAGGACAAGGAAGCTGGGCCGGCAGGAGGGATAATGAACTGCTGATAATGTTGGTGTTGGAAGCGTGCGGCTTTGATGCCGGCAATAAAGAGCGATCATTTCGCCTCTGTGCATGATCACAAAGTTTAGCCTGGCTGCTCAGGAGCACTGCAAAAGCCACCATCAGGCCCGGGGGAGACTGAGGTTTGTTTGAAAGCCAAGGACAATGTGGAGCAGGTGAAGGTTTTTGGAGGGTCTTGTGCCTCGTGTCTTGCTGGGTCTGGTGTGGGCAGGTGAGTCTTTGCTGGGTGTATTTATGGTCAAACCCAAGGTTGCTTGGGAAGTTCATCCCAGCACCTCCCAATATTCTCCCCAGGAGAACTCCCGTACACATTCCCCAGGTGGAGAACAAGGCAAGTCATCTCCCTGCTCTTGGCCAAGTCCTTGGGAACAAGCAGCTGTATTTTTCCTGCCTAAAATAATCATATCCATTAAACCTCAACTCTAGACTTTCTCAGCCTGATGATGTCACTTCAGAGGCATAAGATGATTCCCCTTGAGCTTCCCACCTGCTGGAACAACCGTATTTCAGCTCAGCTTGTGCGTGCTGGCTGCAAAGGCTCTGGGGATAGAAGCAAAATCCTAGTTATCTTTTCTGAACGCCAATGGCTGGACAATTTGAGATGTCTACCACATTTAGAAGCAAGTTAGAGCAATATTCTCATGCAGAGGATAAATTTTACTGCATAATAAGGTGAGTTTTGTTACCAGTCCTGCAACTGAAGATGAAAAGTGTGCTTCTCATCAGCTGTGTTCCTGGCATTGGTGGTCACCTCCTTTGGTTTATTTGTAATACACTAACAGACACAAGAAGGGTCTTGAGGGTTAATGGAGTGCATCTGTCTTTATGGGGTCTGTGCTGGATCCCACAAGTGGGGCTCCAAAGGGTTTTCTGAACTCCTCAGCTCACCTGGAAGAGGTATTAGGCTCTGAGACACATCTCCAGCAAAACGTCCCCAGGTGATGTAATTCTCATGATTCTCCTGGATAAGTTTTTCTCTGGGATAAGGAGACTGATGCCTTGAGCATCTCTGAGTAACCAGACTCAAAGCATTTTCCTTTTGTACTCATGTTCTTCTGGACCAGAAACAGGAACCGAAAAGCTGTCCTGTGCACTCTCCACACTGCTTTTCCTCATCTCTCCTGCACTCTTGATCTTTAGATGTGCATTTGTCAGGGCCAGGACTACTCCCTACAGTGCATCTGTGCAGGTTTAGGCAATGAGGTCTCAGTGTTGGTTACACCCCTCAGCAGGACGCAAAATTCCCTTAAGCTGGAAACAACACGAACAAAACCCTTAAATTGCAGCAGCTTTCCTCACTACTGACTACAGCAGTTAGCAGCCCTGTAATTGTCACTGTAATTGTAGGGGACTTGGAAACCCTAAGCCCTGCCAGAAACATAACTTAATCTTTTCTGAGATGTTGCTTTTGGGGGCTGAGCATGGGGATTTGCTCTTCTCACAGTGGCAGGGGACCAACCCTGAGCCCAGGATTGACAAGGAGGGTCCGAGGGCTGCTGCACCCTCCCGGTGTGTAACGAAGAGCCCAGGTAAAGGCAGCACGTAAGCTTGTTACAGAGGCTTATTCACCAGATGGACGAGCCGTTCCCAGGTAGATCTTATTTTTCATTAATATGCCATTAGTCTTATTTGTGTGCTTTGCTCACCTTCCCAGATCTTGTTCCTTCCCCCCCGTCTGGTGGAGGGATTGTATTTCCAGCTCAGCCTGTCCTTGGCATCACATTGCCATCACTCCTCACCTCCACAGCTCAAAATAAGCGGCGAGGGATCTTGGACCACCTGGCTATGGCCATGCCAGCCTGCCTGCGGGTCAGGAGAGGTCCCGAATGTGGCACTTGGTTGTTGTCCCAAGGCTCTGGGGAAAAGCACTGGTCCCAATGCAAGAGCGTGACTGCTGTCCCCTCCGTAGGTGCGGGTGCAAGCAGCCCCAGTTGATGTGCTATGGGGTGAGAGGGACTCCGCACTGACAGGAACAGGGACAAACACCTCCTCTTTGCCTCCCCTGCAGCCGGAATTGAGAAGTGAGAAGCAGACGCCGTAAAACCATCATTAAAAATGAATGATCCACATTGCCCAGAGAGGTGGTAGAAGCCCCATCCCTGGAAACATTCAAGGCCAGGTTAGATGGGACTCTGAACAACCTGATTGAAATGCCCTTACTCATTGCAGGGGGGGTTGGACTGGGTGGGCTTTAAAGGTCCCTTCCAAAGCAAACTGTTCCATGATTTGTCTGCGAGAGAAGGCAAAGGTATCTATAGCTTCTCCAGGTGCACTCTGCTAGCGTTACAAAAAACCCTGGAAGCTCGGAGTCCTCGGAATTGTATTTCTGAGCTTTGCAGTGTGTTGGCGTGAGGACAAACCACCTCAACCTGCAGTGCAGGGGACAGTGATTTGGGGCTGGGAACCTGCTGGGTTCCTCTGTAGTATCTATCAAACTCCTGTGAGAAACGAAAGCCTGGCAAAATCCCTCCTCCTGTGACATTCTTCCTTAAATGTTTTCTGTTAGTACATTTTGTTCTCCATTTTCCTCGGTACATACTGAAGTGGGAGATTTTATAATGATTCACAGTGTTCTGCGAGCAGCTTCAAGCAGCAACTGGGGAATCTGTTAAATAGGCATCCAGCCTGGAATATTTTGTACACTATCTAAATGCACTGCTGTAATTAAAAGACATGCTTGAAATAAATGACAGAGGGCTTGGTTTGTTGTTTTTGTTTTCCTTCCTCCTTTTTTTTATCCCCAAAGGAGATGGAAAGGGAGGTTAAAGTTGCACTGAAGTATCAAAAAGCACAACAAGCATATTTGAACAAATAGTATCCAACAATGCAGGCTGATGCAATTACTTTCAAATGTTAGATGTTCGGTTATCACCCAGGGAACTTTCTGTCTGATTAAAAATAATTATTGCTGGCGTTAAATCTGTTCAGAATTACTCAGCGCAATTCATCTCCTATCGCACGCCGCTACCATATGCCTGGTTTGTTGAGTAGAAAAATGCCTCTTTCGTTCGGATAAATAATGCTTTGTAAATATTTAGAGATGAATGTTCTGGATCAGTGAGCGGCTATTTTTTTCTGACAATAAACATGTGCAAATGAGCCTGGTTTTGGCGGTGGCTCAGTTTGAGGCAGGCACTCTACGGGGCCAGATTAATCCCTATGTACTGCGCAGGGGTTGTGCCAAGGTGACTTACCACGGGGATGGCGGAAGGAACATTGCTGCTGCTGAGCAAGTGGGGTGAAAGCAACTCTTTTAAGTCTATTAAGAGAAGTATCTGCAATATGTTCCAGCTGGCCATGGCTGCAGGTACTTGGATGTTTGGCGAATCATAGAATAGTTTGGAAGGGACCTTAAAGATCATCCAGTTCCAACCTCCCTGCGATGGGCAGGGACGTGTCCCTCTAGATCAGGACACCCAATGCCATGAATTGCCCTCATTCCCACTCCTGAAGTCCTGGGAGGACCCAGGGGATGTGGAAAAGGGCACAAGAGCTGAATCACATATTCTGTCAGGATCTGACCCTGTTTCCCCAATGCCTGGATGAGGGGTCTGTTCGAGGATGGGGACATACAAACCTCTTGGCGTGCTCCAGACTCCCATGAGCCTGCCCGCTGCTGCCACAGGCTCATGGGGCTGAATGGGACCATGGGTTATTGCTTCAGAAACCGTGTGTCGTCGAGGAAGCTGCTGCTTTGCATCTTTCCCCCTTTGTACATCAAAAACGCTGTGAAGAAACCACTCAGCTCAGTGCCAAAGAACATATTTGCTGAACACATGTAACCATCAGTACAGCTGCTCTGGCTGGGTTTTGGGGATTCACGGAAAGGGAATACAGCGAGGGCTGTCAGAGGGTTCACATGGTATTTAAAGAAATACAGTTTTCACGTGTAGTGCTTTGTCCAGAGGCTTTGAACAGGATGAAATCTCTCCCGCTGGTAAGACAACAGGCTTTGTGAGGGGTGGAATTCAGCCAGACACATCCTTCCACTCCTGAGATGACTTCCAAGGACCAGAGGTCTCGGATAGCACATCCAAAAGATGAATTTCTTTCTTTCAGAATATACACAGGAGGGGAGGTGCAAGTCCCAGGCTTGCCGGTCATCTTCACCGAGGTCCTGCCACCTCTTTGTCTCCATCTTCCAGGCAAATTAAAGCTGGCAGGAGATCTCAGGTCTGCCTGACTCAGGCTGACTCTCTCAGCGAACGCACTTCAGATGT
The DNA here is from genome assembly GCF_017976375.1 of Cuculus canorus. Lineage (NCBI taxonomy): Eukaryota > Metazoa > Chordata > Aves > Cuculiformes > Cuculidae > Cuculus > Cuculus canorus. The sequence continues at coordinate 4,701,443 of NC_071405.1, forward strand.
ATACTTGCTTTGTATTCGATTAAGGCAAACAACAAGCATTAATGAATTCATTCGTTTATGATGACAATACATTTCCAAGCCCTCCAATTGATTTACCAAGCGAGCTGATAAAAAGAGCAAACCTTGCATCATTTACCACCCCGAGTCTAAATGCAATGTCTGAATCAACAGAGCTTGTTTGCTTTTTAAAATTCAAATGAGGACGACAATAATCTCCTTTCCAGGAGTCTGGCAGTCCCCTGCAGGAGGGGTTTTACCTACATCTTCCAAAAAGATATCATGGCTTGAGGCCAACCTGCAGGACATGGTGTAACTCATATTTAACCAGCCTTCAAGGTTGGCTCCAATGCACACAGGCGCAGGCGCAGGGTAAAGTTGCAAAAATTCAAAACCAGAGCAAAAAGGCTTTTGATAGTCAGCTGAGTCATCAATTCTGGATGGATAATTAGACATAGTTTCTAATGAAAGTCATTATTTACCTTGGAAAGTAGGGAGACTGTGCTGCTCCAGCCCTTGCTGGGTGCAGCGGTTGACTTTGATGTGTGGGATACCAAGAGGGAGGATGGGTGGGAAACAGAGGCACATAATTCCTCTAAATGCCTACAGAGAGGAGAAAAAAACTAAAAATTAAGAAGCAGGAGCCATTGGGAGGGCTGGTGACACCTCTGGTACTCTGGGGTTTCCTCTTCACTGTCTCACGCGCAGTGGCTGCTGTGGGATGGAGCGGGATGAGCAGTGGGAGCCTGGCTGACCATAGGCTGGATCAAAACCACACCTGTGCAGGTTAATAGAACAAAAAAAAATAACAAAAAAGGATGATTAAATAAATTCCTTTGACTTTCTTGAATATTGGAGACCACAGGCCATGCCTCTGCCTCCATGCTCAGCCTGACAGCGGATGGAGCAAACTCATCCTCTGCTTTCTGCTCCAAAATGCAGCAGCATGTTAAGCCTTGGCCAAAGAGGCCGTTACAAAGGCAAATCAAAGCGTTGATTTAAACCAGCTTTTTAAAATATGTTCCCAGTCGCTGTGGTTAGATTCCAGACTTTCACTCCCTGACTACTTTAGCCTGGAAAAAAAAAAGGCAGTACATGGGAGGGCAAAAATAAAGGCCTGATTCATTCATGAGGGCACAGCATTGCTGAACACAGGGTGCTACAGTTTCCCCAGGAATGCTTTTGGGTCTTAAAATGTTCTGTAATAAATACAAACAACCAAAGATTGCCAAGGGGCAGGGGAGATAATTTTGCATGATCTAACAAGTCAGAGGATGGTGTTTGGGTAAGCAGTGTTTAGGGGATATTCCCTGGCTGCAATTAGCAATCAGTTATGGTTGTGGTTGGGTTCCAACCTCCCATGGCAGGGGGGTTGGAACTACATGATCTTTAAGGTCCCTTCCAGCCCTTACTGTTCTGTGATTCTGTAATGAACAGCCCAGGCTTTGGGTGCCATCAAATTATTTTTGTTCAGAATCCTCAAGGGACTTAGAAGTTTCTGGGCACCTCTTCCCCTGCACACCCATGTGGAGGGGTTGAGAAGGCACTTCCTACCTTGTGTCTCCTTCCGAAGCTGTGGCTGTTGGAGGGCAGAGGGGAATTTGGCTCCAGCTTCACCTGCAAATTATTTATGGTCATTACTGGCTTCCTGCTGCAGCCAATTTCAGGATCTTCAGAACATCTGATACCTTGGAGATGCTCAGTGATCAAAACCCTCCCAGTGTGCTCACCTTGAAGTCCAGACTCATATTTTCTTGTTTTCCCTGCAGCAAGGGATTGGCTTGCGGGAACTCCTTGAAAAGCCACAACCTTTGATGTCCAGGGAAGAGACTGGGGAGCTCTCCCCCATACTCTACATCTGACAGGCATTTGCATTCTTCTCCCCTTCTGTTGGTGACATAGGGCCTGGTTGAAAGCATGGCCATGAGCACCTCTCCAGGGCCATGGACCACGCACAGGATCAATGTTTTTTTGCAGAAGACAATTTTTCGGAGGAAGGAGGCAGCTGATGGCAGCGTGTGTTCTTTCCAAACAAAGATAAACAAGGATGCCCCAAATAACTCCGTTCTTGTTGGCAAGGGGTATTTTTAACTAGAAAAGCAACACAAAAATAACACAGACGGCTGGGGAAAAAAAAAATGGAACAGCTGCTTTGCTGGAAGAGGAGTTTGCTGTATTTCACAGTGAAAACAAGAAGTATCTCTTTTTGCAGCCCTCTCCCAGCTTTTCATTAGCCATGCCATTCCCAGGAGGTGCCACCCATGGGGTCTGCATGAACATGGTGGATGTTTTTAAATGGCTGCTATAAAGTAATCAAGGTTGAAAGGTCAGGCTTGAGCAAATGCGTCTCCCAGGAGCCTGTTTTTACACCCTGGCCATGCCCTAAGCCAAGAAAGAATTGATCAGCTTCATGGGTCCTTTCATCCAGAGGTACCTTGGACATCTGGATGCTCTGGCTAACATTGTCAGAAAGCATAAAATACAGCTCTGAAACAGTGCCAGATCAAGAAATGACCTTCTTGCAACACGCCTGCCTGCAGGCTGCCTTCCCCATCACACAGCAGAGCTGAGGCTCCCCTGGATCATGCTGGGAGCAGGGCTGAGCCTGCCCATGGCAAGGAGAGGGCTCTGGCAAGTCCTTTAGGATGACTGGGGTTTTATAGCTGTGATAGGAGCCTCTGTGGCTTTGGGGTAATTTATATACATGCCTGTCAGCTGGCTTTTCCTTTAGGAAAGAGCAGGAAACAAGCTGGGGTAAGGATGGGATGTGCAGTGCGTGGGGGAAGTTTTGGGAAGAGGCTTAGACCTCTAGGCTGCAGGAGGCATGCAGAGTCTACCAGAGATGTTCTACATTCAGGTCCAAAAGCAGGCATATCCCCATGCAGGTACACGCACTGCACACACACATATGGGAAATCAAGTCTGTCTCTTGCTTGTCAGAACTTCATTTAGGAAGAGCAGTCAGGAAAAAGAGCAGCTATGGAGGAAAATCACTGTCTGTGCTCATATAGCAGCCCTGTGGTGGGGGAAAATCAGGGCTCCGGTCTCGCTGGCCTCGCTCTGTGTTACCATGATGTGAGTCACCTGCTTCCCTCTGCCTTCCCCTCCAGGATGAGTAATTCAGCCGTGATAACCTTTAACGAGTCTCAGGGACTGTCACAGCTTCATAGTTAAGTGCAGCCGCCTTGTGTTTTATTAACAGCGCCCAGGATGGAGACAAAGTGCCAGCGTAGGAAATGTGGAGGTGTCTACTGGAGGATCGAATGAGACCCCCAAGAAATGCATTCAGATCCTACAGCAGCATCTGCATTCAGTGAGGAGGGAGCCTCGTAACTCAGCCTTGCTGAGACTGCAGCGACTTCCAGTAAATCATATTTGTCTTTCAGTGCTTAAAAGCTCCAGCAGAGCCCTTGCTGCAGCACTGCAGCACTTGGAGCGAACCTTTGCTGAGCTGACCCTTGCCGTGCCCAGGCTGTGCCTGGAAGGGGAGGTCTGGGTGCATCCTGTCCCAAGAGCCACCCAGCAGTGACAGCAATCAGAGAGCATGCATCAAAATGCACATTTCTGACCCCAAACTGGCCCCTCAGTTTGCTTAGGCTGTGTATTCTTTGCAAGACAGGTTACTTTCTGACGCCTTTTATTTGGAGAGGTGAGTCTTGGTCCGTGAGCAGAACATTTTGTGTTTCTAGGGTGCAAATAATGACCCCAAGCTCAATGAGGTAAGTCTGGTGGGTGCTGAGAGTTCCCTGTGTCCTGCATGGCAGGCAAGGGTAGAGAAACTCACAGAATCATAGAATAGCTAGGGTTGTATGGGACCTTAAAGATCATCTAGCTCCAATCCCCCTGCCATGGACAGGGACATCCCAGTGGATCAGGCTGCCCAAGGCCCATCCAACCTGGCCTTGAGCACCTCCAGGGATGGGGCAGCCACAGCTTCCCTGGGCAACCTGGGCCAGGGCCTCACCACTCTCATGATGAAGAAGTTCTTCCTTATATCAAGCCTGAATCTGCGCCTCTCCAGTTTATACCCATTCCCCCGGTCCTATCCCCACAAGCCTTTGTGAACAGCCCCTCCCCAGCTTTCCTGTAGCCCCTTCAGGTACTGGAAGGTCACTGTAAGATCTCCTTGGAGCCTTCTCCAGGCTGAACAAGCCCAACTCTCTCAGCCTGTCCTCATATGGAAGATGCTCCAGCCCTCAGATCATCTTTGTAGCCTCCTCTGGACCTGTTCCAACAGCTCCACATCCCTCTTTCGTTGAGGATTCCAGCACTGGACACAGGGCTCCAGATGAGGTCTCCCAAGAGAGGAGCAGATGGGCAGAATCCCCTCCCTCGCCCTGCTGGCCACGCTTCTTTTGATGCAGCCCAGGACATGGTTTGGCCTTCTGGGCTGTGAACATACGTTGCCGGCTCATGTCGAGCTTCTCGTCGCCCAGCATCCCCAAGTTCTTCTCTGCAGGGCTGCTCTCATACCAAGCCCTCTCCCTTTTTGACTCATACATCGAGTATCTATACCACATAACATATGTGCTGTAATTGCACTCAGGCTGGTGAATCAGAGAGGCAAGCAATTTGTGTTGAGATTTTCCCCCCTCCTTGCAAATTATAATGTCGTATATTGTCATTATAGGATTATTATTATCTCTAATAAGTAGGAATTTTGGGTGCTGGCAGCACTGTAAAACTTACTGTGGTGATTTCTTTGCTGTCCTGAGGCAAAGGCAGGCGGCAAAGTCATGCAGATAGAGAAGGCTGTGTGACCTCCTGAAAGGAGATGTCTTTTGGAGGTCAGGATGAAAGGAGCTGTTGTGTGTGTGCATCTGCTGCCTGGCATGGGAAAGGCTTGGTGGTCAGCAGGGCTCATCATGTGTCAGTTTGAGCATACTTGCTGCCCTTTGATTTTGGGTCTGAGGAGTTTGTTTGATCCCCTGGGGTAACGCTGAGCCTCGTGTTGGCCATCATATAGACCAAGGATGCTTCAGGCTTTGAAGTCATGGGGTTTTGCAGAACTGCGTGAACTTTCAAGGCAGTGAAAGACCTTCGTGTTGGTCCTCTCTGCACAAAGGGCCTAGAAAGATGCTGCTGGTGATGCAGATGGTGAAAAAGCAGATGCAAAGAGAGCAGGATGAGACGATAGCCACAGGTGAGCCGTTTTTAACCACTCCTGCTCCAAGGTGATTAGCATGCACAGGGTTGCGTTGTGCCTCTCTTGTATGTTACAGACCCTATGTCACAAGGGAATGTCCCCAAACGTGACAGGCACAAACAAGCCGTGTTGCTTGGTCAGGGGCTGGGTGACTCCTGGGCACCTCTTGTTGCTCATGAGCTGTCCTGGTTAAGGAGAATAATGCAGGTGCTATCTGACACATTAAAACATAAAAAAGTCTTTTGGGTACCTGGGCAATAGAGTACTCAGAGCTTCTCACCTAACTCAGTTCCAGACAGCCCTGTGTGGGTTATTTAAATGTAAAGTTCTTTTTTTTGGTGGGTTCTGAGCAGTTTCAGAATATGAAATCTTAAAACCCCAACGTAAAAATTAAAAAAAAACAGGAGTGATTTCTGTAATTTGCTGATATTTTCAGCATCAGTCTCAAGGTTTTGGGGGGCTTCTTCTATATGTGAACAAATGGAGTTGATAAGACTGGATTTGAAGGACTATATTAAATCCCTGGCATTCAGTTATGTGTCATTTATATGAAAATTGAAGCCACCTTCTCCCTCAGATCTCCTATTAATAGCGATGTCTTAATTTAGGCTTGTTAATGGGCTGTGTAATTTAAGGACAAACCCCTGTGTTTGAAGCATTCCCAATCACCTCAAGTCACTCATCAGTGCTAAGGACTGTTCTGCCTTTGTAGAAGGAGGTAGCTGAAAAAAAACAGTCATCTCCAGAGCCAAACCACAGGTGCATGTCCCCATCTCAAAGAAGGGGTTACATATGTGTATGTTTGAGCGCCCAAGAACTCAGGGGTCTGTGCATGTTTGTGAAAATGCAGCATAAATCTTAGAATCATAGGATGGTTTGGGTTGGAAGGGACCTTAAAGCCCATCCAGTTCCAACCCCCTGCCATGGGCAGGGACACCTCCCACTGGATCAGGTTGCTCCAAGCCCCATCCAACCTGGCCTTGAACACCCCCAGGGATGGGGCAGCCACCACTGCTCTGAGCAACCTGGGCCAGGGCCTCCCCACCCTCATAGGAAAATATTTCTTCCTAAGATCTCATCTCAGTGTCCTCTCTTGCAGCTTAAAACTGTTACCCCATGTCTTTGGGAATTTGACTCCTTGCTGGAACAGCCCTCAAAACCCATGGTGCTGGTATAAAAAGTTGGGACCGAGCTAGTCATGCCCAGTTTGGCAGCTGATGCTCCAGCTAGGATTTCTTCTCTGGAGATGATGCTTCATGGGTTTTAACTCCCACTGCCTCCCTGATGGTCTGCTGGGCTCTTCGAGAAGCAGAAGGAGGAAAAGGAGGACAGGAAGCAGGGGCTGTCACACAGTGCTCTTCTGGGGATTTTGCAGCACCTGTGCATGCTCCCTGAACTTCCTACCATATCCTTCTTTGCAGAATGAGCTCACTCTCCTTGCTGCTGTCTGGTCTCATTCTCCCTCGATGGCTCCTACCTCACTCTTGGAAGGGAGGTCCTACATCTCCTACAGCTTTAATATCCATCTCTCACCAAGAACGACACAAGAGCAACATAAAGCACACACACACATCTCTGTTAATTTATGGTCCAGCTTGGGAACTCCATGGTTTTCAGATGTTTCTGAGTGGTTATGCAAGTAAAATAAATATCAGCCCTCCAGGGTTTGGGATGACAGCTTTATTTCAGGCATTTACCCAAGGGGGAAATACAGAATCTACCCTTTAATTCTTTGCTGAAACATGTTCCTTCTGAAAAATGTTGCTCAGCTGAGTCATGGGGAGAAGAAATACATCCATTTGCAGAGTCAGTTCCCACTGCTTGGGATTTATGTCATGGACAACGTCATTCCATGAGGATGTAGCTCCTGTGGACACCTCACCACGAGATAGGAAGTTGCATTTATCCTGGTATGTGCATGCGGAACAGGTATCTTCATGATAAATCCAGTGCCAGTGCCTCACTGGAGGATTTCTTTTCTGTGGTAGGAGGAATCTCATTAACACGAACTTCAGAGAATCCAGCACTGCCAGCCAGAAGACAAATGCAGCAGTGTTGTCATTATTTATCAAATGGAGAATGACCTTTGCTATCCATTAGGATGAAATGAAAAGCTTCAGGCTTTAAGTTTGTTAAAATGCAAGACTGTCTTTTTTAGATTCCAGAGTTGGTGTGTTGCTGAGATTAATCAAATTGTGCATTTTGCTAGGGCTTAAACAGTATTGTTATGTAATTCAATCTCTGCGTGATCTCAAGACAGCAAGCAGAAGAATTACACTGAGCCTGGCTGCAAAATCATCCTGCTGTGGTCAATGGCTGAGGAGGAAGAAGGGGTTTGGAGCCAAGTGCCAACCTAGTGTTTTTAAATCACACCACATGCATTCAGGTTACTTTTGGTCAGAATTAAATAGGTGTGTCCACAAGGCTGTTTGTCTATGCTCATGTATCCTTGAAAAGCTCGGCTGAAAGAATCACAGAATCACAGAATCACAAGGTTGGAAAGGACCCATTGGATCATCGAGTCCAACCATTCCTAACACTCCCTAAACCATGTCCCTCAGCACTTCATCCACCCGTTCCTTAAACACCTCCAGGGAAGGCGACTCGACCCCCTCCCTGGGCAGCTGTTCCAGTGCCCAATGACTCTTACTGTGAAGAATTTTTTTCTGATATCCAACCTGAACCTCCCCTGGCGGAGCTTCAGGCCATTCCCTCTTGTCCTGTCCCCTGTCATTTAGGAGAAGAGCCCAGCTCCCTCCTCTCCACAACCTCCTTTCAGGGAGTTGTAGAGAGTAATAAGGTCTCCCCTCAGCCTCCTCTTCTCCAGGCTAAACAACCCCAGCTCTCTCAGCCGCTCCTCATAAGACTTGTTCTCCAGCCCCTCACCAGCTTCGTTGCTCTTCTCTGGACACGCTCCAGAGCCTCAACATCCTTCTTGTGGTGAGGGGCCCAGAACTGAACACAGTATTCGAGGTGCGGTCTCACCAGTGCCGAGTACAGAGGGAGAATAACCTCCCTGGACCTGCTGGTGACCCCATTTCTGATACAAGCCAAGATGCCGTTGGCCTTCTTGGCCACCTGGGCACACTGCTGGCTCATGTTCAGTCGGCTGTCAACCAGCACCCCCAGGTCCTTCTCTTCCGTGCAGCTCTCCAGCCACTCTTCCCCCAGTCTGTAGTGCTGCATAGGGTTGTTGTGCCCCAAGTGCAGGAAAGAAATCAGTGAGTCTCACTCCAATCTACTACAAAATTGCCCATGGGAAGAGGGTGTAAAGGTGGGTGTTTTCCTTGTTTTTCACTTTGAAAAACTATAATGTTCCAAGGAAAGGGGCTATGGTGAAAAGAAGGAGAAGATGTCATTGCTCTGCTGGTGTTGGCTCTCAGAGAGGAACCCACAGAAGGCAGCAGGGGAGGGGGAGAGCTGGGTGCCTGTGCCTCTATGCCTCTTCTGTCCCAGGCGTGAGTGGGTTGAAGGGGCTGGGACACCAGTTCGGAGCACGTCCGGTAAACCTCTTCCCACTAGGCCTCAGGACATGGGTCCCTCCTCTTTGCTCACACCTTATCTTCAACTCTTATACACCAACACAAATTTGGCTGCTCCCTAGAAGAAGAAATTGGCTGGATGGCTGCATCCAAAGAGATGCAGTCAACAGTTCAGTGTCTAAACAGAGATCATTTGGTGCTGTCCCTCAAGGGTCTGTTTTGGGATCAGTGCTGTTCTATATCTTCATTAATGACATAGACTGTGGGACTTGATTGCACTCTTACCAAGTTTGAGGATGACACCAATCTGAGTGGAGCAGTTGATACGCTTGAGAGAAAGGATGCCACCCAGAGGGAGAAGGACCTTGGCAGGCTTGAGGAGTGAGGCCAAGGCCAAGTGCAAAGTCCTGCATCTGAATCAAGGCAACCCCCACTATCAGTACAGGCAGAGGGATGAAGGGATTGAGAGCAACCCTGTGGAGAAGGCCTGGGGAATGCTGGTGGACAAAAAATTGGACATGAGTCACCCATGAGCACTCACAATCCAGAAGGCCAACTGTGTCCTGAGCTACACCAAAAGAAGCATGGCTAGCAGGGTGAGGGAGGTGATTCTACCCCTCTACTCAGCTCTGGAGAGATCTCACCTATGTTACTGCATCCAGCTCTGGAGCCCTCAGTATACGAAACATCTGGATCTATTAAAGCAGGTCCAGAGGACCACCATGAAAATGGTCAGAGGGCTGGATGGAACACATCTCTTATGAGGACTGGCTAAGATAGTTGAGATTTTTTTAGCCTACAAACCAGAAATCTCTGGGGAGGTTTATAGGAAAGACAGGGAGGAAGTTTTGCCAAAGCCTGTAGTAACAGGACTAGGGATATTGGTTGTAAATTAACAGAGGTTAGATTTATAAGGCTATAAGGAAGAATTTTTTTACTACAAGAGTGGTGAGATACCAGAACAGGTAGCCCAGAGAAATTGTCAATGTCCCATCAGTGGAAGTGTTGAAGATCGGGTTGCTTTGAGCTGATCCAGTAAAAGATGCCCCTGTCCATGGCAGAGGGGTTGGAACTAGATGATCTTTAAAGGTCCCTCCCAGCCCATTCTATGATTTTAAAACCTTGCAGATCTTTCTGAGCTCCTTGGCCACCACTGCACATGGCCTGCACCCAGTGACTCCTTCTGTGTGTCTGGCAGCACTTCCCCTCCATTTCTCCCCATCAGCTCTCCCCTGCTCTTTTCTGGTCACAGTGAAGCCCACCCCCACTTGGTGACTGTGTGGGCTGACAATTTGGAACCATCTGTGGCCTGGACAGCTCTTGCTATTCTCACACCAAAGATGAATCTATATTTCTATATTTTTCCTGGTGATTCATAAGGTGAGGACACTTCTGCTAAACAAGGCAGGCAAGGCAATAAAATGATGGCTGAAACTTTCATGTCTCCTCCCAGGAGCTGCACCCAATTCTGTACCTCTTGTTCTTTGGCCATTGTTGCTCCCAGGGAAGTTGTTTCCTGCCATACAGCCAAGTCCCGTTCCCAGCTTGCTTGGGCAACGACAAAACAGGCTTGGAGTAAACAAAACAAACTCCAAAAAAAAAAGCCATGTGGTTGTGTGCATTAAGTCTGTTGAAATCAGTTTGATTTCTCACCTTACTGGCTTCTCCACATGGTGGAACTGAAAAACTACGATTGGGTCTCTGGTTAGAAAAACTACAGTATTTATGGATTGTACTCAGACTGTATTTATTTCAAAACAGGTCTGTGTAGATAATTTCTATAAGCCTAAAAAGATCTTTTTTCCTGTTTAATGTTTCAGCTTATTTAAAAACATAAATTAAGTCTAGTTCGGAACATATGATGTAGCAGGGCTTTGTATTAAAATAATGGCAAGCTTTGTGTGTGTAGCTCAGCTTGCAGAGAAGAATGCTTTTGCACATAGACAAGCCCAGAAGCCCACCTACATATACTTGCAGCTTTAATGCAAATGCAAGAGAAAGAAAATACCATGAGTGTTGGAGCCCTGTAAATCAACTGAGCACCATCAGTTGGGTTGACAATAGCTGGACAAAGAGTGGCCGATAAGTCAGTGGAAATCAATATGTTAATGGACAAGCTTCCTTGTTGGTTCTTAGAGTTAATGCAAGTCTCTACAAGAGAGGGAATCTAAAACAATCAGCTGGAAATATATCCTTGTTTGAAAAGACTTCTTTGGGAAGTGTCTCTTTATCTATGGCTATGTGAACTTTCAGTCTGCCAGAGACATTGATGCAAATCACCGTTAAAGGACTCGTGGATTTTCGTTATACCAATTAACATGGATATCAGTATATGGGATGTGGCTTTCATTTCTGGGTGTTTGTAATAAGAAAGTTTGGCTAACTTGATTACAAATCCATATGCAAAAGTCATTTCAAATGTGGATTGTGAATACCTGGAGGAGCTGTGTGGTACTGGATCCGGCATCTCACTCCAGCCTGGCTCTCCCCTGGGAATGCCTCTGCTTTGAGAAACTGAGCTAGGAGGCTTGAAGGAGGAACAAGTGACTAAATATTGACTCAGAAACAAACAAAGATCCCATTTAGATGTAAATGGAAACGGTGGGGGGAGCAGAGAAGGAGGAAGGAAACAGAAATACATAAAATAAGAGTCTACAAGCAGAATTATCTCACTGCAGAATCCATTTTCCAGACTTCCCTTGGTGAATTATCAGCAACACTCCACATATTTGTGCAGCCAAATAGCTGCGAGGCACAAGTACATTCTCCAGTAGCAAATAATCCCCTTTCCTGATAACATCTTCAGCAGGGCTTGGCTGCATCATGTAAGTGCAACGTCATGGATTGTGCACCGAAGTGGGAGGGGACCCAGTGTGCTGTTTGTCTGGGAGCTCCAATTCAAAGCAAAAGCAACATATGCACCCAGGAGGTGAGGCTTTCAAAGGCTCTTAGGTGTTCCCATTGGAGACAAATACATTGGTCGCTGGGGGACCTTTAAGCATCTGCCTTCACCCTTTCTACATAGTCTACATTTAACCAGTGGAAATCATAGAGTCATAGAATCATAGAATCATAGAAAAGTTAGGGTTGGAAGGGACCTTAAAGATCATCTAGTTCCAACCCCCCTGCCATGGGTAGGGACATCCCACTAGATCAGGCTGCCTAAGGCCCATCCAACCTGGCCTTGAACACCTCCATGGACGGGGCAGGCACCACTTCCCTGGGCAACCTGTGCCAGCGAGATGACAACCAAGACGTGATGGGAGCATTTTGGTTCTTAGCAGGATGGTGCCTGGGTACCAGCTCAACAAATTTTTGGGCATGGGGAGGGCTGGGGAAGAGACATCAGGCAGGAAAATGTATTTTTTTTAATCTTGCTTCCTGGCTGTGTTGGTGGATCCGGGCTGCTCACAGGGTCCTCTATCAGAATTCGGACCTGAGATGTGTCAGGTGCTGGTGTTGCCAGAGCCAGGTCTGGACACCGGCCTTTCTCAGGACCCACCAAGTCCAGCCTCACCCAACTGACCTCAGTGCAGCCTGCCCATCCTCTCTGTTTCTGGCTTGGATTATCTTCAAGCATACTGTAGTTGTATTGACAATTAAATGAATGTGCTCCGATGCAGATATGAGAATGAGCATCAGCCCTGGATTGCATCTGAGTCAGAGCAATGGGAAGGTCTACTGGGGAAACCCTGCAAATTTAATAGTAGTTTCTTCTTTGCCAGTTACACAAAATGCACCTTGGTGCGAAGTGTCAACACTTCAGCATTTGCAAAGCAGGCTCTGTCAGACCTCTCTGCATGAACGTTAATTGCTTCTATGCGGTGATGCTCTGCAGCCCAACAGACAGACCCAGATGACTCTGGCTGTGGCCCAGCTCCTCTGTGACCATCCTGTCTTTGAAAGCCAGGTTGTCCACTGATACCACTTGTCCACCTTCTTTCGGTTGGGGAGTTGTCATTCCTGGCTCTGAGAGTGTGTGGCTCTGGGAAAAGTTACAGCAAGTTGGAGTAGATCAGTTATGGAAAGGTGTTCACTCTTCTCCCTGGCAAGCAGAAAGAGTGCTCAGGATGTGACATACTAGGTTAAAACAATGTAATATCCACTGGCTCAGGCTTTTATTTCTCTTCTGTTGGAGTCGCTAACAGTAACTGACCAAGATAAAGTAGAGCACTTGGAGAGAAGTGTAACTGTGCTTTCAAGGTCAATGTTTTTTCTGAGCTTCAGCAGGATAATAAAACATGAAGGAGCAAAAGCTAAATCATAGAATCATAGAATGGTTTTATTTGGAAGGGACCTAAAAGGTCATCTAATTCCAACCTCCCTGCCATAGGCAGGGACACCTCCCAGTAGATCAGGCTGCCCAAGGCCCATCCACCTGGCCTTGAACACCTCCAGGGATGGGGCAGCCACAACATTCCTGGGCAACCTGGGCCAGGGCCTCATCACCCTCATTGTGAGGAAATTCCTCCTTACGTCTAGTCTAAACCTGCCCCTCTCCAATTTATAGCCATTCCCCCTCATTCTATCACTCCATATCTTTATAAAAAGTCCCTCCCCAGCTTTCTTGTAGTTCCCTCCAGGTACTGGAAGGTCGCTCCAAGGTCTCCTCAGAGTCTTCTCTTCTCTGGGCTGAGCAACCCCAACTCTCTCAGCCTGTCCTCATAGCAGAGGTGCTCCAGCCCTTGGATCATCCTTGAAGCCTCCTCTGGACCTATTCCAACAGTTCCCTATCCTTCTTGTGTTGGGGATTCCAGAGCTGGACACAGTACTCCAGATAAGGTCTCGCAAGAGAGGAACAGAGGGGCAGAATCCCCTCCCTCACCCTGCTGGCCACGCTTCTTTTGATGTAGCCCAGGACACGGTTGGCCTTCTGGGCTGCAAGTGTGCATTGCTGGCTCATGTCGAATTTCTCATCAATCAGCACCCCCAAGTCCTTCTCTGCAGGGCTGCTTTCAAATCTCTGCTACAAAGCCCTGAGCCCACGTCCCAAAGTTGTGCCACTGGCAGGAGTTCCTCAGCTGCTGCTCACATTAGTCCAAGTGTTTGCATCAAGACTTCAATTCTTGCAGGGACATGCTTGCTCACGTTGGCTTGGTTACGTGTCCTACCATTACCAAGCAGAAAACCCTCTTTTTTCCTCTTTTTTTTTCCCGCTTGCTGGGTAAATGGGATGAGTGCTAGAGCCTGTCACCCAGGGGCACAGGGTTGAGGTACTGGTCTGCTCTGGAGGCACCAACACAAGAAAAAATGGTGTGAGAACTCAGCCAAAGACCGTGCTCTCAGCAAACATTGTTTATTCCTGTCTTGAATTTTCCTGCGGATGAAGAGCATGTTACCCTGAGAGACACAATCCAGAGCTTGCAAATTGAAATCTTGTGCCCTACACGCTCGCTGGGAAGCAACACATGGGTGATGAATGCTCACAGCATGCTGTGCTTCACAGGGGCACATCTGCAGGGGCTTCACTGCTTGCAAGGGTCTCTTGATTCACAATAGGGGAAAAGTGATTTTCCTGTGTGGGTTTTTTTTTTTAGTGGAAGGCTTTACAGGCTGGGATTTGGAAGCTTTCCCAGTTTTTTTCAAATAAAACTGTAAGTCTGTCTGTAGAGCGTTGGAAGAGGAATCTCAGGAACGTGGGAGCGTTCTCCCTGGAGCCGCTCTGGAGTTTCTCCTCTTGCTGCCTTGAAACACTCCTAAGGCAGTGGTTGTTTTGCATATCTCCATGTGCTGAAAACAAAGAAAAAGTGGAACCTAAAAGCAGATTTCTTTGAAACAGGCGAAAAAAAAATATCACGATTAGGCCCTGCAGTTGCAGAAGAAAAAGAAGGAAATATCAAGCCAGTATTCTGTGCAACGAGTATAGGACAAAATTAATACCAGCAGCTATCTCTGCTTCAGTCATTGCAGTCTGTAGAAGAACTCGGTGCATCCTTGCATCCTGTTTTTAATGTCACCATGAAATGGAGGCTGTCCATCGAGGCAGCTAACCAGCTTCTTAACCCCAACGGGGCTTGAGCAAGCCAAGAGATATTCAAGAGCTGAGATAAAAGGCTATAGCTGTCACCCAGGCTGTATATATTAAAACAAGAGATGTTCTTTTCTTGTTGTTTCTCATGTACATGAAGGATATGATGACTAATCACAAAATTTTACTCAATAAAAGCTCATGGGCATTGTATTCTCTATTTTGTGAGTTAAGAGTTGCAGACCAGTTCAGGAATGTGATGAACCCTGAAAGGAAGTTGTTTTATCTTCTTAACTAAGGGCTAGAGTCTCACAGTACCACCGGTGGGATAATGTATTTCCTCCAGGCCGCTGCCTTAAAACTGTCAAAAAGTTAAAGGGATTTGAGTAAAAATAGAAAGCAACATCCTGGATGACGGAAGAAGGCTCTGCATCCGGTGGGGAGCTGGAGAAGGCAGGAAGGCACCATGCAAAGCCCAGCAGTGGCGGGGAACTCAGCTTATATGGGAACCTGTGGGATAGGATGGGAGGAGGGTGAGGAAATGCTGTGGAAAGTAAAATATCCACCCTGGCTGTTTTTCTGTGGGAATCGTGGGGTTATTCCTGCTTGTTCTTGCTACTCTGGCATGTGAGTAGGGTCAAAATGAGACGGGTGGCAGGGCTCAGGCTGGCTCTCAGGGCTGTTGGGATCAGGGTGGGGTTGAAACACCTTCTGCTTTCCCCAGCAATGCCAATGTGCATGGCAAAACCCCCAAATTCATTGTACATGGGCTGTTTTGGCAAACAGGAACTCTTGATACTTCCTTTTGAGTAGCAGGGGATGGGCAATGCTGATGATCTGAAATGGAGCAGTGGGGCTGTCACGAGCTGAGCGGTGGCATTTTTCCAGGGCTTGGTGCTGAAATATTGTCTCGGTATAATTGAGTGAAGAAGACTCAGTCTGTCCTCTAACAGCAAATTAAACACAACTTTGTGGGTTGGGTGGTTTGCTGCCAAATGCCAATACAGCTCCATATTAATAGCTTATGACAGGATTATTCTCCCTGTTTTTGGCAGGAAGGAGCTCTTTGGCCTTAATCCTGCTTGTGGCTAAAGGAAAAAACCCGGCACATCCCCTGTATTCAATGATGGTGTAACTCTTCACTCCCAAATATTGCCTAAATCCCAAATTTCCAGAGATTAGCAGAGTAGAATGACTGTGCATCAATCCAAATATACTGCTGAGTGATAGGGAGAGGAAAGCACCCTTCATAGATGTCCCAGGTGCTGAGCTCAGGCTTCTCCATGAATACAGACTCCCTTGTGTGACCATCCTCCCCCATAGAAACAGAAGGCTTTCATGGTATCGGATCAAGGGCTCTTTAAAAATTTGGCTAAATCTGTAGAGAGCTCAGCTTTAAAATGCCTGAAACTGGGAGGGGGGCTGAAAAAGAATAGGGCTGGAAATAGAAAAGCAAAAGGGATTTGAAGCGGTAGGTTTAGGAGGGTAAAGTACTTGGTGCACAACCAGGTCAAAACCTCTATTGGGGTCAACTGGGTGAAGGCTCCCACAGCATTAATCCTTTTAAAAATCACAAACTCCAGCCAGAGACCGCAGTGTTCACAGAGAATATATTTAAATGAAAGTCTCCAAATCACACATGTAAAGTCCTTTCCTGGGAAGCCAAATATCCCCACGCCCTTCCCTGTACTTGCAGAGATGAGGAACTGGCTAGAGAGGCTTCAAGTACTTGGTTTTGGGAAAAGCTGAGTTGCCAGTGCTACCAACTGAGCTTCACTGTAGTTTCGAACTGGCAACATTGCTGGAAAGAAAAGAATTGAACTTTTGATTAAGTACGTCAGTATTTGCTGGTTTCTGTGTGGGCAGCAGGGCTGGGCTGGCACTGGAGGCTTTTGGACAGGCGCTGGGCTGGGGTGGGACAACAAAGATACGTGTGTTCAAAGCACCAAAAGCTCCAGGAAAAATGAGGGCAGCTTTGAATTTTTATAAGGAGGTTGGCACAGCCATTGCTTTGTGCTTCCCACGGACCTGCAGACAATATCCCTTCTCACTGTTACACATTTGCAAAGAGGAGGAGAGGAAAAAAAAGATCTAACTTTGTCTCCTTCACCCTGTCTGTGCCAGTCATGCCCTGTAGGTACAGAGGAGGTGATGGGGTGGCTGTGGTGGAGGTGACATCCCTTAGCACTGGGGTGCATGTCCTGTTGGGATCCTGTCGGTGCATCCATCGGTGCTGCACAGAGGTGATGTGAATTTTGAGAGGTAGAAATGTTTATCTTGACTTCATGCTGGAAACTGCATGGAGAAACCAGGAATCAAAGTATGAATAGATAGTTACGGGGGGGGGGAAGAAACCCAAAGCCCTCAAGATGCTTGAGCCTGCTTTAAAGATTTCATGTGGCACTTTTTCTGCGTTCCCTTATCTTACTGAAAACACAGAGGAGCCTTTACCCACACGCACACAATCCTTTCTGAGAGGATCCAGACAAAGGCACGCTAAAATATTTAAATGTAGCAGCGCACTCAGTCACTGACCTTTGCATAATTAGAAACACTTTCTCTTTCTGATCATGGAAATGGCCCGTGGCTTCTGCCTTTGTTTTGCTTGCTAGAGTCTCCATGCGCTCCATTTGCATCCTGAAATTATCGATCAGCTACGTGTCTCAAATGTAAAGATTTATAAGCAGCAGTGGTGGGGTTGGGGGTCCCAGGTGGTGGGTTTGCAGGTCACTGAGGTTTTGTCTGGTGCAAATGGGACAAGCAGAGGATTTAGCTGTGTAGGGCCTCACTAATGAGTTCCAAGTTGGGCCAGTTCTTAAAGGAGGAGGCTCCTTATGGTTCTGTTCTCATCTGTTTTGAAAAATCGGGCTAACAAAACACAAAATAACTCCCCGCTCGCACACAGGGCTGTCACAGACTGTTCTTCTTCATAAAGATGTCAGCGTGTTCCTACCATTGACTTCATCACGTGCCTGGAAATCAGTGGGTTTAACAGCCCGTGGAGAAGAAAATAGTACGTGTCTCTTTTTCTCAGAACAGGTTTGGGATGTTTGCTGTATAATCAGCTTGGCAGGGAGCTGTAAATGTGGCCACAAGGCCACCTTGCATTGCTTTCACCCTTTGGAGAACTGGAGTTGTCAGACCTTATCCTTCACCTGTTAAATCAATGAGATTTTGCCACGAGCTCTACAGATCCTTACTCTCCAGATGTGGATTCATAAGATTCCTTTTGATTTTCTGCATGCTTCCATTTGACTAAAATATCTGAAATGGGAAACGTTCATTTCAGAAGGCAGATGGCGATTTTTATTCACAAGTGGTTTCCTGTTCCTTCTGTTCCTTCAATAATGTATTTTCTGTGGCTGTAGTTGGAGGTATGCTCTATATATATATATGATCACTAACACTTAGCAATGAATCTATGTTGATTTTCTTTCAGCTCAAAGGCTCTTTTCATTCATCTTCAATCTCTTAATGGCAACAGCAGGTATATGTGTGCTGTTTTTGTAGAAAACTCACTCAATCTTTTCATAGGCACTGGCACAGGTTGCCCAGAGCAGTGGTGGCTGCCCCATCCCTGGAGGGGTTCAAGGCCAGGTTGGAATGGCCTTGGGCAGCGTGATCTAGTGGGAGGTGTCCCTGCCCATCGCAGTGGGGTGGAACTGGATGGGCTTTAAGGCACCTTCCAACCCAAACTATTCTAGTGTTTTCCCTATTTTAACATAACTAGGAAATCTCAGCAACACATAACAGTGCCTTTTCCCTGTCCGAAAGGCGAGGAGCTATCAATGTCTTCTAAGATAACTCAGCTCCTGTGTTAAGGAAAGACATTATCTGATGAGGTATGAGGTATCTTCATCTCCTAATGATTCCAGCGAAAGCCAGTAGTGATCGGGGGCCACCAGAATTGCATTTCTCAGCCATTACCTTATTGCTGTGAAATACAGTTTCGCCCATCCATCTGCTAAAGAGCCCATAATAATGACAACATGACCAGCTTCTCGTCCGATCCTGACAATAGCAAGCCTTTCAGCTTACAAAGCTAACAACTCACTAATTACCCATATGGAGCAGGTGTAGGAGAAGCAATCATCTATAACCATCTATATAGCAAAAACTCCCACGACAGAGAGGAAGGCAGCACTTGGGGTTTTGGAAACTGCCGTTGCACATTGACTTAACAGGACATTGCAGGATGCTGTTCCTTTTGTTGCATCTTCCTGACATCTGCGCCTGGCTGGTGGTCGTTTTTCTTCGGTGGAGTGTTTGTTTGGGTTTTTTTCACCTTATGCTCAGATTTCAAGGTTTTGGGGCAGCAACAGACTTTTTTTCTGAGTTTATCCATGGCCTGGTTGAAGGCAGTCTGGAAACCTGCCAGGAGCACCTGGCAATGCACTTCATAAATTATAGTAATGAAAAGAATGTCAAATGCTAGGAGGTAGTTATAAGACTTTACTGATGTATATACTTTGAAGACCAAATGCCACTTTTAACATATTCATATATGACCCGGCTGTCTTTACTCTAACAAGATATAGATGGGCAAACTGATTAACTGTTAGGTCTTAAAGCCAGGGAAGTCTGACCTCCCGTCCCGTTATTAATCCTAGATCCCATAGTCCTTAGCAAAATGGTGTTTTTCTTCTCTTCTAAAATCATATGCACATACGGGTGCTGCAAAGGTTACAAAAGGCAGTGCTGAGGAGTTTGCGGAGAAAAGGTGACGGTTCAGTGCTTTTGGCCATGGAGCTGAATCCTGCTTGGGAACAGCATGATCTGGATCACACTGGAGATGTGGAGGATGTTTCTGTTACCTACTGATTATCTGCTGGTTGAATGGGGGCCAGGGAATAGTCTCCTGTTTCTAATATGCAATAATTACTAAAACGCATTTCATTCTCTGTAGCAGAAATATGTGAAAATGAGGTTTAATTTTAAGTGGCTTTGTGAGCGTTCCCGCTTTGTTGCTGGGTGAAATACTTTGGCACCTGCAAACTGGGAAAGTTTTCGGTCTGAGATTCATGGTGCTGACATAGCACAGCTCCTGTTGTCCCAATGCTCCTAGAGCATCCCCTGAAAAGACCAAGATTCCTTGGTTAATAAAAAATGGTTGTGTGATACCAGCAGCTGGATGAAGCTTTTGGTACACACAGGGATCAGTGCAATTAGCTAATGAGCTCTCACAATGGGAGCCTTTCATACGCAAGCTGCTGTAGCATAAACCAGAGTCAGACTGAGACCATGCACCTGAGCTTTGCCAGAGCTTCAGTGCTTCAAAACCAGGGCTCCTCTCCCACCTTACACCCTGCAATGATTTGGGTGTTGTCATGATGTTTGATGGAGGAAGTCTTGTTGATTTATGGGATGGCTGAATATCTCTTTGTGAACGTGGACCCAGCCATCTGCTCTCGAAGCTGCTCTCCTGGGGGATGGGAGCATTATTGCCAGGGGTGGTTCTCACAGCAGGATAATGTGGTCCAAGGCCAGGAACCAGCCTCACCAGATTTATCTGCTGGAGTGAAAGTCAGAGCAGCAGAATTTCCCCTAAATTAGGTATAAGTAAATTATAGGGAAATTGTCCCCGTCCTCTATCTCCTGCCACTATATCAGTGTTAACTTTCAAATCCAGACCAAATTTAAAAGCAAAAAGAGGCAACATCTTGGAGACAGAAAGTCCATTCCTAGAGGAGCAAATGAGGTGGGGGAGAGCATCCTGCAAACAGGGATGTTGTGGTCTGAAAGAGGACTCATCTCTAGGCTCCAGGTCTTCAGTAGTGGCTGGAGCTGCGGACTACTTGTATCCTCCTGAGAAGAAAGAAAGAAAGGTAATACTGAGACCTGGGTTGCCAGATTTTGGATTACACATACAAAAGGTATTTATTCCCCCTTAGCTATCACAAGTCCCAAAGGAAAGAAACTGTGAAGAGAGTGCACAGTGCTGGTGCTCCAAGAAAGTCAGGTGAGCTATGAGACACAGGGAAGAGCAGTGGTTGTACCCCATAGGAAAAGGGATATGGACCATCCAACCAGAATAACCCACGTCACTGGAAAAGATCTGCAGAAGCTTCTTCGTACATTTTATTTGTCTTTAAGACTTACGTTGATCTCTGAGCTGATCTTTCACGAGAAGGACCTACAGTGACTGTAAAGCCTCAGGATGACTTTCTTGAATGATAATAGCTCAATTAGAGAGAGTCATTAGATAGATATGGCTAAGGTCATCTTCTCTTATGTACTTTACTTGGACATTTTCTTGCTGGGTCCTTCTATAATTCTTTGCAGTCAGCTTAAAATTTGTGGCTTCTCAGCAAACTTTGCCATTAGACGTCGACTGCCTGGCGAGGGTCCCACACCACCACAAAATCCTGGCAATAATGACTCCCTGCTGTGAAAATGAGAACTTATTTCCAGCCTTAGGTTCCTCTTTAGTCAGCTGTTAATCCATGAAGCCCTTTCTTTATCTCATGCTACTTCCTTCAACAGCTCTTACAGTGGCAAAGTTTTAATGAAACCCAGATAAATAATACATATTAAATCGCCTTCATGATATTCACTGAGTGCTTTGAAGGATGTGACTGCATTACAAGCTTTGACTTCTTTTGCAAGCCCCATTGCCCTTTCCCTGGTGTATCAGGTCTACCAAATGCATCCCTATGTATCCTTATTTACCTATACTTCATAGTATTTTCTATTAATGTGCCAAACACAAGTTAGATCAACTGGCCCACAGCTCTGATACGTGCCTCTTCAGAAACCAGCGTCAAGTTTGCTATTGCCTTCCGTTGGGGACAAATACTGCTAATTATTCATATAATTATAGTTGACTCTCTTTACGTGTCTTGGGCCAGTGACATTACACCCTGGCAATTTGCTCCTCCCTCAATTTACTTGTTTATTACAAAACCCCTGTTAGTGATGCTTGTGTTTAAGAAGTTCATCAGACCCATTTCAGATACGAGGGTTTTGCTGTGAGAGCCTCCAGCCCCTGCTCCTGATGCAGACACATGAGGGGCCCATTTACCTGATCCAACAGGGTTTTATTTCACCTAAGACTTCTTTCACACTTCCACTGCTTGCAGGCCCCAGCAAGTCACAGAATCATAGAATTATTTGTGCTATAAGGGACCTTCAAAGTCCATCCAGTCCAACCTTCCTGCCATGAGCAGGACAGGGTTGGATGTTTCCCGCAACGGGGCATCCATCACCTCTCTAGGCAACCTGTGCCAGTGTTTCAGTGTGCCATTTCCTGGTAGAGTTTTTGTCTCTGCTATGTTTTTATACGCATCTTTAAGGCTCTGGCAAGCTATTATGCAAAACCTTTTTCATGTGCCTTATTGTAGTTTTCTATTTGCCAGTGTTTACGCTATATTCTAATTTCTTTATACAGACAAAGCTTTTTGATGGCTTTTTTTTTTTTTTATTTTGTTCCTAATAGCCACCTTCACTTTGCTACTTGACCCCTCTGCTTTTAAAAAAAATCTTTTAGGGTCTTTATTAAAGAGTGTTACATAGAATAATAGAATTATAGAATCAAGGAGTCATTAAGGTTGGAGAAGACCTCTAAGATCATCAAGTCCAACCATTGGCCCAACACCATCGTGCCTACTAACCCATGCCCAGAAGTGCCACATCTATACCTTATTTGAACACTTCCAGGGATGGTGACCCCACCACTGCCCTGGTCTGACAGTTCCAGTCCTTCACCACTCTTTTGGTAAAGATATTTTTCCTAATATCCAATCTAAACCTCCCCTCATGCAAGTTGACCATTTCCCCTTGTCCTATCATGTGTTACTTGGGAGAAGAAATCAACATCCACCTCACTACAATCTCCTTTCAGGTAGCTGTGGAGAGTGATGAGGTCTCCTCTCAGCTTCCTTTACTCCAGACAAAACAACCGTAGTTCTGTCAGCCACTCCTCATAAGGCTTGTTCTCCAGCCCCTTCCCCAGCTTTGTTCCCTTCTCTGGACGTGCTCCAGCCCCTCAATGTCTTTCTTGTATTGAGGGACTCAAAGCTGAACACAAGATCTGAGGTGTGGCCTCATCAGTGTTGAGTACTAGAAAGTATAGTATCCTTTCAGCTCTCCCATCTATTTTTTTAATGCAATTCCCTTTTCTAAATTTTAGGTGTTACTGTGAATCAAGACCATAACATGGCATGGTGGAAAATAAGGACAATAGCAGGTCCAAAGCACATCAACAGCTTCCCAAATGTTGTAAAAAAACCCCCCGCTTATTTATTTTAGCTCATTTTATGTTAGGCACTGAACACCCAAAACACAGGACTGAAAGGGTTCCCCAGAGCTGAGCTCAGTTCTGCATTATTAGAGGCAATCACCTCATATTTTTGATAGAAACATAGAGTAGTTTGGGTTGGAAGGGACCTTAAAGATCATCTAGTTCCACTCCCCCTGCAATGGGCAGGGACATGTCCAACCTGGCCTTGAACACCTCCAGGGATGGGGCAGCCACAACTTCCCTGGTCCAGCTGTTCCAGTGCCACACCACTCTCATCGGGAAGAAATTCCTCCTTACGTCTAGTCTAAATCTGCCCCTCTCCAGTTTATAACCGTTGCCCCTAGTATTTTTTCCTGCAGTATATTTATCCAACCTGATTTTAAAACACCTACAGCTCTTCTGCTGCTTCCACTTTGTGGCCGGTTGAGACCCTCCGTTGTCTCTGAGCTGGGGACTTCCCAGCCTGAGAGGTCTGCACCCACCCAGGCAATACCTGGTTGATCCTAACATGGGAGCTGAGACAGTTTTTCTCCTTTCCTGGCGTTTATTCCCTGGGCTGGCGCAGCAATGGCAGACTGTGGCAACCCCAGAGACCTACTTACCCAGCCTCAACCATCCACACCAAAGGCTGAACATAAACCTGATCCCATTCCTAAAAACCTTTCCATTAACAGCAATAATATAGGGCTGGAAATGGAATCTTTTATCCCTATTTATGTGGTGGTCTCATGTAAAGCGAGTTTCACATGCAGTGTAAGCCACAGGTACGATGCAAGGGCTATTCACATCTTTCGATCCTCTCTCTGTAGCTCAAGCCTGGTCCCTAATGCCTGATTTATAAAAGCGCTGAAGTACTTACTTAGAGTCCAGCACATCTGTAAGTACTTTGCTGAATTAGAGCCTTATTAATCTTCCTGCATTTAAAATAACTTTTTATTACATTTTAAAAATAAATGAGCATGTACTATTTCTTCATGTTTGGGATTTTTTTTAAAACATTGATTTTAATGCTCTTCTGGCTTGGCTGGATAGTCCTCTTTCCAGCCAAGCAGCTGCTCACTCTAAACCTGGGAGAAAACTCCCTCTCTCAGCACTGACGCTGCTGGGAAGGAGCTCCAAGTTATCTGCAACTCCCACTTCCAAGGGGAAAACAACAAACCTCCCTTCACTGCTCTGAAAAGACCTGAATCCAAGACCACAGGGCATTCTGAGTTGCAAAATAGCAGAATACAGCTGTGGGTACATTTCTCAATTATTTCAATGGATTTTGGGGAAAATGCCAGGCAAGTGTTGCTTGCATCAGTTGCAGAAAGAATTTTTGGAGCTGGAGAAAGTAGCAGTGCTGGGAGTTGAGGCTGCAATCTGTGCAGGACAGGGAACCTTGCAATGTACAACAAAGCTGCTCCCTACTTCTGGCTCCGTTTCGTTAGTCAAAAATAAAAATGAAATAATAAAAATTAAAAATTAAAAACAGGTTTCCAATGCTGGGAGCAGTAGGCGCTTGGAAATTGCAATGAGATAAGCCATGGTTTGGGAAGAAAGCCCCACTATTCATCCAAACTTTGGGAAGAAAGCCCCACTATGCATTACCTCCTGGGTCAACAATCTGTAGGGCTGAGGCTGAGCCTCCCTCTTGGTTTGCCAGCCTAAAATAACCCGTGGGGAGATGCAGAAGGAAGAGACTGCATACACAAATGAATCCCATCTCCAAGGAAAAAGAACAACGCATGAACCCAAGCGGCAGGGGTTATCTCACCATCTCCCACCAAGATACGCAGCAGGTGGGTGTCTCCTAAACTCTGTGCAGCTCAACTGCCTCCTATGAATGCATGAGGTGCAAATATTCCCCCATCAATCCCACTGGGGTCTTTTTTTTTTTTTTTCAATTTTTTCAGCTACGCAAACCAGTGCGTTTTCTGTATTTAATAATCTTTTCAGCTAATGCAAACCAGTGCATTTTCTGTCTGTAATATTGTTTGCATTTCTGTATTTAAATACAACAAATGCTGAAAAAAATGTGCAGGCTTGGCAAAAGGGTACAAAGCTTTGCATTTAGGAGCAACTCCATGCAAAGCTCTGCACAATTTCTGCCCGTTCTCCAAAAAATGTAGTGTTAGAAAATGGGAAAGTGGGGAAAAGGGGCAAAATCAGATGTGGAAGGTTCCTCCTGAACTTTCCATCCCTGTATAAGGCTGGGGGAGCTGCAGAAGATGCTATAAAAACAGCCACATTAATGGGAAGTTTGACTTACGTGAAGTTTGGCTGAGCCGAGCTGTTTGGGAGAGCTTTTTGGAAGAGTATTGAAGTTTACGCTGTGTGAAAGCCAAGCTGCTGCGAAGGTCTTGCTTTCAGAGGGGGAGAAATGGGAGAAGCTGAAGAGGCTGCAGCCAGGTTTGTTTTTCACACTGTTTTTGGGGTTGTATTTGTTTTCTTTGACAGTGACTTACAGCTCGGCTTTCTTTTCTATTTTGTTAGGGCAATAAAGAAGATAAATCTGTAATAATTCAGCTCTCTGTCTTTAATAAAATCCTGTCTTCTTCACACTGCCCCTGGGAAGATCTCCATTTTGCAGCCTGGCGAGATTGGGTGGGTTTTTCCATTTCACCTTTTCACCAGAAACAACAGAAAAATAACATTACTTGGAAAATTAATAGCTAAATACAATTTCAGGCAGAGGGAAAGCTTTCGTCAGGAGGAGCAGGACTTGATCCCGAGTCCAACCATGCCAGCCTTGGGGGATGCTTCTTGGCAAAGACCAGGAGCAGCGTGGTGGCTGCTGCAATCAGTTTTGTCTTCGTTAGCGGGCTCCTGGGTTGGAGATCCAGCTAATCTCCATAGCAGCTAATGAGAATTTCCATCCTTGACACAGATCGATGGTGAGCTAATCTTTGTTGGTTTTGTACTTGTGTTTGGTACCAAGGAGAAAGGAAATTAAGCTCCGAGTGGAAGGATTGTTGGGGGAGATGTTGAGGCAGCAGTAGGCTGGTGGGGAAAGTCCTTGGAAGTCTATTGAAAGTTTGGAATTTGGGTTTTTGCTTTTGCACTCCACTGCTTTTTTAGCCCAGTTTTGCATTTTGTGAGCCTTGATTTCTGGGCACGTGTCCCCAGTGACTATCTGCCCACCAGATTTTTGATATAATGACTTGTCTCACCAAAATGCATCAGAAATGGAGTGAAAAGGTGTTTGCGCTTGAGTGCTGCAGGGAGTAGGCTTTCACGGAGGAACCAGGGTCTTGGGAATATAGTGGTCATCACTATCATTCCAGACTTTTTCCTTTTCTTTCTTTTTTTTTTTTTTTTTTTCTCTTGAAAGTAAGTATTTTATAAGGAATAAAGTAGCACTGACCCAGCTTTGGAGCAAACCTGTGATGTTCAGAATGGTGGTTGCACCTGGAGAGATATGTCGGAATGTTGAAAAGAGATATGTTTGTAAAGCTCTTCCTGAAGAACAAAGGCAAGGGGGCAGCCTCAGAAGAGCAGACCAAACAGAAGAGGCTGGAAGGTGGGGTCTACAGCACGGAAGCTGATGGTGTCCTTGGCACTGGAGACAACAGGGAAGGCAGAGGAATTGGTGGTGGTCAGGAGCCCCCTCTTTCCAGGGCAGGAGATAACCTATGGTTCCCTGCAGGGAATCCAGAGCACCACAGTGATCTAAAGCCTTGGAGAGGTGATAGAATCATAGAATGTTTTGGTTTGGAAGGGACCATTGAAAGTCATCCAGGCCAGTTCCCCTGCAGGAGACATCTGTAGCTCAATCAGTTTGCTTGGAGGCCAACCAACCTGACCTTGAATGTTTCCAGTGATGGGGCCTTCATTACCTCCTGGGTCAAACTGGGGTGATCTAGAGCCCCCTTGCCCACAGCTGCAGGAAGTCCAGAAGCACCCTCCCTGGCAGAAGGAGGCCTGAAGCACCTGGAGATGATCCAGAACCCTCTGGTGATCTAGAAAGCCCAGGCCAGGTCAAGGTGTGGGTCTGAAACCACCGCCCCCCACCCAAGATTATAACAGACCCAGGGGATAAGGGGTGATCTGGAACCCCACAGTGTGACCCAGACCCCTGGTTGATCTAGAACCAGACTTCTAGGCTGATGTGAATCATACAATGTCCTGAGTTGGAAGGGACCCACAAGGATCATCAAGTTCAACTCCTGTCCCTGCGCAGGACAAACCCAAAATTCCCAGCATGGGTCTGAGGGCATTGGCCAAAGGCTTCTGGAATATTGTCAGGCCTGGTGTTGTGACTGCTTCACTGGGGACCTGCTCCAGTGCTCCACCACCCTCTGAGTGAAGAACCTTTTCCTAATGTCCAGCCTAACCCTCGCCTGGCACATCTTCCTGCCATTCCCTCTGGTCCTGTCGTTGGTCACCAGAGAGAAGAGCTCAGCACCTGCTCCTCCTCCTCCCCTTGTGAGGAAGCTGTAACTGCAATGAGGTCTCCCCTCAGTCTTCTCTTCTCCAGGCTGAACAGTGACTTCAACCACTCCTCATACGACTCCCCCTCTAAACCCTTCACCAACTTTGTGGACATTCTCCAGTAGCTTTAGATCCTTTCTATCCTATGGTGCCCAAAACTGCCCCCATCACTCGAGGTGAGGCCGTCCCAGTGTGGAGCAGAGCGGGACAATGCCCTCCCTTGCTGTGCTGGATGCACCCCAGGACACCTCTTGGCTGCCAGGACACACCGCTGCCTCATGTTCAACTCTCCTTCCACCTGAAGCCCCAGATCCCTTTCTGCTGGGCTGCTCTCCAGCCTCTCGCTCCCTGGTCTGAATGGACATCCAGTGGGATACATACGTGTGGGTCTGACCCGCCTGCTTTGGAACACAGACACTCCCTGGGCAGCATAGTGCGCTCTAGAACCCCACACTGTGCTCCAGTCCCCCAGGTGACCTAGAACCCAGGACACCATAATGGAATCATGGACATAGATTCATGGGATGGTTTGGGTTGGAAGGGACCTTAAAGCCCATCCAGTTCCACCCCCTGCCATGGGCAGGGACACCTCCCACTGGCTCAGGCTGCTCCAAGCCCCATCCAACCCGGCCTTGAACACCTCCAGGGATGGGACAGCCTCCACTGCTCTGGGCAGCCATTCACTCCTGAGCGCTACACAGCCCCGCCCCTTGTTCCCTCCCCCCAGCGCCGCGCGGCCCCTTTAAGAGCAGCCCCGTCCCCTTTACTCTATGTTTACATAACACCGCCAGGGCGTACCACTTACGCCGGAGGGAGGGGAGAAGCAGCGCAGCGCCAAGCCCCCTCCGCTGGCAATGAATATGAGCGGAGGAGGGGGGCAGCGCTTGGCTCCGCCCTCCCCCCCCTTGCCACGGCGAGTTGGTACACCCCGCCGCGGTGTAGTGGCTGTTGCCGGGTAGCGGGCGGCTCAGTGCGGGGCGCAGTGCGCAGCCCGCTCGGCGGGGCGGGAAGGGGAGAAGGGGTTGGAGGGGAGTGACTTCGAAGCGGCCCCATGTTTTCCCCCAGCCAAGAGGAGCACTGCGCGCCCAACAAGGAGCCCGTCAAGTACGGGGAGCTGGTGGTGCTGGGGTGAGCGCTGGGGATGGGGAGGACGAGGGCGGTGGGAAGGAGGGGGTCCCGTGGTGGGGATTGGGTGGGCAGAGCGATGGAGGCGGCTTTCCTGGTGATGGGATGGTCGGAGGCGAGGGGGGAGAGGGAGCGGAGATGGGGTTGCGAAGAAACTTTGTGCGGGGTGGAGGGGGAGCGGTCCTGTCCTCCCATCCTCTCTTTTTCTTGTTCTCCCGTCGTTTCGCCCGTCCCGTCCTTCTGGAGGTTCCTCTCCCCCGCACCCACCCCCCCCCCCCCCCCCGCCTCCCCAATCCCGTTCTGCCGTCCTCCTGCCAGTCTCTTTGCCCCATCCTCCGGTTCTCCCCTTCTCCCTCCGGTCCCTTTCCCCCCCCCATCCTCCCCTTCTCCCTCCGGTCCCTTTCCCCCCCCCCCATCCTCCCCTTCTCCCTCCGGTCCCTCTCCCCCCCATCCTCCCCTTCTCCCTCCGGTCCCTTTCCCCCCCATCCTCCCCTTCTCCCTCCGGTCCCTTTCCCCCCCCATACCCCCCATCCTCCCTCCGGTCCCTTTCCCCCCCCATACCCCCCATCCTCCCTCCGGTCCCTTCCCCCCCCCATACCCCCCATCCTCCCTCCGGTCCCTTCCCCCCCCCATACCCCCCATCCTCCCTCCGGTCCCTTTCCCCCCCCATCCTCCCTCCGGTCCCTTTCCCCCCCCATCCTCCCTCCGGTCCCTTTCCCCCCCCATCCTCCCTCCGGTCCCTTTCCCCCCCCCATCCTCCCCTTCTCCCTCCGGTCCCTTTCCCCCCCCCCTCCTCCCCTTCTCCCTCCGGTCCCTTTCCCCCCCCCATCCTCCCCTTCTCCCTCCGGTCCCTTTCCCCCCCCATCCTCCCCTTCTCCCTCCGGTCCCTTCCCCCCCCCCCCATCCTCCCCTTCTCCCTCCGGTCCCTTTCCCCCCCCATCCTCCCCTTCTCCCCATCCTGCTGTGCCACTAGCTGGTGGCTCCTTCCCTCCCCTGGCTCCGGGAAACGGCGTCCTCTGGGCAGATTGCAGAGAAGATGACTTTGGAATTAGGAGGAAGGGGGGGGGGGATGTGTGTGTGGATAGAGGGGGGTGGTGGGAGAACGAAACGCTTGCATTCGGCTTCGTGGTGGAAATGTTTATTTTCTCAGCTTGATAGGGATCTTAAAGTAATCCTCTGGGAATTATGTGCTTGCTCTGCTGTTAAAGCTGGGAGCCTTTCTGCTGAGCGCCGTGGAAGCAGATAAGGGAGGAGAGTCTAAGCCGGGCTTGCTGGGAGCCCTTGTCAACCTCATAAGAGATGCTTAATTTTGATAGTTTAATATGCAGGAGCATATGGTTAATGGGATCATTTTTAGGAATAAATAGAATGGGAAGGTTTCAGCTGTGAAGCAGAACAGTCTGGCTGCGTTGTTCAGCCTCCCTCGGAATCCGTTGCGTATTTGCTGCAAGGTCGTAGCAAATCTTATTCTGCTTTGTTAGGGGATTTGTTTTTGTTGTGTTTTGGTCAAATCATTCCATAAAGAACTGTGTTTGGCTTTGTGGAGTAACTGCTTGGGTCGCCAGGAACAAATAAAAAGAGCAGATGAGACTGGGTGCTCCATGGCTAGTGTGGTACCTTTTTCCTTCGGGGATGCTAAATGCTCTTTATCATGAGACTGGGTCAGGGATATAGTTACTACGGAATAAAATGCAGCGATTAACATGAGCCTGGCAGAGCTGGCACTTGGCAGGCTTGAATTTAAGTCGAGTAACTTGATTTGGGAGAAATACCCATATCAAACTAAATTTAATAAAGAAACGTTCTTACTGTTTCAGTCGTGGTGATGGAGGGTAACCTTGGCTGTACAGCACAGTCTCTGACAATACATTCAGAGTATAATATTGAATCTTTAATTAAATTAGAGTGCATAAATTGATGTTGTGCTGCAGAGGCTTTTTGTGCACAGCTGGAAGCATTTTCCTTTCTGTTGCTTTACTATTTTTAGCAGCAGTTGAACGTACAGAAGTGTGAAATGTTTTGGCTCTGATCTTAACCCAGCAAAGTCTGGTGTGCTTTGCCTTTAATATGGAAATCCGCTGATTTCAGCTTATTGGTTCTGCCAGAGGTCTTGATCTTCACTGTTGTGTGTTGAAACATGCCAGTAAAATTTAAATAAACTTTATGTGACTGGGTTTAGGTTTTATTCGCGTATCAGCTGCTCTCTAAAACTACTGAGGTCATGTCTTCTGGGTGTTGTATGTACAGAAAAAACAAATGAATCCTCTTGTCCTTGTAGTGTGGTTATGGACAAGAAGTCTGCAAACTGGCAGCTGGATCTCTGGTCAGTGTGTCTGTAGGCTACACTGAAACAATGGGGCACTGACTGTCTCAGCTTACTAACACAATGGGCTTGGTGGAGGGGATGTGGAAATAAGTAGACGGGATGGAAACACTCCAGGAAATGCCATGACTTCAGGGACTATGTTTTCCACTTTTGATCTGAAAATTAGGGGTTTAGCTCCTAAAGTGTCAAATGGATCTTGGATACTGCATTTCCGATCAGAGATGTCTGAAATGTTGTATGTAGTGCCATAAATAATACTAACATATCTCTGTTTTGTTGGTGACTCAACATTTGTGGCTAGGAACTCTTGGAACAACTTAGAATCTGTTCAGAATTCTAAAAAAAGCTCACTAACATCCTTAATACCCATTTTGTATTAAAATCTCATAATCTAGAGTTCTATTTAAGGTAAGGCGATGTAAATCTCTCCTCTGCATAGTGAAACAGACCTGTGAACTGCATAAGCGTAGCATTGCAGCTTTAGTTACAGCTGCTTGATTAAAATTGATAGTGACCTCACGGCTAGAGTTAAAAAAAAAAAAAAATGTTTTGAGACACTTTTTTTTTTAGAAAAAGCATTGATTGTGATGTTGATGAATAACTTCTGTCTTGAGCTGTGAGACTTCTAAATTAGATGGTGAAAAGGATGATGAACAAAGGAACTGAAGTACCTGGCAAACTGCTGAGAGCCCTGGTTTTAAGATGAAAAAAACTTTTTCTTTTGCTCTTACTCTGTCTTGGCAGTGTTAGAGTTGGGTTGTTCTACACTTGACCCTTAAATGAAGGAGAAGGTGTTCTTTTGGCAGTAGGTAGCTCTCCCAACAGAATGTGCTCCTGTATTGTTTTGCAATAGTTGTGATTGCTTGTATGGGCATTAATGTGATCAGAGGGTAAAGCCTTAAGGCATTTGAAGTCAGTCATTGCAGCAAATCTATTTCTAATAACCTTCTCCCAATAGCCGGGGACGTATTTAGTGTCAGTGATGTGGCAGTGCGTGTTTGGTTAAGATTTTGTCGTGGTTTACATAATCAATACTGTAGTGAATAGAAACAGTTTATGTAAATTGAGCCAGACAGGTCAACATGGCTGGTAAAGAAGAGATCATCTGCTTGGTGATGAATCTGCTTGTGTACATCTGCTCACAGTATCATCTGTTCACAGAAGGCGATGGATTTCTTGCTGAAACAGAAACGTTCATATTCTAATGCCTTTTGAAAAAAAGTTTTATTTGAAGTCCTGTCAAAGTAATTTCTTGGAACTGGGGGTGGAGGAAGTTTTGAAGGAGATACTGAATACAGTAATGAGTAGCTGAATAGATTGTTGTGGTATCGGTGTGTTGTTTGCCAGTAGGCTTCATTTGCCTTGACTGGTATTGTTTGGTGTCTTGAGGTGTGTGTCCTCTCCCTTCCTCCTAGGACCCTTTTTTTCCCCCCTGTGAATTACAGTCTGAAGGATTTATCCTGGCATAACGGCACTCAGGCTTTGTTTTGTGTGCTGGGTGTGGATCCCTGGCTGCTTGGGGAAGCTCTTGCTGAAGGCAGGTGTCTGGACACTATAATATAATCTGTTATATTAAATCTCTCTCCATTTGGGACTGTGTGATGTCCACAGGCAGCTTTAACTTATCAGAGAAGTCACTTGATTTAAAGGATGGAAGTTGAAGGAGGAATAGCAGAGAAGCATAAGTTTTAGTCAATGGCTGAGTTCTGTAGTGATGAAAGGTTTTTGTACCAGACATTAGGTATGTGCCATGTGGCATATTGCAACCACTTCTAAGGACTTTGGGTGGGGTTTCCAGTAGGTGCCTGTGCCCAAGTGTAATATTTTTTACTAACCAAAGACCTTCTGTTAGCTACTCTAAATTATCAAGGAGGTGCAGCCTCGTGCATCCTCAGCTGAGGAAGACTTTGTCTTATAGAGTTAATGGGTTTCACAAATCTAATCTTTCATTTTTATGTAACTAGACAAAACTAAGGGCTGTCACTCAGTCTTGTTACAATGATCACTTTGAAATCACTGTCAGCATTTTATGTATAAAATTTCTAGAGTCAGACATTAAAATAAACCAATCAGTTAACTTCCAGGCTTCAGTGCCCAAAGGAACTGCTGTGAATTGTTTGGTGAGCTTTGTTTAACGTGCACTGTTGGGCGTCTTTGAATAAACAGACTGGAGTTCTGCTTAAATTTAACCTTTTGAAAAAACAGAAGAAAATTCTCAACTGTGTTTACGGTGAAGAAGTGTATGGTAACTTTTGGAAAGTTGTTCTGATTGATGGACCACTTTATACATGGAGAAAACTTAGATTTGAAACATGTCTTTTTGTGTTAATTTGATGGGACCTCCACTTTTAGACTCCTGTTCCTGACTGAAGAAAGTTGCTTCTTAACCGCTACCTCCTTGAGAAGCTAAAGTTCCTGAAGCATTTTCTACTTTTAAGCACATTTCTAGTTTTTAACTTCTGTATGGCTTTTCACGTAACTCTTATTAATCTTACTGAACCGCACAGCAAGAAAAGCTGATGCGGTTTTCCGGTAGCGTTGACAAATGCAGATGCAGCGTGGTATCTCTGCTTGTCCTTGATAGCTGTGTGCTGCTGTTCATGGTCTGAAGGCAGACGAGGGGTCATCCCGGCTACAGCATTGTACTGGGGGCTTATATTGCACTTTGATGGATTTGCTGTTTGATATAAAGCTGGAGCTTTTTCTTAATGATTCCGCAATTTTCTGCGCTGTGTGGTGTAGATAGATTGGTGAAACTGCTTAGATGACTTGGGTTCTGGTTCTGAACCTTGTTTAAAATTGTACTTCAGGCTTCATTTAAAGGAGCATCTATAGCAGATAATGGTAGCCACCCGTTAAATATATTCAAGGTCATGATTCTTGCTGAGAATCATGTGCTTCAACATTCATAGCTGGAAGGCTGCTGTTCTGGAGAAATGGATTTATTTTTTTATTTGGTGCTTACAGTGGCTTCTGAAGACCTTTATGTCTTGTGCTTAGTTTACGATGGGTCTTATATGCCGCATACTGAGACTATGTGGTCAGTGCCAGTTCAGAGCTTGCAAGGAGATTAATCAAACACCAGAAGTATTGTGTCCGAGTAGAACATTAACCGCTGTGTAGAAAAAAAATAGCAGAAAGCATTGTGTTTTAGGAAGGATTTATGGATTTCTCCAATGAAAGCTTGTGTATGGCTGGATAGAGCAAAGGTCTTGCTTTGTTTAAGCTAAGAAAGAAAACATGTTGGTTCTCTGCAACTATCCTATTCCTTGGAGTACTCTTGACTTTGTCGGAGTGCAGATTTGTATCCAGCGGTAGGCTTTATTCACAGCATCTCGATACTGATGTAAAATCAGAGAGCAGAAGCTTCAAACTCTAGAAGCTAAAATCTATATTTGTTGAAGCAAATCAGGGCATCAAACATCTGCATCTTTAATGCTTATGATGAAAAGGCAACTGAGAGCATTCTGGAAGTTAAACTGTAATCCCCTTGGCGTGTACAGGCAGTAGGTCACTCAAGCAGAAGTGAAGACTTACATTTTTCTTAAAATACGGTAAACAGACTGTTTACTCTGAGTAAATGAGTCTGAGAAACGTATGCCTTTCACTTTGATGCACTTCTCATATAGAAAAAAGTAAGCTGGTCCTTTCCTGTCTTGGCAGAATTAGGGATGCATAGTTTTCCATTTTCAGCTGAAATTTGTAAATGAGTCGATATTGTGAAAGTCCACTTGGTTCTACTTTAAAATATGTATATAAGCCTAGGCTATTAAGATTTGGTTTTTTGTTGCTGAAAGCAGCATCTTGCTTAAGTTATTTCCTGCTCCATCTTAACAGCAGGCTGTTTTTCAACTGTGATTACAAGGTTGCTTGAAAACATGTTTTTCCCTAAGAAGTCAGGAACTTTTTATTATCCAGTTCAGACTAAGTTATGGTTGTTTTGTACTAATTTATGAAGTTAATGCTGCTCTCTAACTTGCTATGGTCCTTATTCCTCAGTAGTGATAGCACATATCAACTTTATACTTGGAGAAGATGCAACCTTCTTTTCCTGTACTCTAAGCTAATGAGAAGCTGCGTGAGCATAGTGTGATACTGAGCCTTGCTGAGGGTAGAGTTCGTTAGTTCAGAGTGTCAATGGAGAAGTTTTACAACTGTTTGCAGAATACTATAGACGTGCCTTTGGCAGCAGCTGTTGAGGAAGGGTAAACCAGCCATTGTCTTGTATTGTTTTTCTTCTGGGTAGTGACCGCACAGGTCTTGATTCAGGAATTTGTCTTGAGTGTCCATGATGGGTATGGGTGTGAAACCTTCCAAAGGAGACTCCTCTAGCATGTTGTAGAGATGTACTAACTTCGTGGTTAGTAGAAGTGCTTCTGATGTCATTTAGAGTTGTTTGATTATTCTGCAGTGTTGTACTTGTGGCTTATATGTCCTGTGGTCAGCAAGACCAGTGAAGTCAAGGAGGATTCAGTCTGAGCTCCCAGCTTGAAGCAGAAACCCTTGTTGATTTCCAGGTGTACTTTGTGCTGTCAAATCCTGTTCCACTGGTACTGTTTGATACCCTAAATCTCATTTGTCTTGCGGATGCTTTTCCTTTTATCAACAAATATCCTTATGTTTATTTTCACTCTCTCCCGAGGTCACCACTGAAAAGCTTGCATGTGACTTGTCACAAGCTTAAACCTTGAGGGATAGGAACAGGGATGCTGGCATAGCGAGCATGCTTGCTTCCAGAGACTTGTGAAGCAAAGCTTCTCATTTGATTTATTTTATAAGTACATCACTAAGTGATATCCTCGTATTCTTCATTTTTATCACCCACATCTGCTAATGCTGTATTGAAAGGATCCTGCTTTTCTTTTGACTCTTCAAAATTATCACCTCTCTACTGCCCTTCTCACAAGCAGGACTTGTAGGCTACAGTTAATAGAGCTTAAGATACAAGAAGGCAGTCCCTGTGTGAAATTTTTGCACAGTGAAGCTTTAACAGTTGTAATGTAGACAGTCTTTGAAAATGTGTGACTGAGGGGCTGTATGGCAGGACAGGGCATTTTAATAGGATTGGGTTATAGAATCATTAAGGTTGGAAAAGACCTCTAAGCTCATCCAGTCCAACCATCAGCCCAACCCCACTGTGCCTACTATACCATGTCCCCAAGTGCCACGTCTACACAGTTTTTGAACACCTCTGGGATGGAGACTTCACCACTGCCCTGGGAATCCTCTGCCAGTTCTCTACCATTCTTGCAGTAGAGAATTCTTTTCTAATATGCAATCTAAATCTCCCCTGGCACAGCTTGAGGCCATTTCCGCTCATCCTGTCACTGGTTATTTGGGACAAGAGACTGGCATCCAGCTCACCACAACCTCCTTTCAGGGAGCTGCAGAGAGCGATGAGGTCTCCTCTTCTCCAGGCTGAATGACTCCATGGCCCTGGGGTTGCTTCCATAACCCCTGTGCTCTAGACCTTTCCACAGCTCTGTTCCCCTTCTCCGGATGCACTCCAGCCCCTCAATGCTCTTGTGAGGGACCCAAAACTGAACCCAAGATTTGAGGTGCAGCCTCACCACTGCTAAGTACGTGAGGAGAATCCCTTCTCTGCTCCTGCTGGCCACACCATGGCTCATCTAAGCCAGGATGCTGTTTGCCTTCTTGGCTACCTGGGCCACTGCTGGCTGATGTTGAGCCAGCTGTCGATCACCACCCCTGAGTCCTTCTCCCTTATCTAGCAATTTTCCCAGCATAATGATACAAGGTGACACTGGACTTGCATCATAGCTTTTACTTGTTCTAATCAGTTTAATTTCTGTTACTAAATACAGGTACTTTAGAGCAGTATGTGCAAGTATTGTCTTTTCTGTGCTGAAGTTCTGTTCGTTTCTTCCATGATTAGCAGATGAAGTCATGAGGTCAAAAACATGCATGCAGCTTCATAACAGCAGCGGTTATTAGCTCACAGTGAAGAAAAGAGAATTCAACTAAAGCCTTTCCTGTGTTTCACAACAGAAATGTCATCAACAGAAGATATTACAAACAGCAGTTGTGAAAGTGGGTACAGACAACATCTGTGGTGCTGAAGAGTTTGTTTTATTAAAAGCAAAGTGTTTTTGAGATGAGTTGGATTTGATTAGGCATGATAGGAAGGTGCCGATTGCTGAAGGACCTATTAGGCATGCTTCTATCAATAGCGATTTACTTCTTCTGTAGGGAGAGGAAGTAAGCATGCCTTGTTTTGTGCTTCTGGAAGTGATTTACTTCAGGTGGCTTCTCCTCCCCCCGGTTTAATAATATTGTCTTTAATATTAGACTTAGGCACACTGTGTATCGTGACCTCGCTGTCATGCATGCTTCAAAGAGGATAAACTACATGTGTGACTGTTCCTAATTGTATGTAGCAGAAATGTTCCTGTGCTGGAGAATGGTATGAAGACCACACATGGCCTTATGAAGTATTTGGCAATAAAGATCTAATGTTCTGTCATATTTATTGATGATATATATGATGATATAGCTACATTACTGTGTAGCAACTAATTGTATAAAATGAAGACCAAGTAGCCAGTCACACAGCGAGACAAATACTATCAAATACCAGTTTACTGTGCTGCCTCCCCAAAGAGCTGGGAAGAAGCAAGAAAAGTTAGAGATAGCTGGCACATAGTATGTTAAAAAGGAGAAGGCCAGGAAATGCTATGGTCTTCTCATTGGGTTCTGTAGTGTTAACTGATCCCTTTTTGTTGCAAAATACTCCTTTTTCCTCTTTACATTCAAAGAACTGAGGACAAAGAGGTGTTGGCATAATCTTTCTCTCTAATGATAAACATTTTTGGAAGGCAATCTTCATATTCAAGTGTAGTGATTAGTAGGCTTTCTCATTACTGTTTGCCCTCAAATATCATTGAATAGTTTGGATTGGAAGGGATAAAAAGAAGCATGGCCAGCAGGTTGAAGGAGGTGATTCTGCCCCTCTATTCCTCACTTGTGAGACCCCATCTGGAGTACTGTATCCAGTTCTGGAATCCTCAGTGTAAGAAGGAGATGGAGCTGCTGGAATGGGTCCAGAGGAGGGCTACAAAGATGATCGTAGGACTGGAGCACCTTCAATATGAGGACAGGCTGAGAGAGTTGGGCTTCTTCAGCCTGGAGAAGAGAAGGCTCAGAGGAGATCTTATAGTGACCTTCCAGTACCTGAAGGAGGCCTGCAGAAGAGCTGTAGAGGGACTATTCGTAAAGGCTTGTGGTGATAGGACCAGGGGAATGGGTATAAACTGCAGAGGGGCAGATTTAGACTAGACAGTAGGAAGGATTTCTTCACTATGAGAGTGGTGAGGTGCTGGAACAGGTTGCCCACGGAGGTTGTGGCTGCCCCATCCCTGGAGGTGTTTGAGGCCAGATTGGATGGGGCCTGATTTAGTGGGATGTCCCTGCCTATGGCAGGGGGTTGGAACAAGATGATCTTTAAGGTCCCTTCCAACCGTAATGATTCTGGGACCTTAAAGATCATCCAGTTCCAACCTGGGCAGGGACATCTCCACCTAGATCAGGCTGCCCAGGTCCTCATCCAACCTGTCCTTGAACACCTCCAGCGATGGGGCAGCCACCACTTCCCTGGACAACCTGTTCCAGTGCCTCACCACTCACGGTGAAGAAGTTCTTCCTTATGTCTAGTCTAAATCTTCCCCTCTCCAGTCTATAGCCATTATGTATGCTGTTAAATATGTATGCAGTCTTCATTTTAGAATCCAGTAAGTTCATAAAGTGTCATGGAAGGATTTCATTCTTCAAGCTGGATAGCTGCAATAATGCCTAAACAAACAGGTAGGCTTCAAACTTGGGAGGAGTATCCTCTTAAGGCATGTGAATGTCATGGCTGAAGACAAAGTAGTTCTCACTGAGAAGACAATTAATCACTGTATGAACGTAAACCAAACAAATGGAAGCATATAAAAGCTTAAATCTCCTCTGGTGTGTTACAAATAAACTGGGGACCAAATGTGCAAACTCTGTAGCATGTGCCTTCAGGAGGAGAGGGAGAACTGTTTAGTCTAGACACAGAAGTTAATGGGCTGAAACTTTGATATAAGCACAGCTGTATTTCTTCACATGTGACAGCATGACTTTATTTTGATTGTTGATGCTTGATTTAGTAACGGTAAAGTTGTAGCCTTTGAAATGGGAGTAGTGTGCATATGTCCTTCCCTCGTAGGAAAGACTGAGATGTTGAAAGATACAGAGCTGTATGGTTCCTGCTTCCCTGCACATCCTGTGGCGGGATTCTGTAGCTCACAGATGACCCAGGTTTTTATGGAACATTGACTAGTAACCCAAAATGTTGCTGTACTTCCAACTTGCTGTCCTTGTACTCTGTGCTTGACCTCAGAGAGCAAACAGCTGTGAAACTCTGTATGCGGACTTAAAAATCATTTTGGCATTGGAGAATGATCTTTCAGGCTAGATAGGATTCACAACCCTGTAGTGGTCCTAACCTTTCCACTAACAAATGTGAAAGATCTAATTTAAATTACTTTCTGACTCTTAAAATTTGCTGGAATAGTTTCCCAGAGCATCAAGGAATGAGTTTTGAACTCATGAGTTTAGAATGTAGCCTTTTGTGGTAGGCTGTGGGCAGAAGTCCTGTCCCAGAGCCATCTGTACGATGGGAGAGGTTACAGTGCCTTGCTGACAGGACAACAGTGGAGACAACGGATTTCTTCATAGAAGTGTTCCTAATCAGATTCTAGCAGCAGATTTCATTAAATAGGCTGTCAGTTCTTCAGTGTTTTCTACCAAAAAATTACCAGCAAATGATGCAAATGGAACAAACTGGTCTTGGGACAGATCTAGAGAGGGGCAAGCTCTGGTTTACTTGAGCATCCAAGTAACTTCCTCCATCAGAGCTAGATCTGGGGAAGGCACTTTGGCGATAACCGAACGGATCAGTTTTGCATGGTTTTGTACTCTTCTCTTGGGTTTAGCTGGTCTTTGCTGGACTTATGGAAAGTCTGAAACACAAGAGATGCCTTTAAATGCTATGGCGAGCAGTTGCTGTTGGGACTGTACCCATTTTCACAGTTTGCTTGCTCGCAGTGAAAAAGAACCTTAACTTTTGAGTTTTTGTGCCTTGCTTTCATTATTTGAGCAAAAAATACTGCAGTTGCGTTGCTGGCACTGCCCTGCCTTATCTCTTTGACTGTACAATCTCACTTCCAGCTGCAATAACGGAGTGTTATATATTTAGGGTTTTTGCAAGTTTTGAGTTTCCAGCATGCAAAAGCTTCATGTGCAGCAAATACCTTTCCATGTAAGGATGCAGGAAGACCACAAATGTAAAGTACAGTTCCTTTTGTAAGCAAAGTGGGGATTTAAGTGATTAACAGGGTCTAAGTCAAGCTCAGCATGCCTGCTTAGTTTATTATGTGCAGTGTGACTTTAAATGCAGTTCAGAAATTGGTCTCTGATCATATATTGCTAGTTTGCACCTTAAATTCCTTGGAGGATGCTGCTTTATATTAAAGCTTTACCTAGTGGAAATCTCTTAGCATAGAGAAGACAATTGTGAAATAATACTTTGTTAAAGGGTAAGGAGATCTTTCTGCAGGGAAAGTGATTTGTTCTTTCTCCTCTGGGCATTGCGTAGCCAGTGCAAGCAGGAAGGAAGGAACTGGATTTGGGGTTGGCTGAATTCCAGTTGCAGACTACTCAGACCCAAGCCAGAAAGAGTATGGGCTGATTTGTAAGTTTGGGGCAGAGATGGCAGTTGAGAAAAAACAGCTGTCTTGTGTTCTGTGAACTGATGAAACTTGTTATGATGTGTCAGATGGTAAAAGTGTGATGCTTTGTGCTGTGTAGAGTTAGAGAAATGCATTAAAGATCGGTTTGTCATGCTTAGGTCAAGGGAGCAAAACACTTAGAATTACCTACCAATAGTTGGTTTTTTTTTTTTTAGTTTAAGTATGTATGATGCTCTTTAATATGCAGAAAATAAGGGTATTCATTGGTAAAAGCAACAACTCATTTGTTAAAACCAGATGTGCAATGTGACTCTAGCCTCTCCATGCCACCCCCCTTTCTTCCTAGATGAAGCTTATGTGAGTGATTGTAAGCAGCTGTTCATTTACTTAAATGAAAATAACTTCCTACCTATATTCATGACTAAGTCTAAAGAGTGGTCTTGTTAGGGATGATATAAACTTTTCACTTTCTTCCTTCACTTCAAGGTTTTTACATATGTTGTTGCCCGTTTTTGGAGAGAAAGGAGTTTTATTTGATGTATAGAGTGTGACAACTTGTCAAAATTAAAATATTAGTGGTATAGCATGATATTTGACAGGATCTATTGGCTTCCTATTATTTGTTGTTTGTTTCATCTTCCTTTGGTTTGGAAGAAATGAAAGTCTGGATAGTGCCTGTTCGGATGCTCAATTTGTCTTTGCATAAATTAGTTGAAAACTAGAGAAGTTCCAAGCAAGCGTCTGTCTCAAACTTACTATGGTAACTGCTTATAGCCTCTAGAACTTGTTTGGAAGTACTGAAGTGGTATGGGATAATCTGTTTTAATGGTCTGATGGGCCTCTCCGAGACCTTCAAGGGCAGATCTTGGTTAGGGATAGAACAAGGCAGTCATAGAGTGGTGACCTAAGCACATGGAATGAAAGCAGACATCCGAGGTAGTTACTGCTCCAAGTTGTCTAGGCAGTTGTGCTGGTCTAGGCAACTCTGCTAGTACTATTAGCTCCCTATTCCAGTCATTTTCCATCTGCTGCTGGTGAATACTCCATGATTTACTGAAAGATATAGTGACAGGTGAGGTTGTAGTCTCTAACTGGAAATGAAGTAAGTCATTGAACTAATTTTATCCCAAAGCCTCCCAATGCTATTTGAGCTCTATTGCAGAGAGTCTGTAAGATGAATGAGCCCCCTGCTTCCTCTACATGAGACATCCAGGAATTTACATGACCATGATTCTCACCTCTGAGGAAAAGCTTTAGTTGGAGCTGTCACCTCAGTAGACAAAGAATGAATCCAACTGCAAGATGTGTACCCAGAGGAAATCATGCTTTCCTGATTCTTCAGCTTATGAAAGTCCTTGTGTTTCGATTGTTCTCTTTGTCACTGTGATGCTTCGTCTCTGCTGCCTGCAGGAATAGTGGGATGTCAACTTTGAGTGAATGAGAATGGACATAAACGTTCTGGCACTGCAAGTAACTATGGGGAAGAGGTTTGAATGTAGGAGAGTTTTTTAATTCCCAGTGGCTGCTTGGGCCAGACCATAAGGCCTGTCCTAGGTGATTGTGAAGAAAACTTCAATATAGTAAATGTTCATTGCATGTATAAGCCACCGCAGTGCCCTGGGATGAAAAATTTTCTCGTTATTACTGGGGTAGTGGAAAAGCTTTAAGTAATTGTGCTTCATGAAGCACTTGGTATAGAATATGGTGTTGTGGTGATCGTGCTTTTGCTTTGGATCAGTTCATCTCTGCTTTTTCAGTGGAAAATTGTGTCCTTGAAGAGTAACTGAGCGTCTGCTTTTCTTGGAAAACCAGCTTTTTGAACACAACCTGAAGCTTTGTTTTGGGAATTGCAAATAATGCCCCATGTAGTCTCAGCCTCATACTTTGCCTCTATGTATGAACTCAGTTCAAAACTAAGACTAATATTCTTTTTCACTCAACAGAAATATTAAATTTTCTGGATGTGAAAAGGCTCCCTTTCCAAGTGGTTGTAGAATAGCCTAGTTGAGGATTTTTGTCCTCGTCAGAAAAATTTAAAGGTGAAGTTCATTTGGGATTTGTCCAGATGTGAATGCCTCTTTAGTGGGCTTCAGGCTTGTTGCATTATAATGGGCGGTTCCAGAAGATTTACTTCTGAGTTTTACAAAGATATTGCGAGGGGCTGATGGGGTGTCAGGGTTTCTGTATAGTCATTCTTATCTCCT
The DNA here is from genome assembly GCF_017976375.1 of Cuculus canorus. NCBI lineage: Eukaryota > Metazoa > Chordata > Aves > Cuculiformes > Cuculidae > Cuculus > Cuculus canorus. The sequence goes on from NC_071405.1 coordinate 4,744,077, forward strand.
GTTGCCTCCAAGATGGAAGAGCAGTGGCATCTCTTGCCTGAGGGATTTCAACATGATAGAAGCAAACGGTATAGCTGTTTCTTCTGTTTTTTTTGATAGGGCTATAGGAGGAAAGTAAATCAGTTGTGGGAGACCTTTACAGGTATCTTTATGGGGATAATGACAAAGTACTGACAAAGTAGCAAGGGAACATGCTCTTTATTTTCTAAAATGTGAATGCAGTATCTTTAGCTGCGTGTGAGTGAAGAGATGAGAATTTGGATATTTGCAAAGCCCACATAAAAGGAGGATAGATCACTTATGTACTTGTGCATCCTCACCTGCTGGCAGACATTTGGGATGCAAAATTTCTTAGCATCACCTCCACTCTGTTGAAAACAGTGTATCAAGGTCCAGGTGCCTTTATGGAGAATCATATCTGGTACAAAAACTTGAGGTAAAAGGGAATCTATTGAGCCAGCTACAATTGATTTACGTGATTTCTTTGTCTCTGAACTAGCTCTTTTCAGACATGCTTTGCTGCAGAATACACTTCCAGTTTCAGTCTTGGGCTTGCGAGCTTTATTTCTACAGCTGAATATCCATTTGGCTTGCAGATACTATTCTCAAGTCCTGTAATGCTGTATAGAATTATAACTTCTACTTTGGGAAACAGTGCTTTAAACAGATCCTCTGTTTTCTTGGTCTGGTTTGCCCCATAGGGCATCCTTACCTTTAAAATCAAATAAATCTAGATAAATAGAGAGAAACGCATGGAGTGGCTTGTTTTTTGAAAGCTGGTAAACAAAAGTAGTAATAGTGTGCTGACTGTGGGTTTTGGCTCAGAAATAGCTGGATTTCCAAAGGAAAAAAAAAATTGGGGAGAACTATCTGTGGTTTTAAACTTGTTTTCACTTCTACAAACCATTGTGCCGCTGGTACGTGTGACTTAATATCTGTTGGAATGCATAAAAGCAAATTTTAAGGAACTTCAGTTCCTCGAATGTGTAACCAAGGGTAGCCAGGCTGGATTAGCGCCGTGAATAAGTGAAAGTTGTGGTCCTCCAGGAAACTTAGCTGCGGCAGTGCCTTCTGAAAACTTTAGGTTTTCAGTGGTTGTAAATAAACACAGTCTTGTGTGAACTTGCACAGAACATGTCTTGCTGCACCGAGAACAGTGTCCCTTCCCATATGAGGATGGTAATAGTGCAAAATTAAGAAGCTGCATAGTGAATTGTTCTAGAGATCAGAATCTCTGAGCATCTAGAAGTGAAAAACTGCAGGAATATATCATTTCTGTGACTTGGATTCATTCTTAGTAAGTGCATGCAGATACCTCATTATCCTTAAATACTTGTGATTCCGGTCTGAGACGTGTAAAGCTTCAGTGTTTATTTGATGTAACGTTTTGAGGAGTCTCCTTAAGGGAAGAAAAATCTCAGTTCTTTGGATAAAAGTGTGAAACTGAAACACTTTGCTGTTGTAAAGCTTTGCAGATCAGAATTAGTTTTGCTGATCAGCAGTAAACACTGAGCAGCCTTGCTTTCCCTGGCTAGAGGTGACTGATTAACTTTGTTATAGATTATGATCAGAGCAAACACCCAAGGTTGCTGTGAATTAGTAAGTTGTCAGGGTGGTTTAAGTCTGAAGAAGATATATATCAAAGTGTAGTTCTCTGCATTGCTGCACTGTTAATTTCTGGTTTATTAAGACAACAAAAAAAACCCACAGCTTCATCTGTGCTGTGATGCTTGTGCACTTACAGTACACAGACTGGTCTGGTGGGTTTTGGGTAGCTCTTTAAAACTGAGTATGAAGAATAACTTATCCTCTGTTTTTTAGGGCTCTTAATGCACTTTTTACTGAAAAATAGGTACTGCTGAACTTGCTTGCTAGCTGTTCTGAGTGTAAGGCTGCATTGCTCCATAGTGCTTTCCAGACTTCCAGCACTGTGCTGTTCTTCCAGCCTCTGTGTGTTCTTTACATCTCACTAGTTTATTTCTATATCTACATCATAGAATACCCATCTTTTTTTGTTTTCCTTTTATATTGTTTGGAGAATAAGAATTAAAAGCAGGAACTTGTGACAATAACTCACACTGAATACTATATGCTAAATGTAACCACAGCCTGATTCTTTGTTAGGTTTGGTACATCTTAGGCCAGTTACTAGTGGGGTTCCCCAGGGCTCGGTGCTGGGTCCAGTCGTGCTCAATATCTTTATTAACGATCTGGATGAGGGAATCGAATGCACCCTTAGCAAGTTTGCAGATGATGAAAGGAGAATGAGGCAATCTGTTGGAGGGTAGAGAGGCTTTACAGAGGGATCAGAACAGGCTGCATCAATGGGCTGAGGCTGGGCTGAGGCCAGTGGGGTAAGGTTTAACAAGGCCCAGTGCAGAGTCCTGCACTTGAGATACAACAACCCCGTGCAGCGCTGCAGACTTGGGGAAGAGTGGCTGGAAAACTGCCTGGCTGAGAAGGACCTGGGGGTGTTGGTTGACTGAACCAGAGCCAGCAGTGGCCCAGGCGGCCACGAAAGCCAATGGCATCTTGGCTTGAGTCAGAAACAGCGTGGCCAGCAGGAGCAGGGAAGGGATTCTCCCCCTGTACTCGGCACTGGCGAGGCTGCACCTCGAGTACTGTGTTCAGTTCTGGACCCCTCACAATAAGAAAGACGTTGAGGTCCTGGAGTGTGTTCAGAGAAGAGCAATGAAACTGGGCTGGAAAAACAAGCCTTGTGAGGAGCAATGAGGGAACTGGTGTTGTTTAGCCTGGAGAAAGAGGCTGATGGGAGACCTTATTGTTCTCTACAACTATTTGAAAGGAGGTTGCAGAGAGGTGGGTGTTGGTCCCTTTTCCCAAGTGACAGGGGATAGAACAAGAGGGAATGGTGTCAAGATGCATCAGGGGAAGTTTAGATTGGATATTAGGAAAAATTTCTTCAGAGAAAGGGTTATCGAGCAGTGGCAGAGGCTGCCCAGGGAGGTGGTGGTGTCACCATCCCTGGAGGCACTTAAAAAGCAGGGTAGATGGGGTGCTTGGAAATGTGATTTAGTAGTAAGCAGGTATGGCTGGAGTTGATGATCTGTAAGGTCTTTTCTGACCTTATGATTCTATGATCTGGTGGTGAAGCAGCCTTCTGAAATAATCTCTATCTAGGAACTTTCAACCTCTGGATCTTGCTGGGTGCCAGAATGTGGAAACATGGCTCTTTGGTCTTTCTCTCTACTTACCTGCTCTAAATCTGCTTGGAGCACGCTGTGTGGTGGATTATCTTGCCTTTAGCTGTTTGTGCCACTGTAGCTGTCAGTGATAATGCAGCTTAAGTGACAGCAAGGAAGCTGCTGTGTTAAGAGAGGCAGTAGTGCTTGCAGAGAAGGAAACCCAATTCTTTATTTTCTGTTTCTGAGCAAGCGTTTGGGTTTCTGATAAGCAGTTAGGATTGAACAAGGAGCTGTGCATTTGTGAGGCTTTCTTTTCCCTGGGAAACTCGAAGGGATGTTAAACTTGATAGAATTTGACACGGATGTTGCAGGTCAGGATACAGTAGTTGCGTGCTTCACTTCCCATTCAGTTCCCTGCCTGTGAGATCACCTGTATTCACAAAGTGGATGCAAATTTTACCTCTTATTCTGTGCTAAACGATACTGAAATGAACCTAAGACTATTCTCGTCATGCCCGAGTGTTTGAAAAAGCTGTAAGTGGCAGACATCCTATAACTTCTTGTCTGTGGAATCACAAAAAATGATATTACATCTGCTTGTATTTGGAGAATAGCTGAAGTTATTAGAAAGCTATCACTTATGAAAATGTGAACTGTCAAATAGTCCTTCATGGTGTTTTAGGGAAATCATTTGATTGCTTAGGAAACTGTCTGGATTGTGCATTATTTTAACGGCCCAAATGGACCTTTGAATCAACCGAAGTTTCTCCATCATATTTAATGTAGTGAAGTTTCAGATATAACATGATGTTATTACTATTCATTCCGACGACTAAAATTTGAACGGCTTTCTTTGGTACTTTCAAGCATTTATGAGGCACAAATAGCTCAGGAGTGTTTGGTATGTTGAGGCAGGTGTGTTTTGAGGTCTCTTGAACCCTTTCATTATGTAAAGTCTGATTTGTCTTAATTTTGAAACTTTCAGTCTCTTTTTTTTAAAATTTTATTTTTTTAAATCTAGTATTTAAGAGAAGATTGTGGATTGTTTCCATACAAAAGTGTGTGGATCCTAAGCCCCTGGTGTTTTGGATAAACAGTCTTCCTCCTTTACTTCTTTCTCTTTTTCCATCAAAACCCAGCTGCACATAGTACTTTCCTTTGAAAGGGATTTTGTGTTTATTTGACTTGTTTTGAATGTGGTGAAAGCTAGATCTCACTTTCTATCGTATCTATCTGTATATAGTTTAACAAAATGCCGTATCAAACAATTTCAGTGGCATTTGGCTAGATTATAGATAGTTCAGATGAATAGCACTTCCTCTATAGTATGAGAGGTTTAGGGTTGGAAAGAGGATTCACTACACATGGTGCTTTGCCCACCTCTTATGCTCTTTTAGCTAGAATAAAAAGCATGCTTTGAATGATCTTGATTAGTTTATACCCTGTATTTTGCTGTGCACTAGCATTGCTGGTTTTATGCAGTGGTGAATGGGTTTAGTTGACAGCTTTGGAGATGGGCTTAAAGCACTGAATAAAATTGCCTCCTTGTTAAATGAATTGCTGGGGGGGAGCAGTAAAATGTTGGAGAAAAGGGTTGTTAAGGAAGTCATTATGTGGAAGAACAGATTCCCTTACCCTTTGCTTTGTAACAGGAAAACCCATTGCATTCTAATGCTCTTCTGGCATATTACTTACTATTATACCAATTCCAATGTATCTTAAACACAGGGTTTTGGTGTTTTGTTTTTTTTTTGTTTTTTTTCCTATTAAAGGTAACTGCTCTTTTTCCCTGTTAGTATCATGATTATGGATGGCTTCTAAGAAATCTGTGTTGTAGGTGAGACTAATCATTCTTTTCTCTGGCTGTAGTGCTTAACCGGGCTGCCTATATAGGTTTTCAGCTATTAAGTTGTTTGGAACTGTCAGGTTATTTGACTGCTTTAATTGAAACTTATCCTGATGTTCTAGTAGCCTGCATTAGCGTGCTCTGTTAGGCTCTTCTAGAGTATAAGCTTTTAATCAAACTCTTGTGCTGCTTATATTGCATATAAGCAATGAATACCCTCCACACTGCCTCGTGAATATCTATTTCCACAGTGTTAATAACACAAGGAGGAGGCCGTAGCACCTATAGGCTTTTCCCTCTCAGAAATGGGCATTTTCCCTGCAAACCGGAGAGCAACCTGTTCTGTTCCAGAACACCAAGGGAGAAGTAAGGTCACCCTGGAGAAACTCAGCTACTTCGCATGTGATTACTTGCAATGTGTTCAGTAGATAAGGTCCTACTTAGTTTCCCTCATGAAGAATTGGTGTAGGGTCTAGCTTATCTGATCAGTGCCTTTGATAGGTTGAGTTGTTTTCCCTGTGGCGTGCCTAACCTTTTAGCCTTGTGTTTAGCTAATCCACACTCCAGGTTCTGATCAGGACAAAGTTAGCTGTAGTTGAACATAAAAACACCATAAGCGTAGGACACAGCATTTTGGGTCAAGCTGACTGCTAGGTTCTTAATGGCAGCAAGAGCAATTAGGAGCAACTTTTGAAAGGTAGCTAAAAAAAATAGAAATAACCACTAATCAGTAGCTAGTGATACAAATCGGCCTTCTCTCTTAAAAGTCTGCCTGATAAGTAGAGGAATTACCAGGTCAGACTGCATTTCACTGAACCACTGCAACCTCTTTGAAGACTCTGGGACTGCATGGGCAGCCGTAAACTAGGCAGGCAGTGCTAAATTTGGTGCTGGGGAAGAGAAGACGACTTGTGTTGAATGCACAGGATTGATCACTGTGCCAATGAGTATTCCAGAAGTACCGGAGAAGGGAATGCTTTCTAAAGTGTTAAATGAGAGTAAAATGACTTCACAGATGCAAGAACAAAAGAAAAGCTCATTATAACCAAAACTGACTACTCCAGCATGCCTTTCTCAGGGTAGTGAAGCTTACAGATGCAAAACCATTGCTCTTAATTGGGGAAAGATGAGATTATTTGGGGCTCTGTAACTTGCTCGTTTGGATTTTCTTGCTCTGCAGGAAAAGTTTCATTAAGCTGGTAGTGATTAGGAAGCATTTATGCCTATAGAGATGTCTTAGCCAGCAGAGGCAGAGGTGGGACTGTGTATTTCATTCAGGACTGGGGAGAGTCGAGTGGAGGCCATGGAGATGATGAGGTGGGACTGGAACATCCCTTATGAGGAAAGGCTGAGAGACCTGGGTCTGTTCAGCCTGGAGAAGAGACGACCGAGAGGGAACCCGATCAGTGCTTATCAGTATCTAAAGTGTGGGAGTCAGGAGGATGGGACTAGACTTCTCAACAGTGCCCAGCAACAGGGCAATGAACGCAAACTGGACTACAGGAAGTTCTGCTCAAACATGAGGAATAGCATCTTTCCTGTGTGAGTGACAGAGCACTGGAACAGGCTGCCCAGAGAGGCTGTGGAGCCTTCTTCTCTGGAGATATCCAAACCCACCTTGACGTGTCCCTGTGCAACCTGCTGTATGTGACCCTGCTATCTTAGCAGGGGACTTGGACTCAATGATCTCCAGAGGTCCCTTCCACTTACCATTCTGTGATTATGTGATTATCCAAGGTTGCATAAACCTAAGGTCTTGGTTACTCAAAGGATGGAAGCCCTTTGCTTGCCTATGAATTACTCATTGCTATAGTTATTACAGTAACAAATACTTTAGGTAAGGCTACTTTAGTTTGCAGGTTACTAGTTTTAGTAAGTTCTTCAAATGTTTTGCTTCAGAACTAAAGAAAAATCGGATAAGAATAAAATCTTCTGGCATGTGAGCCTGCTGTGAAAAGGAGAAGGGAATATATCGTTTAGGTTCCTTGGTGGATTTGGCAGGAAGTGCAGGAGACCTGCTTTCGCCTGAATCTCCCTTGCTGTGTGCATGGGGAGAGTTTTAATTCTAAAGATGTTGAAATGAGGTGGGAAGGCCTAGATTTTCCAGACTAGCTAAAACAAATGTCACGGATGGACTGGATCATGTCCTCAATCAATGGATGGATTAGGAACTTGAAGTTCCATCCAGCTCTGTTTTCTGTCATTCTTTGATCAGCAAATGCACTTTGCCAAAGGCACCTGCAATGCAAAGGGGAAAGTACATTTTTTGCAGGACAGAAAGGAACCTTTGATCATTGTGGGTTTGAGTGCTGGGGGATGATAACAAGGACAAACAATATCTTCCTTCCAACCGCAAAGAAACTTCATTAAGCGTTTTTGTTGTGATCTATTGTAGTCATCTGTGAAACTCTACAGTGTTCAAGAAGGAGTCTTGCATTCACTGGTAGAACATCGCTGAAGGAACAGGCTGAGGATTAACAATTAACTCTAGTGGTGGAGGCTGCTTATGGGACAGAAATGGCTGCATGTCATAGCTGGAGACAAGCTTAGTCTTAAATTCATATTGAATTAATATCTATAACACTAGTACACAGTACCGGAGAATAGATTTCCAAGGAGACAATAAACCAGTGATGTCCTGTTGGTACAGAAGGTACTACTTACCTTTGGTACTACTTAACTTTGTTTTTGCTATTTGGCAACACTTCCCAATGAGATTGAGTTTGAGAATAACTTCTCTGTCTTGCTCCACTGAAATTCACAGGTAATTGATAAACAAAAATTGCTTGTTTTATGAAGGTCTGGTACAGGAAAATATATCTGGAATGAATGTTGTCTTAAAACCCAAACCCATTCAAGTTATTTTCCTGAAATAGTGTGTCAGTTCTAGATGCAAAATGAGTTGTTCAGTGCAATACAAGGGTGGTGGTTTAAAAAGTATGAAATACTGGCAGTGCTATTACATAAAAGGAGACACAAGCTCACACAATTTGTTGTCAGCATTTGAATCGTCAAGTTTTCTGTGTGCGTTTTGGTATAAACTAGCATGTGGCTTCTTTCCTTTTAATCTGTGTCCAAGGGAGTAAATGTTGTATGCTTTGGCAGAAAAAGGCTTTCCACTTAGTCAGGACTTTAGTGTACAGTTGTGAAAAGCTCTTGAGTCTGGATATTGCAAAGGTGAATAATGTATTTTTAGAATTCCCGTGTTGTAGATCTCATGATAACTGGAGACTTACAATACTTCCAAAGGAATCTCTTGTGCTCCATGTGCTGTTTTTCCTTGGTTGCTGGCTGATATAAATGCTTCTATGGCTTTACAATGACCTGGAGAACAAGGAAATGGTGTGGTTTAAAACTAAATTTAAGGCATAAATCTGGTTTCCCCTTTGTGTGATGCAGTGAGAGAAGTAGCAGGAACAGAATAGCAAATGAGTGGTGGGACTACTGGTTTTGGCAGCAGCATTGGCCCATGCTAGTTCAGTGATGGTAAAAATATGATGTAAGCACAAGCTGAGTTTTTGATATATGCTGAGTATATACTAGATGGAATTAGAAAGTATTTAAGAGGAAAAATTCACTCAAGTCTGACTTCACAGTGAAAGCTGTTGCTAATACTTCTGCGGCTTTATTTAGCATGGCAAAGAAGTGCTTTCTCTTGCCCATTACAGACATAGTAACAACTGAACTCTAGCATGTCATCTGTTCAAAGCGGAGTCTGTGAAATGAGATGGTTTACATCTAAGTATGACAAGATACCTAGTCGAACTTCCAGTATTAGGTGATGAAAATGAGGTCAAGTTGCTCGGTTTTGTCTAGAGGAAATACTACCTGTGAAGGTTTAGGTTGCCTGTGAACCTGTTTAGGTTGCATAAATATGGAGAAGAATTTAGGTTTCGTGATAGTTTGTATTTTCATAGCATTGTTTAAAAAAAACAGCTATATGCAGGAGTTTGTCTGGTAGCTTGTAGATATTCTCACTAATTTTGAGGATGACTTCCCTGCATTGAAGTCCAGCTTTTCAAGATACAGGTCAAGGTTTTTAGAGCTCTTGTCCTAAATAACAAGAGGTCTTGTTTACTCTTTGGTGTTGGTTAAGCTCTGTTCCTATTATAAAACAAACCAAACAAGCTTGTGTAACAAGCCGTTCCACAAAATGGTTTGAAACCTGTTGATGCTCTCTGAAGCAGTCAAGTAGGTACCTACAAGACTTGCAGAAAATAGGAACTCGCCACAGTGTTCGGACTGTGGGAGAGAGCTTGTGTGATCTTGCTCTCTAGACAGCAATGAATCCAGGCAAAGGAGAGGCTTTCATTACATATCCCAAGCATGGGAAAAACTTAGTTGGAGTTTGCATTTCATTATATACCTAAGTCCTCAGCTGTTTGATGTAAATCTGTAGGAAAATGGCTTTGATAATTACAGTGCCCATAGCCTTTGCCAGCACCACTCCCTTATTTGCAAGAAATAGCTCTATCAACAGAGATAATTAGCCCAAGAGGTTTCATAATGATAGTTGTCTCAGTGTTGTTGTCACCGAGAAACATTTGGAAAAGGGACAGGGCTGCTCTTACCCCCTGAGTTGGTCTGATGTTTTGGAACATCTGGGGAACTTCAGAAGTATCCAGTAGATCTGCATGCAAGCAGGATAATCTGAGAAATACTCATTCTGTCTCTGTGGAATTTAATTTGTCCTAGTTTGCTTTATTAGTTGGAAACAACATTTTAGGGTTTCTTATGGAGTGGAGAGTTCGAGCTGCAGGTTGTCTTTGGTAGTGCTGGCCATCTTGCAAAGCAGGATGTTATTATGCTAATGTACTGGTCCCTAAAGTGCATCAGGCTTTGGGAGCTATTGGAAGGATGCAGGGAGAAGGCCAGTGCTTATGGAGAGATGTTGTGATTGGTAGGAAGATGGGGGAGGTTTAGGTTGGACATTAGGAAAAGGTTCCTCACCCAGAGGAGGGTGTTGGAGCACTGGAACAGGCTTCTCAGGGAAGTGGTCATGGCTCCAAGCCTGACAATATTTAAGAAGTATTTGGGCAACGCCCTCAGACACATGGTGTGAGGGGTTGTCCTATGCAGATCAGGAGTTGGACTCAATGATCCTTGTGGGTCCCTCCCAAGTCTGGGCCTTCCATGATTCTGTGATTGGTTTATGAAGTTCCTGTTGGGTATGGGGTAGCCTGGAATCTCCCAAGTGTTCAGTGATGGGGAATTTGTGGCCTTTGTGGGTAGTTGCATACTTACCAGGATGGAGACACTGGGTTGAGTGGGTGGTTGCAAGTCCTATTTAGGCTGACAAGATCCCATGGCATAAATGTCAGTTCATTTGGTATGTAGATTATTTAGGTGGTGGCAAGTAAAGGTGTGGCCCTAGTGCCATGGGAAGGGTTGGTTTGTGGTGAATAAGTTGAGAGACCTGGCCTGTTAAAAATGAAGGCATCTGCTAAGGTAGCAGGAGCGGAAGGAGGCAAGTTTTTGGACACTCATTTTTTTTCATGTAAAGCACAGATAAATGCCTAGTAATTGTCCTGGCTCTTTGTACCAGAGTCAGATCAAAATAAATCTTGCAGGTCTCTAATTAAAGCATAACAAATGGTAAAACTACCACTTGATTCCTCCTGCCCTTTTGTGCAAACGAAATTTAGAAATTGGCACAAGGAAAACTTTTCATGAAAACTTGTCAGGGCTGATCAGGATGAATGAATTCAACTTTCGCTTTGCTTGTATTCCTCTCCTATTTAAAGTTTCCAAAAGGCCTTTTAACCTTGAATGGCTTCTTTCTTTCTCTTTTTTTAAAGATAATTAAATCCGAAGGAGACCTGAAATGAAATCAAGCGGCGTTTCCCAGTTACAACTGTTTTGTGAATGTGACGAAAACCAAACAAAATAACCCCACTACCCTGGTTTTAACTTACAGTAGAAATGCTTAAATTTGGTACTGCTTAGCAGCTATACAAATGCAAAATTAATTACAGAATGTGAAGCTGGTGGTGTACTAGTTATGTATAGTTTCTGAAGAAATTATTGCTTTCTCAGGTTTTCAGATAAGAATAGTTGCAGAAAGAATATTGTCTTCAGGCGAGTTAAAACTTGCTGGTGTTTTTGTGGTAATACAGTGTCTTTGAAAGAAAGACTTGTATATGTCTAGGAAAATTCAAGCTGGAGAATCAAATCGTTGCTATTTTAAGGGCTTATATTTAAGTTGCTTGTGGATCATATTGATGTATCCTTCTAGAAACTGGTATCTTCTGATGAGGATCATAGAATCATAGAACAGTTTGGTTTGGAAGGGACCTTAAAGATCATCTAGTTCCACGTTCCCTGCCATGGGCAGGGACACCTCACACTGGATCAGGCTGCCCAAGGCCCCATCCAACCTGACCTTGAACACCTCCAGAAATGGGGCAGCCGCAGCTTCCCTGGGCAACCTGGGCCAGAGCCTCACCACCTTCATAGTGAAGAAATTCCTCCTTATGTCCAGTCTAAATCTGTCCCTCTCCAGTTTATACCCATTCCCCCTTGTCCTGTCACTACAAGTCTTTGTAAACAGCCCCTCCCCAGCTTTCTTGTAGCCCGTTCAGGTACTGGAAGGTCACTATAAGATCTCCTCGTAGCCTTCTCTTCTCCAGGCTGAACAACCCCAACTCTTTCAGCCTATGTTAACCAAGAGCTCCTCTTCTCTTGTGTAGGGTAAATAACAAATTTCCAGATACAAGCAGGCCTGGCATGAAATAATAGTGGTTTATTCCTGATGTTTTTCTGCTATGCTGGTAATCTCTTTTAATCTCCAGAAAAATACAGCAGTCTTCTCTATGAAAATGGGAGTGAGAGAACAAGTTTACTTGTAGCCCAGCTGAAAAGCTCTGAAGTGTCTCTAGCATCTTGTATTGAATGTATAAGTCTTTTTTTTTTAATGTTCTAGGATACTTAGAGATGATTTCAAACTGAAGTCTGTTCTTGTTTGTGTTCACAAATGTTCAGCAGTCTGCAGTTCAGATCACTGGTGTTTAGGCACTCTTATGAGCCCAAGCTAGTAGTGTCTCTTGGCCTTCTGCAGGCTACAAATGATTTAATCTGCAGGTACTGTGGTGGATGTAGAGCTGAGTTGTGTCTACGTGTACCTCTAAATAGATAATGAGTTCTTCTAACTTTTTTAACCTCTTTTGCTTTGCAGGGAGTCGGTCACTTTTTAATCTTCCCGTCTTCTCCTTTTCAGATTCTTTTCCTGACTGCGATGTTAGCTTATGATCATAAAACTTTAAGAGAGGGATAAACGTGATCACTGCAGAATAAACCTCACCGATAAGACAAAATAGGTTTATAAGTAAAATAACACCTGTAGTTCTTCAGGTAAAAGTCTGAAATCTCTGAGCATCAGGAATGGAAGAGGATTCAATGTCCTAACCTAAAAAGCCTAGTCCTAACAGTTCTTTGTGGTACGTCATAGGAGGTTTGGAACTGGATGGGTTTTCAGGTCCCTTCCAACCCAAACCACTCTATGATTCTATGATCCTTATAGACAAGCTGAATGTTCTCAAGAACATTACAGGTGATAGTACTGTGATGAGAAGCATCCACCTGTGGGGAGGGGTGGCAAGAGAGGTCAGTGCTTGTGCATTGCAAAGGCATTTCCACTTGGTTCCTTCTCTGGGGAAGGAGCTATTTCACGTTGAAGCTCAAGACCTCTCCAAAGAGTTAATCACTTGGGTCTCTGTCCTTAGAGATACTCTGTCAAAAGCTACCTCAGCATTAGTGAGTCTTCAGCTATAGTCATGTAAATTAAAACACTTGCATCCTCTTGCCTTAATAATAGATGAAGCCTTTAGGATTAGAATTAAAAAAAAAAAAAGAGGAAAAAAGGCAATTAAAAAACCCTTTATATGTGTAGAGTAAAATTTGCTTTCACTTGGTTTTACTTGCCTTTAAATTACTTTCTTTTTTTTCCAAATGAACCTTGTCCTTCCTCTTGTCTTTTCCACCCTGCATGAGCTGTGGGAAAGGGGATGGTAAAAACACTTAAAACTCTCCATGTTCTGAAGTTACAGAGAAGATTCTAGGATTTGTTCTTCCAAACTCCTTTAATTCTAGAGGTGAAGTATTTCTGTGGCTGGACAGCTCACATTTCATTTGTAGTTGATGAGTTTATTAATGATTAATAAAATTTCAACCTCTGGTAGGTAAAGAATGTTTGAATCCTTGTAATTCAGGAAACAGAATTTACTGTGGTCATGTTACTTTTTTGATTTTGCCCAGGCAGTTAATGATGTCCGGACAAGGTGACCAAATTACTGCTTTTCTCTTCTGTGTTCCCAGTTAGTGGTATTTTATGCCAGACTTTTGTTTGTTTCTAGGTATAATGGCTCCCTTCCTAATGGTGACAGAGGACGCAGGAAAAGCAGATTTGCCCTCTATAAGCGACCTAAGGCAAATGGAGTTAAGCCCAGCAGCGTTCATGTGATTTCTACTCCTCAAGCATCCAAGGTATGTGACAGTGGGGCATATCGCAGTTTTCTGGTGATCCTGGGTAGAGAACAACTCGCATATTACTGCTGATTTATCTTGCTGCTGGTTTATTGTGTGGTAGTCGAATATATTCATTTTAATGAAAAGTGTACAGTGGATTTTCTTCCTCTGAGAGTGTGTGTATATATGTATAAACATTTACTTTTAATCCATTTACCTGTATAAAATAGTTTTTAACCTGAGGTATGAGATAATCTGACTTTTCTGCCCTTACTCAGACAGCTTTGTCCATGCCAATGGTTTTATCTGAGCCATAGAGTACAAAAAAACTGTTCTAATTTCTTGGGGAAATAGGAGATTGCTATATCTCATTCCTCTTCAGGAAGATAAGTGGCATGGTGTAAAAAACTTAGTGACCCCTCTGGGCCTTTCATTTTTGTTGCTATTAATGATATATATGTTTTCACTTGAAGCCTAGTGTAGGTGAAGGAGGAAAAGCAGTAAATACATTAACATATAGAACTGTACAGATTAAAGTTCTGGTGATGAAGCATGTTTCAAGCAGCAAGTCATCGTGTCTCTTCTCTCAGACCCTTTTTCCTAGAAGCAAAAAATGACTATAGAGTTCTGGTCAAACTGGAGGGGGAGTTCTGTGGTGACACAAAAAATACATGGTTTGTAAGAGGTGTGCATCACTCTTACTAAAATCCATATCACGGGAGGGAGAGAACATACGCAGTTCTCAGAAACGTGCTGAGACCAAGATAAGAATACAATGTTCAAGACATAGTATCGGTGTGTGTTTTCTTTTATAATACATACAATGCACAGTATATGCCTAAATTTACCAAAATATGCAATATCAGAGCTTATTTTTATTAAGGATTGTAAGGACTTGCCTAGTGCAGGTAAATGCGTAGTCATTTGGATTAAAAGTTTCTGTAAATACCTTTTGGTGTTTGTATTCTTGACATTAGTTAAATCTTCCTGATTAAATCGTCCTTCAAAACCGGCAGCCTGCAGCGTATGTTTATATGTCGGTAACTCTGGTTTGTGGCTTCCAATGTAACAAATGAAGGAAAAAAAAAGCATTTTACATAGCTGATGGAAATATATACATGTTCTCCCTGGATAATCTAAAGTGTGTGGACTGCAGATAGTATTTCAGCATTTGAGTTGCAAAATATTTAAACACCTGGCAGACACTGCAAGGTATCTGGTTAATGTTCATCGGCGTTGTTATTGTCGGACAGATAAAATGTGTGCTGTACCAATTAGCACTTTTATAAAGATAACATTTGAGTCCAAGACATTTAAGTCTCATCTTTTTGAGGGTTTGGATTCAGGTAGATATGTCAGGGTGAATGTATTCTTTTGCACTTGCTCTGAACTCTTACAAGAGAGCTTTTGTGTATTTATCCTGTTGTCTGAGGCAAGGCTGGTGGATGTCTGCCAGCACAGTGCTGCAGCGCATTGCAGTTAGAGCTCTTTCGACGCACAGGAAGGACGCTTACGTTTTAAGACTTTCACAGACTTTTCTGACATCTTGAACAACAGAGCCTAAATGTGTTTTGCTAGGAATGGCTTCTGTGCACAACTTCTGTTAATGATTCCAGAAACGGACTAATAGGGAAGAGTGAGCTGCTTTGTTCTTGGATAATAATGTGCAACTTGACCTCAAAAGTTTTGTTCCGCTCTCAGTCTTTCAGGCTAACTTATTTAAGGAAGATAAAACAGTGGGAGCTTGCGCTCTGCAGGATATTAACAGGTTTTCTCCCTTTACATCCTTCCTTCAAACTTTTCAGATACAGTCTTTTGTTTCGTTTTGTGTGTCTGTCACTGTGCAAACTGGATCTTCCAGTAGAAAGAAACATGCTATTTTTGGAGTAATGATGCTTTTTGGGTGGAGAATTTAGCAGAGGTGGGTGGGGCACTGACTGTCTCCATTTGTTTTGTCTCCGCTGCGGCATGGATGCTTGAATAAAGGTGCATCGCTGGTTTTGTGTTAATTCTATTTATGCAATGGCTCAAGAAACATAGTTGTCACCAGTTTTCAGTTAGTATGTCAGCCTGAGAACTGCAATAGATCCTAAGAGGAAGCTTGTCATGTTCCATTGTCCCTGCCTTGCAGGTGTCAAGGACAGCTGGAGTTGCAATGGTTTCAGTAGTAAATTTAGCTGAGCTAATTGCATATGAATCAGTGCCTTTTGTTTTTTCCACTTGAGTGCCTGTTTTTTGCTACCGTTCTTTCTGGAGGTGCCGAAGCAAATTGAGAATTGTTTGGCTTTTTAGGGTAAATGGGTGAATTTAGGGGGACAGCACTGCATAGGGTAATAAGTCTCAGTTTATCAGTGTTAAAAAATATGCGTGTGTCTCTCCCACTTTATGCACTCAACTTTAAAGCCTATTTTATTAACTCTATGCTTAGGCACCATTTAGGAGATTTTCTAGTGTCCTCTATTTTACAAAACTCAGACCCTTTAAGATGGACTTTTTCCAGCATTTTCAAAGTTGACGTTCCTGTAAGAAGGGCAGATTAAAACTTAGTTTGTCTGTTGTGTCTCTGTGCATGTCTGGGGTACGTGGGGGGGGGGGGGGGAAGTGTGAGATTTAATTGTCTATGAACCTTATTTGAGATTTTAATAACCCCTCTGCTAGGCTAGAAAGCTTATTTCAAACTGTCAAGTCACAGGAGAGGCCATTCCTTGCATTCACTTAGGGCTCCTGATGAAGACTATTGTCCTCAGTCATGATTGTAGGATCTCTGAAAACCTTCCTCTGACTACCAGACTCTTAGGTATAATTAACTACTAGCTCATGGTGACATAGCTAGGATTGCTGATTTCTGTTGGCAAGCAATTACAGCTGTTTGCAACTAACTTTTGATATTGTTCCTGGCTTTTTTTCGTTTGGGTTGTCTTTAACTGTAGCTTTCGCGCAGGATGAATAGTGCTGTGGAACTCAACTCTAGGTCTGCTGGTGTCTGAGATGATTACAAAGTTTACTTGTGCAGGAATTTTCAAGTAAGTGGTGAATGTAGTGAGGAGGATGTAAGTTTTCAGAATAATCACCTGGGGATGATGGGATGCTAAACTGGAGTTTCCTAGGTTTTAGGGGGGGATTATAAGAGGTTTAAGGTGTTTTTTTTGTATTTTGGAGGTTTGTGAGGTTTGTTTGGTCTGGAGTATACATGTCTGACAGGGAAAGAGGTGTATGTAACTGAAAATAAAACCAGTTTATTTGAGGACAATATAGCTTTCTTACAGACCTTAAGTAGGTAAATAACATACCCTGTCTAAATAAAAATGTATGATCCCAATTTCTGCCAAGTGCAGATGTTCATCTTCCTGTACACATCCCATCTATTGGTTCAATGGGACATTAACACTTTCACTCTGTGCGAACACAAGTGTATCTTCATTCCTGTTTCCCCATCTTTGGAGGTTGTTCTTTTTGTGGAACCGTGGGAGAGAACTCCACCTGTACTGTACAAGGGGTGCTGGCAGCTGGCATTGACATAAGTAAGAAAAGTTATCAGAAGTAGTAGAACTGTAGTGATAGGACAAGGGGGAATGGTTTTAAGCAGAAAGAGGGGAGATTTAGATTAGATTTTGAGAAGAAATGTTTTCCTGTAAGTGTAGGGAGACCTTGGCACAGATTGCCCAGGGAAGTTGTAGATGCCCTATCTCTGGAGATGTTCAAAGCCAGGTTGGATGTGGCTTGGAGCAACCTGATCCAGTGTCACATAAAGCACCATCGCTCTAGATATGTATGTATGTATTTAGATTTCTTTATTGGTTTCTAATGCTTTGGAGTAACTTCTATGGGTGTGAAGGTTAGAAAAATGAAGGAGCTTCATGTGTATTTGATATATTTGAAGTATGGCATTAGGAAGCATAAATTGTTGCCATTAGTCCTCCAGGGCTCTCAAGGAGGACTCTGGAAGCATGAGTTAATTCTGTTGTAACAGCATGTGTGGTTTTTGAGACCTTCTGAAATATTGAGTCTGTGGGCAAGAGAATATTACTAGCAAGTGCTATGAGTACTCCTTTCTAACAAGTGATTGTTGTGCTTTGATGCTTAAATGGTTGCATTTGTAATAATGACTTGATAGAAGATTGCAAATATCTTTTGAATTGCTACAGAGTGCAAAAAGCCTCACCTTTAATTACCTTTTCAGGGTGGTACGTCTTGGTATTTATGATGTCTGCCTTTCTTAGGATCAAAGTTTTCCTTTGGTAACCTGTGGTAGATAAAGGCAACCTGTTCTCTCCCCTGTGAAATTACTATTTCAAGCTGACTGGGGAAGATCTTTCTGACTTCAAGTCCAATTACCTGCCGAGTTGGCTTCTGCTTTGTGGTATCACAACAGCAGCTTGTATAGTCACTGGCTGGGTTCCTGCAGCTCAAATCAAGTTTCATGCTGGTGCTGCCGAAGAACAAAATGCAGCCATACCAATAATTATTGGGTTGGGAGAGAGCTGCAATTTGTGCTTTGAGTGATGCGAGAAAATGAAAGTATAGGATCTTCAGTTATCTACTGTAGATATTGCATCTGCTTTGAGATACTCAAATGTGAATTTTGACTAAAAAGACCAGAAATGCTTTTGGCACTGACAGCTTTGTAGTGTTCATTCTGGATGGGAGCTGTAGAGCTCAGCTGCTGTCAGGAGGGTGCTGTGCCTGTCAGCAGCTTCCCTCTTTCCTATTGGGCTCATTTATGGTGTAATCGGTTCATGGAGCACTAATTTGTTCTGAAGTAACTTAATCACATAGGTATCTTGAGAGTTCCTGAGTTCTGCAGAGGCAGATTTTTTTTTTTGGTTTATCAAACTGAGTCTGCTTGAATAATGATTTCCTTGGTGTAGGGTGCCTTTTTCTTCTATCTTAACATGCCAAGTCCTTAACCCTTTGCCTTTGCAAAGAGTAGGGACTGGTTAGCCAGAAGAAAATGGTTAGACCATTTTCATTAGATACAGCTTAATAAATGACAACTGTTTCTTTGAAGCTCTCCTTCCTAAGCTTTTGGGGCCTATTGAGCAGAATGCATGTCAAAGGCTTTGGAAAAACACTTTACAGTGTTTTCTAACAAAACCCAGATGTTTAGTGAAGGAAAGGGAATTAAAAATTGCTGAGGACTACAACAATTATTTTTTTTATGACTTAACATTGTTTTTTGTTTTCATGCTCTCCCTTCAGAGGGCAGACAAAAGATCAAAAACTGCTTTCCTTGTAAACGGTTTAAACTACATCTGCTGTAAATCAATACTTAGAGTAGATTCTGTGTGAATTTGGGTGCCCTTTTGAAAGCAGGAGAAGATGCAGTGTTCACCAGAGCTAGCGTTAAGAAACTGGGGAGCGTTGCATTTCCCCATACACTTCCACTTCACAGGCTGCGTAACACACCCCTGCGCAATATCTTATCAGTTGGCAACTTCCTTTGCCCTGTCCAAAACAACCTGGAGGATTCAAGTCTTGTGGAGATGGAGAACTAGGTAGAGACTACATCCAAGCTGATTTTCAGTGTAAGGTCAGATGCTGCAAAGCTTTGCTGCCCATGAGGGAATGTCCTCAATTTTGTGCCACTGGAAAAGCTACAAGTAGGATTTGTACTGCAGGCAGCAAAGCTGCTGGTTTCTCTTAAAGATAACAATTCCACTACTTTAGCTTCATGTAGTGCGACTTGTTTAAAACTATATTGTTCCAATATGACTGGTTTCTCCCTGTTTCCTCCACCATCCTTTAGGGTTTAGAGTGGGTATTTTAGACCACCTACTGTAGTGGAGCAGCTCTGTTCTGTGCTGTTACTCATTTATTCTATTCTGACTCTTAATTGGCTGTAATGGGTCAAGCCTTAGTGCATGTCTCCTGAGGGCTGGGCTTCTGAAAATTTAGAAGGAAACCCGAAACTGCTTTTGGATCAAATGAAGCTGCATGGACTGAGTGTATTGTTTCTGCTTGTGTGATGGGTACTGCCTTTTGAACTTGCTGTTGAGGATAACACATCGTTGCGAGTGGGCATTACTAAGCAAGTACCTCCCTAGAATATTAAAAGGTGATGACAATCTGCTGTTGTCTTCCAGGTGTTTGGATGGTTGTGCTGCAGCCCGATGGAGTACAGGGGCTCGTATATAATTGTTGCAAGAGTCTGTGGCTGTTGGCATCTGTAATACTGGAATTCCTAGCTACTGCTTGGAAACATCCTTCATCTCTGTCATGGGGGGACTTTGTATAAAGTCTGAAATATGACTTCCACGTTAGCTTTGAACTGCAAAGCCCCCATAGAGAGTCAGTTGGATTCTGGGCTGTGTAGAATGTAGTTTTATAGCACATACGACGCAGAGCCTGTGCTTGACTGAGACTTCTGCCACAGAACTGAAGGCAGATATTCTGACATTATAAATAAGGCAGTGTATACCTTATTATGCTCTTTCAGTGAAATTGAAGCTTCTTGGAGGATTCATTGCTGATGATAGATCTGTATAGGTTGTTTCATGCTTAAAAGAAAGTATGGTGTCCAGAGAAAATGCAACTAATGACGTATGTGCTTTTCCTGTTACCTCAAACGGTAGTGTCCAAACAGAATTGTCTTAAATGAGTGGAATATTGTGTTTTCAGAAAATGAGGTAGCATATACTCAGTCACAGCAGTATGGAACAGCTTTCCTGGAACAGGAGAGTTGGAACTGCCTCAAAGGGGAGATGAGGCTCCTATGCTCTAAGGCTTTGTCAAGGGGAGCAATTATTTCGAAAACATAGAAAGCAATTCAAGATTCATGGGCCAACACTAACTTTTCAAAGAAACCCAACAGCTGCTATTCCTGTTTTACAAATTAGAAAATACTTATTTTCCAGAGTGTTTTGAGTTTTTGCTGATGGAAAGAACAACATCTAGATACTTCTCTTTTTGGGAGTCTTTTATGGCTACATCTGTAAAATGAGTAATTTCATCTGTTTACTGAGAGAAGTAGCAGAGGGGTGACTGACTTGAGACTGCAAGATTCTTCTTCCCACTATTTGTATGCCTCTTGTCTGAGTCATGTTATGCTTTCTTTTAGATGCAGGACAACTTTGTTTTGGGGTCCTGCTGCTTTGCTCCTACTCAACACCAAAGATCTCACAGAGATTTGTGGAGAAAAAAAGGAGTACTTTATCAGGATAATATCCTTTGAAGGGGTGTGTCCCCAGCAAAGTGCTTGTGGTGATGCTTCATTCGCTGAATGCTCTAAGCTTTGTAGCGTTACACACAGAGATTGTTGCATGGCCGTAAGAGCAACTTCGAATTTTGTAGCACTACAGGCTTGCTTCTATAAGGTCATTACTTTTTGGATTATCTTTTTTTAATGGAAGCTGTCCTTCCATTAAAACAAGCTTGCCCAGCCGTTGGCTCTACTGTAGAGCTTGTGCTTACAAGACCTCCATGCAAGACTGTGTTATGTACTAACTTGCCTTTCAGTTCTGCGTGTTTCTTGTCTGTAGTGATTCTGCCAGTACTTCAGGAAGTTCTAGACTCTGCAGATGCCTGACATGAGATAATGCATGTGGTAATATAAACTTTGCACTTCTAATTTCAGAAACAGCAGATGCCTATCTCTTTGACTTGAGGAAACTCATTAAACACCCAGCACTGCCAGCTTGCTTGGTTTTGCAGTGCTTGGTTTTCTTACAGCTCCATATCAGAGTGAGGTTGGAGTGATCTTTCCTGCACTGTGTTCACCGTGGTCAGGGAGTGATGGATACTTTTTGATAAAATCAGCAAGCGAGGAGAGGGGAATCAGTCCCTGTCAAGCTGAAAAACTGTGGATTTGATGCCAGAAGTCAGATTCGCGTATTCCCGCTGGAGCTGTCACTCCAGTGACCCCTGGCCTGGTATTTCACTGGTGGCTCATGAGAACAGTGTCTTAACAACGGTGATCTGTCTTGGTCTGGGATTATCCAGAAGTGTTGCACGCGCAGCTTGTATGTTGACAACTACCACCGCTGTGATTCTACAGATTTCCCAGGGATCCATTCCTGTGTTCTAGGGCTAAGATACTGAGACAAACTTTTCTGTTTTCCTCTAGCCCTGAGTAAGGAAAAGGGAAGCAAACATAGGCTTGATTTTATTTATTTATTTATTTGTTCATTTCGTGTCTCCATGTGACCAAAGAAATGTTGGTTCCAGGACATGTTGTTTAGTTACCTGTAGCTATGCAGTTCTGTTTCTCCTCTCAGACTTCTTAACCAGTTGATGGCTTTGACAAAGCATTCTGTTTGCATCTTGGGATAGCTCTTGTGTCTATAGCAGTAGTGGTCAACTTCAGTGGAGGATGTTCTTCTCAAGCAAAGGGAATCTAAAAGGAACCTGGAACTTCCCTGGTGATATAAACTGTTCATGCAGAATGGTTCAGCTCCTGATATTTACCTTATTATGTGTCGGCAGCGTAACATACCCCTACTGCTGAAACATGCAGATGCTGTATGTGGGAAAAGCTGTCCTTCAATCCTTTAAGTGTGGGCTCTGGGAGATTCTTTCCCACAACTGTGTCTTTGGGTAGGTCTGCTTGGAGTCCATCACTGCAGAGGTGGACATAAGCAGATCACACAGATAACCAACCAACCGCTCTTTGAAGCTCTTCTCTTCATGTTATTTTGACTATATCTGTTTAATATGCTGTCTCCTCCCGAGTCCAACTTTCCAGAAGAGGTAATTAAGGAGATTGTGTGGTTGAGAGAAAGTGAGGGAGAGGTGAGTTTTTTTGTGCTTGAGATTTTAGAGTGTTTGGTGAGTTGTTAAAGCAAAACTTTTCATCTGTATTGCATGAATGCACAAAGAAGTGCATGAATGGTCAGAAAGTCTTCAGCACTTTGATTTGGTTGATTTTCTCTAGTTTCCACGTTTGTTGGCACTATTGCTTACAGATCATAGAATGATTTAGGTTGGAAGGGACCTTAAAGATCACCTAGTTCCAACATCCCTCCCATGGGACACTTTCCACTGGATCAGTTTGCTTCAGGCCCCACCCAACCTGGTGTTGAACACCTCCAGGGATGGGGCATCCACAACTTCTCTGGGCAACTCCACCTTCCTAGAAAAACATTTCTTCCTAATATCTAATCTAAATTTCCCCTCTTTCAGTTTAAAACCATCTCCCCTCATCCTATCATTGCACTGCCTGATCCAGAGCCCCTCCCCAGCTTTCCTGGAGCTCCTTTCAGTACTGGAAGCTGCTCTAAGGTCTCATTGCAGCTTTCTCTTCTTCAGGCTGAACAACCCCGACTCTCTCAGCCTGTCTTCATGTTTGAATTTTCTACAAAGCAGGTTTGGAGGAAATACTGAATAGGACAATGACTGCAAACCCACAAAAACTGGAACGAGAACTGAAAGGAACTGGGTAGGGGGAGAGGGCAGCTTTGTGGGTTACTTTTGAATGCTACGCTTTGTAGCAAATGTTATATTATAAACTTCAGACAATAGACTACTGTGTAATACATACAGAAATTTTTCCTTCTCCCTGTTTTCTTATGCTAGCATTTGGTTTTCCACACCATTTTCTCTCTGCTTCAGCCCACCAAAGAACCTTCCACTGCTGAAGGTCAGTAATAAGGCAGTGCCTTGGTGGTCCAGGTGGGAGGCGGGCAGGAACAAAGCTGACCTTGCTTCAGCATGGGCAGCTGCTCTTGTTTTGTTCCAAGTGGAAAGCTGGCCTTGGAAAGCTGGATTGCGAAACTGCTAATAGCTCAGTGTTCTTCCTAACTCATCCCTCCCCCTCAAAGCTTTCCCAAATTGTACTGTTTGATGTTTTGACTCTTTTGCTGCTTCGGTGAAATAATAAACTGGAAGTCAAAACAAAATATTTGCAGTCTTGTGCAGGAGACAGCCCATGTTAAATATCTTAAAATATCACTGTGTTATCTTGACTGTTACTGGGAAGATCTAATGCTAGTTTCCTTGGTTAAAAATATCTTGTTTATTCAATGTTGTATCTGAGTATCTTCGTACTGTAGTAGCAGATACTACTAGATTTGAGAGTATATGATGCATATAAAGACCAGGACTCTTCCTGAAGAACTTCTTTTTTTTTTTTTTTTCTGGAAAAAATAGAAAAGGATCTCGGAAAGGAAAGAAGTTGTATATGTGCTGAGTTCCTTTGGATGTGTGAATTTACCCATGGTTGCAAGTAAATTGTGAAAAGATGAAGCTGTAAAGTTCAGGTGGCCCTATTCATTACTCTAATTCCAGAACTTTTTTCTGTTCCGTACTTGTGTAATATACATTGCATCATGTAAATGCGTATATTTTACTGATTTTTTGAAACTGGTTTTGTTTATGGCTGTTTATTTAGAGCCCACTAACTAAAGCCAGCGTGAGACTTAAATGCTCTTTCATGCATGCCTGTATTTGTCAACAGCAAACAATTGCATATGGAGCAGAAAGGCCTAAGATCTACTAAATCATAGAATCATAGACTGGTTTGGGTTGGAAGGGGTCATGAAGGTCACCCAGTCCAACCCCCCTCCCACTGGATCAGGTTGCTTAGAGCCCCATCCAACCTGACCTTGAGTGTTTCCAGTGGTGGGTCTTCCACTATCTCTCTTGGCGTTGTCAGTGCTGTATTAATGTAATTATGGTTATACTGTGCTGTAGTAGTTGTGCGTTAATAGTTTGTTACGCTGTGTTTGACTTCACACAAGGGGAAAAACACTTTACCTTTAAAATAGGGGTTGTGGTTACATTAAAGTGCTTTTGACAGAAACTAAGATTGATACCTGTCCAGGTCAGGTTTTCTTGTCAAGTATTCACTTTGGTTGGCTGTATGTGTAAACATAGTGAAGACTTACTCTCTGGTGTGTTGTTTTGAGGCAAATTGCTGCAGAGTTATGAAGTTGGGAGTTAATTCCTAACTGAGTTTTTAAGAATTGGGGCTGAGGGGATTGCATTTTAATAATTGACATAGTGCGTCTGGCTGCGACATGGTTTTGGAAAGATATATCCTAATAACTTTTTATCAGAAGATAAAGTATAATGTGGAAATAAGCTGATAAAGAAGCTTGCACTTTCTTTTCTTTTTGTGTGATCTGTGGATCTTAGGAAAACAGATATAATACATAACTTAAAGAACACTTTCTTTTTGGAAAGAACAATGTTAAAACCGTACTCATCTTTTTTTTCCTTCTCGTTTAGCATTTAATGTATAAAACATATATATGCGCTGTGCTTAGCGCTCACTGCAATTGTAGAGCCTTGTTCCTACTGGAATACATAAAGTAAAAATAGTCCAGTATGCTCAGGAGTTGTGGCACTTGGTTTGTCCCAGTTTTCATTCATACTATTGCCACTTGCACCGTGGTGATCCATTGTTCCAGGTTGGTATCATTGGAGATTTTTTTCCTCTTGAGCTGGCAAAATGAGAAAATAATTTTTGCCCTAGCAAGTTTCTTTTCTTGTCCCCTAACTCGAGTTCATAGAATCATAGAATAGTTAGGGCTGGAAGGGACCTTAAAGATAATCTAGTTCCAACCCCCCTGCCGTGGACAGGAACATCCCACTGGATCAGGCTGCCCAAGGCCCATCCAGCCTGACCTTGAACACCTCCAGGGATGGGGCAGCCACACCTTCCCTGGGCAACCTGTGCCAGTGCCTCATGACTCTCATAGCGAAGAAGTTCTTCATGTCCAGTCTAAATCTGCCCCTCTCCAGTTTATACTCAATGCACTTTGTGCTATCACTACAAGCCTTTGTGAACAATCCTTCTCCAGCTCCCTTGTAGCCCCTTTCAGGTACTGGAAGGTTGCTATAAGGTCTCGTTGCAGCCTTCTCTTCTCCAGGCTGAATAACCACAATCTGTCAGCCTGTCCTTGTATGGGAGGTGCTCCAGCCCTCAGATCATCTTTGTAGCCCTCTTCTGGACCCATTCCAACAGCTCCGCATCCTTATGTTGAGGATTCCAGAACTTGAAACAGTTCTCCAGATGAGGTTATGGCAATGTAGGCAGAAGAGAGGTGATGTGTTGTCGGAATATTCACATATTAGTAGGCGCAGTGGTGTTGGGCTGAAGGTTGGATTGGATGATCTCAGAGGTCTTTTCCAACCTATTCCATGATATAACTTAAGATCTGCAAAACATTGTTTTAATAATCTAAAATGTAGAACTACAAATTGTTCTCTGAATTATTTGTTTTCAATGCTTGTGTTCATGATGGTAGTTCAGAACACTGCCGGTTCTGGCTTAAATCTGAAAATCTCCATTGAATCCTAGTTTTGAATCTTCTTGAATAAATAAGTCTTAACTTTGTAAGGCAGGAAATTGTAGGATTTTATTGCATTACTGTTTGTTCATGTTTCTGTGAAGGGGAATCTTGGAGTAATAAACATGCTTCTATAATTAGAATATTAGTTACACTAGATTATCTCTTAGTTTCACTATTTCATATTGCAAATCAGTACTTTATGTGCTCTGTTAAGTGAGATGCACAGAGGCAAGCATTAAAAATTACATGTTACACTTGACTTCAAACTCTTCTGTTTTTATATTTTCCATGGTACTGAGGCCTTTTGCTACTGACGGGAAAAATGTAGGATCCATGCTGTTCTTTCATAACTATCATTTCCTCAAAACTATTATTTTCCTTGGAAGCTAGCCTGTGCAGGAGGTGTCAGTCATCCATCTACATGTCTAGTGGCAGAGCACTGATTTGTGATCTCCTGGTGTCACAAATAAAATGATACTTTCCAGATCCGGACAGAATTTCAGCTCTTTTCTTGTAGTGTTTGCACTGGAGAAGCTTCATAATAACTCTTTTTTCCTCCAAGAAGAATGTCTGTCTTTTTATTTTTACAACTTAGGCGTATTGTTCTTTTAGGAATGTTTTTTTTACATAAGTGCTATGTGGGGTGGTTTTTTGTTTGTTTTTAACTGGAAGAAAATCTTGCATTAATTTGTGAAACTGTTTGAACTTCGTAACAGACGTTTTCGAGTTGATGTGCACTAATACAAAGCTGCAATTATCTTTATCTTTGTGCTCCCATGGGGCTTCATTAAAGTGGCTCCTTTTTAGATGCTTCTGTTTTGGTGAAGTTAAAGATTCAGCAAACACAACGAATATTTTTCTGTGCGTAGTATTTCATACCTGCAGGTAGAAAGTTTCACCACCCTTTTGTGCTGTTCTTGTAGCAACAGGAACAATCTGTGAGTTATGACAAACCTTCAAGTATTTAAACCTACTTGAGCAAAAGTATTGACTATTGTGCTGCTTCAGCTTATTCATAGAATCATAGAATTACCAGGTTGGAAGGGACCCACTGGGTCATCGAGTCCAACCATTCCTAACACTCCCTTAAACCATGTCCCTCAGCACTTCATCCACCTGTTCCTTAAACACCTCCAGGGATGGCGACTCAACCACCTCCCTGGGCAGCCTCTGCCAGTGCCCAATGACCCCTTCTGTGAAAATTTTTTTCCTGATGCCAAGCCTGAAGCTCCCCTGGTGGAGCTTGAGGCCATTCCTCCTTGTCCTGTCCCCTGTCACTGGGGAGAAGAGCCCAGCTCCCTCCTCTCCACAACCTCCTTTCAGGTAGTTGTAGAGAGCAATAAGGTCTCCCCTCAGCCTCCTCTTCTCCAGGCTAAACAACCCCAGCTCTCTCAGCCGCTCCTCGTCAGACTTGTTCTCCAGCCCCGTCACCAGCTTTGTTGCTCTTCTCTGGACACGCTCCAGAGCCTCAACATCCTTCTTGTGGTGAGGGGCCCACAACTGAACACAGTACTCAAGGTGCGGTCTCACCAGTGCCGAGTACAGAGGGAGAATCACCTCCCTGGAGCTGCTGGTCACACCATTTCTGATCCAAGCCAAGATGCCATTGGCCTTCTTGGCCACTTGGGCACACTGCTGGCTCATGTTCAGTTGGCTGTCAGCCAACACCCCCAGATCCTTCTCCTCTAGGCTGCTTTCTAGCCAGACTTCTGCTAGTCTGTAGCACTGCAATTCGCTGCCATTTGCTAAAGAAAGGGACAATGGTGCCTCTGAAATGGCTTTAAACTGGAGCACAAGTTTTAGGAGTGGCTGAGGGAACTGGAATTGTTTAGCCTGCAGAAAAGGAAGCTGAGGGGAGACTTCATTGCTGTCTGCAACTGCCTGAAAGGAGGGAAGTGGGTGTTGGTCTCTGCTTCCAAGCGGCAGGTGATCGGACGAGAGGAAATGGCCTCAAGTTGTACCAAGGGTGGTTCAGATTAGATATTAGGAAGTAATTCTTCACTGAAAAGGTTCTTGGGCAGTGAGAGAGGCTGCCCAGGGGAGTGGTTGAGTCACCATCCCAGATGTGTTTAAAAGATGGGCAGATGAGGTGCTCAAGGATCTGGTTTAGCAGTGGACAGGTAAGGTTGGACTCAAAGGTCTTTTCCAACCAAATGATTCTATGATTTCTAATATCACTTAATTTGTTTTGGGCACTTAAGCAACATGATCCAATGCAAGGTGTCCCTGCTTGTGGCGTGGGTGCTGAAACTGGATGATCTTTAAGGTCCCTTCTAATCCAAACCATTGTATGATATGAAGCATAACCCTAGTTTTTTGCAAGTGGGATTGTTATATTGATTGAAGACAATTTAGAACAGTTTGTCTGTTGAGCAGGATATATGAGAAACTCATTCAACAGGTTCTAGTCTGAAGGAATTCCTTGGTTGCCTACGTAAGGACAAGCTGAGAGAGTTGGGATTGTTAAGCCTGGAGAAGAGAAGGTTCCAAGGAGATCTTATGGCAGCCTTCCAGTACCTGAAAGGGGCTACAAGAAAGCTGGGGAGGGACTGTTTATATATTCTTGTAGTGATAGGATGAAGGGAAATGGATATTAACTGGAGAGGGGCAGATTTAGACTAGACATATGGAGGAGTTTCTTCACGATGAGAGCAGTGAGACACTGGCCCAGGTTGCCCAGGGAAGTTGTCTGCTCCATCCCTGGAGGTGTTCAAGGCTGGGTTGGATGGGGCCTTGGGCAGCCTGGTCCAGTGGGAGGTGTCCCTGCCCATGGCAGGGGGTGGAACTGGATGATCTTGAAGGTCCCTTCCAACCCAAACTGTTCTCTGATTCCTGGATTTGTAATCTAACTATAAGCAAAATACTGGCAAAGCTAAATATTTGGAGGGTTTCAGTATGGTCTGTTGCAATCAGACAATATCTTGGAAAGCAGAATTTCCTACAGTCAATAAAAAAGGGGTAATAGGTTTCTTGGATGAAAAAGGAAGTAGTGGGAGTAAGGGAACAATAGCATCTTCTCGTCTATGCTGATGAGGCTGCTTAATGAAATACTGTGTGCAGTTCTGCTGTCGAGCTCTCAGAGGCGTTTTGATAAATCTGGAGAGGATGCAAACAGAAGTTGCAAAAATGATTTGAAGGAGGGAATAGAGGGACTCTGACTTGTGTAGCATCAAATGAAAACTGGCAGCTTAAACGAGCTATTCCACCAGTTACCACAGCTACTTGAGAAACTGCCATTTCCCTGGCAGAAAGTGGCTCACAGATTTGCTCCTGAACGGCTGCGACTGCCTAGCAAATTTAACTTGCTGCTGCATGAAAGCTGAAACTCCTTGAAGAACAGTCTGGTTTGCTTCTCAAAGAATATTGAGCTCTGTTAGTGTGCATCCTGCAGCCATAAAAATATGTGATAGTAAAAGGCATTCTATTCCAGCAGGAGAATCAATAAGGAGAGCTAGAGGCTGAAGCCAAACCAAGCAAATGTGAAGCTTTTTGGGAGAATAGGTAACTATAGAAGCAAGCTAGTAGGAAAGATGACTCTTAATATCTTGATGAAATCAAGATGGCAAGAACGGATTGAAAGATCTTAGCCAATTATGGTGTACTTAAAAAACAATATAGGGATGACTGGATGAAATTGGGATTGATCTAGTATGGGAAAAATCGGAGCTGGTAAGGAAATTAAGATTTTTAAAACTGAATTAGTTTAAGTGATGTTTTAGAGAATTTAAGCGCACAAAGGTGGTTAATTATTCCAGAGGTGTTCGCTGTTTCTTTAACATCAGGGTTGGGGGGTGAGGTACGTTCTGTCACAGTAAGGATGGTTGTGTCTTGGGACGATGGAAAATCGTAGAATCGTAGAATAGTTAGAGTTGGAAGGGACCTCAAAGACCATCTACTTCCAACCTCTTTCCATGGGCAGAGACACCTCCCACTGGATCAGGCTGCCCAAGGCCCCATCCACCTGGCCTTGGACACCTCCAGGGATGGGGCAGCCACAACTTCCCTGGGCAACCTGGGCCAGAGCCTCACCACGCTCATCGTGAAGAAATCCTTCCTTATGTCTAGTCTAAATCTGCCCCTCTCCAGTTCATTTCCGTTCCCCCTCATCCTATCACTATGAGCTTTTGTAAACAGTCCCTCCCCAGCTTTCTTGTAGCCACTTTCAGGTGCTGTTCTTCTGTGTTGTGATAGAGAAAGTTCTTTCGTGTTAGACCAACCGCTGTTTGCAATGCTTATTGAGAGAGAGTAGTATCTGTGTATACGATGTTGATAGAAAACCTGGGAGGCATTAGTCTTGGAAGATTAAAGGATGACACCAGCTTTATTGTCCTTATGTGATTTGTAGTTTCAGCTCTGTCTGCAGAGGCATCATAGTCTGGGGAAGGAGAGGAAAAGTCCATGCCTTCATGGGTGTGGAAAAAATTTCTCAGCTGTTGGGCCTTTTTGTTTCTAGTGCTCTGTTAGACAAAACAGATGCTGTCCATCTTTAACAGAGATTTAACAGATTTGGAGAGTTTCAACAGCAAAATCTGATATCAAAAAATCCTCAAACTGAAGTTTATATTTAATCTACGGAATTGTAGATTTGGAATGAACCTGTGTGTAGTGGAAAGAAGTGGTTTATCTTCAGCTGTAAATTTTGGTTTATAGCTTCCACTGTAATTTTAAATCCCTCTGTGATCTCTCCTCACTGACCTGACTTAACAGTCAGAGTTATTCTTGAGTGAAAATAGTTATAAATCAGTTGCTATGTACAGAAACTAAAAGGTCAAAAAGAGATACTTTGATAAAAGGTGTTCTAAATTACTTATTATATTTAATAGCTATAATAATTATAGAGCTTAATACAGCAGGGTAGACTAATGGAGTTGAAAAAAAAGACCTGTTTAGGTGTGAAACGTTTCCTACTTACTACCTCACTTACTAGGTTTTCTCTTAATGAATGAATGCCATTATCCCAGAGATTAAGTAGAGCATGGGAAAGTCAGTACAAAAGTTAATGTTTTGATAAGACACTCTGTTGTTTAAAGTGATGTTGCAGTTATTGGGATGGAGACTTGAACTCTTCCTTAGCGTGTTTGTAGAAGGACAGAGCAGCAGTACCTCTGCAGCTTTGTGAAAGTAATTTTTTAATTGCAGTTAACTGTGTACAATCTGTACATAAAAGGAATTTCTGTGTTAGTATTGCACTCCGTGTGGGCTGTGTTTCTCCAACAACACGGTATTAAGTTCTTGTTTTTGAAGGAGTAGTGGATCTGTACTAGCTTGTTGGGTGGTTGTTATGAAAACTGATAAGCTTTTTTCAGTTATAATTCTATTAAATGTGAATTTGAATACGTTCTTCAGAGTCATTATATTGACTTTGAAGAGATTGTTTTTCTTTGGATTTCCATTTATTGTATTTTCTCTAAAAATATGTAAATTCTTTATTTTTTTTATTGGACATTTGATCTAGATTGCCATTTTCGTCTGTCATCATTAATTAGTTTTCCTGCTGGTTTTCATAGATCTACAGTTCATACTTTATGAAAAAAAAAATCAATTAGTTTCAGTGCAGATCCCCACATTAAGTATTTTTTAATTACTTTTTTAGCTCAGCAGAGTGGTGGCTAATCAGTTCTTCTAATTTGATCTTTACGATCGCTGCTGTTTAGTTTATTTTTTAGAAAAGCCTATTCATTACTTTTCTACTGCTGCCTGCAGTAGAAATCCGATCATTTATTTGTAGATACAATTTGCTCTGGAGTCCATATAGCTTTTTCTTATTTCACCCATATGCAGTCGACTTCACTTGTCATTCAGACGTTGTGTCCTAGATTCCTTTGCATGGTGGAAAAGGACCTGGGGTGTTGGTCGACAGCAGCTGAACATGAGCCTGCGGTGGCCCAGGTGGCCAGGAAGGCCAGTGGCATCCTGGGTTGGATCAGAAATGGTGTTGCCAGCAGGAGCAGGGAAGGGTTTGTCCTCTGTAATTGGCCCTGGTGGGGCAAATTCTGGATTCACTTTTGGGGCTTCTCACTACAAGAAGGGTATTGAAGGGCTGATGCATGTCTGAAGAAGGGAACAGAGCTGGAGAAGGGACTAGAGAAGAAGTCTTATGAGGAGCGGCTGAGGAACCTGGAGTTGTTCAACCTGGAGAAAAGGAGGCTGAAGGGAGACCTCATCGCTCTGTACAACTTCCTGAAAGGGGGTTGGAGGTGGTCTCTTCTCCCAAGTGACAGAAGATAGGATGAGAGAAAATAGCCTCAAGTTGCACCAGGGCAGGTTCAGATTGGATATTGGGAAAAATTTCTTCCCGGAAAGGGTTCTTGGGCACTGGCAGAGGCTGCCCAGGGAGGTGGTGGAGTCACCATCCCTGGAGGTGTTTAAAAGATGGGTAATGAAGTGCTTGGGGATCTGGTTTAGCAGTGTACACGTGCAATTGGACTCTTATCTCAAAGGTCTTTTCCAACCGAACGGTTCTATGATTCCATCCAGATATGCTGAAATGCTAATGAGTTTTGATTAACATTTGATCCAGAGCTATGTGATTTCAATGTTTTTGATTATACATAGAAAAAGTGATATCTATATATAGATTGTATATACTAGATATATTTTCTAAATCATCCAACAACTATCATTAGGTATTTGGCCAAGTGAACATTAAGGGCCAGATAAGTCTGGAGGTGAAGGTGGGTGTGGAAAATAGAACAGTGCACATGATTTAGACAAGTCTGGTTATGCTTTTATATGCGGCTCACTGGAAGGTGGTAATGGGGCTTTTTGGCAGAGAGTTTGCAGAAGGGAATCTTTTATTCTTATCTGCAGCGTAGTTTTTATTCTGGAGTTGTCAAAGCTCAAACTTCTGAATGTTGCTCTGTAGTACACAGCAGTTAGTATGCATTCATTTCATGTATGAACTGGAGAGGGGCAGATTTAGGCTAAATATTAGGAAGAATTCCTTCACTATGAGTGGTGAGGCCCTGGAACAGGTTGCCCAGGGAAGCTGTCTGCCCATCCCTGGAGGTGTTCAAGGCCAGGTTGGATGGGCCCTTGGGCAGCCTGATCCAGTGGGAGGTGTCCTTGCTTATGGCACAGGTGATGGAACCGGATGATCTTTAAGGTCCCTTCCAGCCCAGACTATTCTAAGATTCTATGTGCCAAACAAACTTAACCTCTTCAATGTGAGTAGTCAACAAACTAAGCTTCAGATTGGGTATGTGAGTGGAAGAGATTGCCCTTCGAACTGCTGAGTTTGTCAAGGATGCATTGGGGTGCAATGGTGGAGTTTCACCAGCTCACCTCATGGATTGAAACCCTTTAGGGAACTTTTACACAAGCCGTTTGACTGACAAGAACTGTGGTCATGGGCTGCAAAGAGCAATTCAGTAAGAAGTCATTCCATCAGCTGTATGTGAAATGCTGTACCGGTGCTCTTTCACTGGCAATCTCTCGCCACCAGTTGCAAACATTGAACTTGGGGCAAAGTTTCCTGGAAGTTCAGAGTTTTAACTTTAATCGTAGAATAGTTTGGGTTGGAAGGGACCTTAGAGGTCATCCAGTTCCAACTCCCAATGCGGCGTAGTGTCATACAGACAAGTCTTGGAGGTTCCTTGCACTGCCTGTGTGTTGTGTTGCGGTATAAAATAGGTAAAGGAATGAAATATTTGGTAGGATTGGTTTTGGTTTTTTTCACCTGCTCCTCAGTAAACTTGTAAAATTGTGGATGGTGACTCTGAAACATGTTAAATATCGCTATTAAAACTCTCAAGCATGAGAATTAATTCATTAATACATATGAATTTTTGAATTCTTTAATGTAAGCAATAATCTTGAACTCATTTATCATCGCAGGCAGCCTCATAGTACCAAGTGCTGAATGCTCTTGCTGTCACAAGGTTGAATGAGATTTGAAGCTCTACCAGGAAGAGAGTTCAATGCAGCAAAGATTTCTGCAACTTATTGGAAGCTGGCTTGTACAACTGCTTTCTTAAATCAAATAGTTTGAGGCACCAAATTAAAAACATGATTTAAGTCAGTTATTACTGGGAAACAGGTCCAGTCCTGTTCAATATCTTTATCAATGACCTGGATGAAGGCATTGAGTGCACCCTTAGCAAGTTTGCAGACACTAAACTGGGAGGAAGTGTCGATCTGCTTGAGGGTGGGAAGGCTCCAAGGGGATCTGATCAGGCTGGACCACTGGGCTGAGATCAGTGGCATGAGGTTCAACAAGGCCAAATGCCAGGTTCTGCCCTTGGGGCACTTCAACCCTGTGCAGCTACAGACTAGAAGTCTGGCTAGAAAGCTGCCAGGAGGAGAAGGCCCTGGGGGTGTTGGTTGACAACCGGCTGAAAATGAGCCAGCAGTGTGCCCAGGTGGCCAAGAAGGCCAATGGCATCTTGGCTTGGACCAGAAATGGTGTGGCCAGCAGGTCCAGGGAGGTTATTCTGCCCCTGCACTCGGCGCTGGTGAGACCGCACCTCGAATCCTGTGTTCAGTTCTGCGCCCCTCACCACAAGAAGGATGTTGAGGCTCTGGAGCGTGTCCAGAGAAGAGCAACGAAGCTGGTGAGGGGCTGGAGAACAAGTCTTATGAGGAGCGGCGGAGAGAGCTGGGGTTGTTTAGCCTGGAGAAGGAGGCTGAGGGGAGACCTTATTGCTCTCTACAACTTCCTGAAAGGAGGTTGTGGAGAGGAGGGAGCTGGCCTCTTCTCCCAAGTGACTGAGGACAGGACAAGGAGGAATGGCCTCAAGCTCCACCAGGGGAGCTTCAGGCTTGGCATCAGGAAAAAAATTTTCACAGAAGGGGTCATTGGGCACTGGCAGAGGCTGCCCAGGGAGTGGGTTGAGTCACCATCCCTGGAGGTGTTTAAAAGATGGGTAGGGAGGTGCTCAGGGACATAGTCTAGTGGCAGATAGGAATGGTTGGACTCGATGATCCAGTGGGTCCTTTCCAACCTGCTGATTCTATGATTAATTTTTGTGTAAAGAACTTACGCCAAGGCATGCTGGAAGGGGGAAGGTACTTGAAGTGCATTTTGCTGCGTGTAATTTCCTCAGTCTTCTGTATTCCTCACATAAATGTAGGCTGCTTTACCCTCAGAAACACTTGATATTCTGTAGCCCTAATTATTAGGTTGGTGCAAAAATAATTGCTGTTTTTAACCATCAACTTTAAAGCAGCTTATCTCAGCTTAGAATAAAAGGTATTAATTGAAATAAGAACCATTAGAATCAATGCGTCTTTGCCAACAACTAATGAGTCTTCCGGTGGCATAGAACTCTGGAGACCTGGAACTGATTAATTCTTCAAAGGGGTTTTGAGCTGCTGCTTGGTTTTGGACAGCCTTCTCTTGCAGGAAGTTTTTAAGATGCTTGAAAATGTAGTAATCGGTGGGTGAGGTAGGGTTTTGTAGCCCAGTTTGTAGAGCTTCTGCAGAGTCATTTGTGAGACATGCAGTTGGGTATTATCGTGGAGAAGAATTGGTCCTTTTGATTGACCAATGTTGAATGTAAATGTTGCAGTTCTTAGTGTATTTTCTTGTCCTTGCAATACTTCTCTGCTGTCATGGTTTTGCCAGGATTCAAGAAGCCACAGTGGATGATTCTACTTCCTGACCACCAAAGAGGGACCATAAACTTCTTTTGCAGCTTTAGTTTTGGGAAGTGTTGTGGTGCTTTGTTTTGGTCCAGCCACTCCATGTAGTGCCGTTGCTTGTTGTATAGAATCCATCTTTTGTCACATGTCATAATGCAATCAAGAAATGAGTTGTTTTGTTGCACATGAGAAATGCTGAACAGACTTCATAACAGCGATTTTTCCCTTTTTTTTTTCTTTTTTAAGCTCATGTGGCACCCATTTGTCAAGCTTTTGATTTTCAGTTTGGTGTAAATGTTGAACAACCGTTGAATGGTCATTGTCTAGTTCTGCAGCCTCTCAACTTATTTTGCAGGGCCCACTTCAATACTGGCCCTCAGTCGGTGTTTTTCTGTCGTCTGTGATGTCTGTGACCTTCCTCATCTTCAAGGCTCTCATTTCCATGATGAAGTTTTTGAAACCGATGTCAAGCTGTTTCTTCACTGACAGTCCCCTGGCCAAAAGCTTGGTTGATACTGCTGGCAATTTCTACTACTTTGTCTCCTCTTGAACTCCTACAACAAAATCGCTCAAATTTGGCTTTTTTCCATCTGTAATTTGACAATGTAATGTAAAAAAGAATAATATGTGAAAACAAAACCATTAGCATAATGAAGTAGAGTGAACTTCATGCTTTAAAATGATGTACTACATGAACCCAGTTAAATAAGAGCTTAATCCAGAATAAGCATCTCAGTTTACAGCAAAAATGGTGATTATTTTTGCACCAACCTAATAAAACTGTGCCTTATTTACACTGTGGGTCTGCCAGGTGTGTCATGACATCATTTAATATTATTCCTGTGTCATTGTATTCAATATAAAACCCCAAATCCCAAACATCACTGGCTACTGGTCTGTTTTTCAGAGTAATAGTGAGGTATCCCATTATTTCTTTACTGTAGATTGCTGGGTGAGTTTATGTGTGTTTGCGGGAGGGAGGGAAACGGGTCCTATCAGTGGTAAAATCATGTTGTAGGAAGTGCATAGCTTTTGATTAAACATTCCCTTATCTAACATTCCACGTGAATATGAAGCAAGTTGTGTGTAAACTTGCTTTAAATTTTAATAAACTGCGGGAGAGATAAGTGGTAACTTCTGGGTATGAGTGCATCTTGCACTGCCTGCTAAAACCAAATTCCAGTATTATAAATTTTAAAACAAATCCCTGTGGCTTGAATTTTTAAGCTGGTGTGATAGATTTAAATTTTAGGGATGTAAATGTTCCTTCCTCCTCCCTGTCTGAACCAATCCAACTGAAAAGTGACAGAAGATTTGAATTTGAGAACACAATGAAAATAACACGAGCTGAGACCAATAGAGGTGACTAATCCTCTAATTACTTTCTCTGAACACTGGGAATTGTGCTGCAGAATATCCTTCAGTACAATCTAGAGTAAGCTAAATTTATTCCATTCTAAAGCTGTAGAGGGAGGGATTTTGCTGCCAACTCGGAATAGTAATGGACTGGGGTGGTCTTTATCTGATCGCAGTGAAACAGATGTGGCTGCTCTGTCAAATGCCTTTGCATTTTTCTGTGTGTAAGTGAAATACCCGGCTTTCAGCTGAACCTCCCTGTACTATTATTGCGTGGATTTTGTGAACCTAGCTGTTAGCTTGGACTCAAAAACTGTTGGAGTGACAGCATTGCTTTCTCACTGCCCTCCACGATTTGCAAGAGGCAGAGGCAGTGCCAATTACTGCGTACTCCCAGAGCCATGCCATCCTCTGCCTAAAGAGATGGTCTGGCTTTTTTTTTCCTCTCTGGATCATAAAAAAAAAAATGTCTAGGGATGAGAGCAAGGCTTGTTTTCAGTCCTGTGCAGATTCAGAGACGGCACTGGAGGGGTTACAGTCAATTGTGTTTTGAAATGAGCTTGGCGACTGCACACAGAGTAAAGCGAGCTCCTTGCTTTCCACTTGCTAGCAAGTTGATTTTTCATCTCCTGTGCAGCAGCATAAATCAGGATTGCATTTTGACTGCTGCGTAGTGTGTTATCTTGTTGACTTAAATCACTTAAGTAGCTCAGTAAAACAGTTAAAGAGTGTGTGTGTATATGTTTAAATGTACTAGATTCTGAACTTGATGCAGGAAGATGCTTGGTGATGTATATAAGTGACAACTGGAAAGATTAGAAATACTTTTGTTAACTCTAGACTCATAGGACTTTAAAAAAAATCCCCAAAGTGGTCATGTCCCACACGCAAGATGTGTGCTGTTAACTTGCATGTGCTATTAACATGCGTGAAGACCTTATTGCTCTCTGCAACTCCCCTGGAAGGAGGTTGTAGCCACGTGGGTGCTGGTCTTTTCTCCTAAGTGACAAGTGATAGGATGAGAGGAAATGCCTCTTGGAGGTCTTTTCCAACTTTAATGATGTTTTGATTTTATGCTATTTCTTCCACTGGATTATTAGCCTGATGAGAGCCTGCTGGTCAGACCTATCACCTTCATCCGTGTAGGAGATGGATCCTACAACATGTCTTTCTGTGCTGTCCGCCCCCACCGTGTCCTGCAGTAAGGATGCTTTGTTTGAAAGGAGGGTTAGCTTGCTTATACCTGGGACCTGCTGCCAGTAATGTTTGTCCACGTTGGTTCAAGTACCAGCTAAACTATTCTGCAGGGTTTTGTGGTTTTTTTGTTGATAGTCTTTGTGAAGGAAAATACTACAAAGTCCAGTTAGTTAAAATGACTTGTTGCAATTTTTGTAGGAATATCAGATCAAAAAGTGCTTTCTATCAGGACAATAGCTACAGCACGAAGGGTAGAAAGCAGCTTCTGTCCCTTGCTGGACTTCATAAAACGTAACTGCATTCTATAAGCACTAAATGGCCTTTTGCAAGAGGAAGCTCACTTTTTTCCCCCCCTTCTCTTGAGAGATTTTTGTGCAGCTGCTTTACAGGTCTGTTAAGGTAACTGTCTGGACAGTCTTTGGCTGTCTTATTATAAAATTGATTCATGTCAGATTGCATTTATGGTTTCTAGGAGTTACAGAGTGATATGCAGCTTCTCCTCATTATTATGTGCTCTCCTTTGGCAGACGGGCTCGGATTCGTGCTCATGGGTGCTTTGATTCACAGAAGCGTTCTCCACACTGGTGCGCTGAGTGTACAAATCTTTCAGCCTGTGTATTGATAGAAGCCCTCAAGGGGATTTTATCACTGTATTTTTTTTTGTCTGCTTTTTAAGGATTCTAATTTGTGGCTATTTTGTGTGCTTGGCATATCCAAATATGTAAGTGTAGCCAGGCATCTGCTGCTTTTGTTCCTGACGTAAGTATATAAATGAATTGTAGACTGTTGGCACCAGAATGTTCAGCTACAGTGTTGCATCCTTCTCTAATTACTGATATTTTTGTGGGTCTATCAAGACTTTGGAGGGGGATGGGCTCCAGCTGCAGCAGCAAAATCACGTTTATGCCTTCATGTTTAAACTTACAGGGTTATAGTCTTCCAGAAGAAATCTTACCCTTAGTGAACTAATGCCAGGGGTTTTAGGGTCGGGAGTTTTGCTTTCAGAAGGTCACCTGTCAGAAAAGGTCTTGCTGGTCTTCAGTATGTGGTCTCAGTTCAGTGAACATCATATTCTGCACAGCCTTTGGTATGCATAGTAGGATTT
Source organism: Cuculus canorus (assembly GCF_017976375.1). Classification (NCBI taxonomy): domain Eukaryota; kingdom Metazoa; phylum Chordata; class Aves; order Cuculiformes; family Cuculidae; genus Cuculus; species Cuculus canorus. Next base: position 4,783,002 of record NC_071405.1, read on the forward strand.
TTCCTTGTCAACTATTTATTTCTCCCTAAACTGGCTGTAGCTGAATTCTGTCTTGTGCAGCGTCTCCATTAGTAAACTACTGGTCTCTGCAACTTCTCTTGCTTTTAGACAAGAAGGTTTCTTTGCTGTGGAGATGAGGAGAATGAGATCCATTATACGAAGGTAGTAAGCCCTAGTAGTACCAAACTCCTAGCAGCATGACAAGGAACAGTAATTCTCAGCAGAGCTCAGCTGCTTTTGTCTTACTTTCTTCTCTGTTGCATGTGGAGGACCTCAGATGCTTAGAATGTTGTAAGAGATCTTGTTCCAAAGCAACATCCCAGCAGGAATATGTTCGACTTCTTGATCCTGCGTTCCTGGGCTGTTTTGCTTCTTTTTCACAAATGGTTTTGTGGAGTATTTTATTGTCACTTTGCAAATTCATGCCCGTACGAGTTTGTCTTTTAGACAGTGATAAGATGACATGGTAGGTTGAAGCTGAAAAAGGAACAGATGTGTCTTCTAAAAAGTATCTTAGTCATTTGGTCGTAATCTGTATTGACAGGTACATGGAAATTTAACCTGTAATACAGTGGGTGGATCTCCATACACTGTAGTCGTAAGTTGAATCATAGAATCATGGAGTGGTCTGGCAGGAAGCAATCTTAAAGCCCATCCAGTTCCAAACCCCTGCCATGGGCAGGGACACCTCCCACTGGATCAGGGGCTCCAAGCCCTGTCCAACCTGGCCTGGAACACCTCCAGGGATGGGGCAGCCACCACTGCTCTGGGCAACCTGGGCCAGGGCCTCATAGGAAAACATTTCTTCCTAAAATCTCATCTCAATCTCCCCTCTTTCAGCCTCAAATGAGATGAAATAATGAGAAGCAAATACCTGCTGGAGTAAGTTTACGTGTAGTTGTAGTATGACTTTTTTTTTTGAAGTACGATTATGTTATTGTTGACTACAATATATGAACTGCAGAATTTATAGTAATATGTACCAGTAGTCTGATGCTATTGTTCAAAAATCAGTTAATCATATATCAAGTAGATGAAACTCGGTACAGGACAGTGACATATGTTTCCATATGCAGAAGAGATGTCATCAATTCAGGACTACAGAAGCCAGCTCTGAAGCAGTCGTACCAGAAAGCAAAGCAACGATGTGCAGGCAGGAATTTGCCCAAAGGAGCACTCTGGAGTTTGGGGTAAATCATTTATGCTATGGGTAGTTGATGTATCTGGCACTGCTGCAGCTTTGTGATGTGCTTCTGAGGTGTCTCTAGTTCTGGTCTGCTTTGGGGGGGGACATCTAGCAAGCTGACTGCAGGAGGAGAACTGCAGACTTAATTTCGAAGAGGGATGAAAGATCATTTGCAATATAATGATACTGAACAGGGATGAAAGAAACTGGAAAAGAAAAATAAAGATTTTTAAGGGTTAGAAAAGCTAAAAAGGAAGATTAAGAGGAAAAGGATTTATGAATTTGGTAGGTACGGCGTTTGGTAGGTACATCCACCAAAAATTTGTGGCTTACAAAACAATTCCTGAGCTATTGTATTATATCTTCTATGTCTGTCAGTATAAAAGGGCACCTATTTCAAGTTGCTTTGAATACTTTGAATTATTTAAGTGCAACAACGTGGATTGCTTTACGAGAGCTGGTCTGTATTCCTAGACATGAAGTAGAACTTAAGTCTAGCAAGTGGCTGCAATAATGATGGATTTGGCCACCTAACTTTAACCTTTAGTCAACACCTACTATGCATTTTAAAAGTGTATTTTGACTGCTTGCTTTTGTTTGAGGAGCCTACTTTACATTATTCACTGGAACAGCAGCATGGCGTCAAAGCAGACCTGACCCAGCTTTACAGTAGTTTATCTAGGATTACTTTTAGATTATTGCCTCCTTGCTTTTCACAGTACTCAAAACAGAATTATAGGAATGTCATATTTTCATTTCTCTTCGGGAGAAAGAGCAGAGTTCGCTGCATTGGCTGCTTGTCTAAAATTGTACACACAAAATTCAGTAAATAGAGAAAATCCTTGAATATCTGCCTGTTGAGTTGATGAATGGTGAATTGCTGGAGTAACAGCACGCAACCTCATGTGTGCGCTGGTAGCAGATGGCTATGATGTATGCAAGACAAATGTGTTGTCCCTTCTGCCCCTTTCCCCTCATGTCTCCAAGTTCGGTGGGAAAAAAGAGTATGTAAGAACAAACTTGTAAATGCCACGAAAGCCGTAAAACCTTGAACTTTAGATAAACTGGGCTATTTATTGAAATTGTTTCTGTGTAGGCAGTGAGCCTCTGCACCATGAGTTTTGGAGATGGGGTGATTTGCAGTCAGTGAATTGAAGCAATGTTGCCTGCAAGTTATGTGCATCAACTCTTTGATCATGACAACAGTTTTAAACTGTTTCTTTAAATGTCAGGTGTCTATTGTCACAGAATCATAGCGTCATTAAGACTGGAAAAGACCTCTAAGATCATCAAGCGCAACCATCAGCCCAGCGTCACTGTGCCTACTAAACCATGGCGAATTACTTGTTCTATGTGCATTTTTAACTTCCTGTAGCCTGTTTGGATTAGTTACCAAATGAACGAAACTACTTGAAACCAGTAAGGAATTTGTAATGTTTTTACAGTTAACTAGAGTTTTTCAGAAGGCAGGTGTTGCTCTGTTCAGTTTACCATGTACTGAAGAAAAGAAATAATTTGCCTATAGGTAGTTGCAACACCAGTATATGTATTAAAAATGTTTATTTGAGATGCTTACTAGGGGCAGCGTATAAGATATAATGTATTTATGGTGGCATATTGTTTTATTTCACCTGCATTTGTAGAGTTTTGGTCTTTTTTTAGTTGTCAGGAGAATATTGACAGCTGAAACGTTACAGGCTGACAAGGTATTAGCATGGTATTCAAAAAACGTGTATAAGTGTTGTTGCAGTTGTAATATGGACACTGGTTTGTAAGGAAAGGAATGAAGAACGTTGAAGTAGGTTTGTATGGAGCTGCGCAGAAAGCAGATGCAGACTCATTCAATAGTTGGCCCGGTGATTCTGGTTGGTATGGTTGTTTCAACCCCTCCTGAAGGCATGGAAAGCCTGTGAAGTTTCCCTGATAACGTCTCTTTCTTAGCAAAAGGCTAGAGGAAAATTATATATAATAGCTGTATCAATAGCCAAGGGTCAGTGTAAATTTTCAGTGTTATTGAAATCTAGTGTTACAGAAGCAGGAATTCTGGGCAATGACTGTCAGGTTTAAGTTGATACTGTGTAGAATTGCAAACGGTGTTTAGTTCACGGTCTGTGAATTGACGTTTGTCATAATACTTACAGGGGGTCTACAGGAAAGCTGGCGAGGGGCTGTTATCAGGGAGTGCGGGGATAGGATGAGGGGGAACGGTTATAAGCTGAAAGAGGGGAGATTTAGATGAGATATTAGGAAGAATTTTTTTTCCTGTGAGGGTGGGGAGTCACTGGCACAGGTTGCCCAGAGAAGTTGTTGCCCCATCGCTGTTCGAGGCCAGGTTGGATGGGGCTTTGAGCAACCTGATCCAGTGGGAGGTGTCTCTGTCCAAGGCAGGGGGATTGGAACTGGATGGGTTTAAGGTCCTTTCCAATCCAAACTGTTCTGCGATTCTATGATTCTATAATGTGCTGGAAAACTTCCCCAGTGGACACACTTTTTTGATGTGGAAAAAATGTCAGTGTCATGATCGTGAGTTTTTACAGTACTTCAGTGTCTGCTGGCTGTGGCAGTCGATTGGTCCAAAAATCTAGTGGAAATGCAAAGTCGCCTTCGCTTTAGAAGGACTTCTTCCTTGCTAGCTAAAGTTTCCTTTTTTCTCAAGTTGCAAGACCTTTTGTCTGACATCCCAGAGTGTTGCTTATGTTCTCTTTTTATAAAAGAAATTGAAGGCCAGCAGCCAAGTAAGAAAGCATTTAACTCATGAAGGCGCTGCTGTCATTAATTTCAAACATGTCAGTGTGGTGTCGGTCAGCTTGACTACCAACAAAGAAAACTAAAGTGTTCCCATAAATCATGTTATTGTCCTAATCCAACCTAATTAAGTGAACTGAAACTCCTATTCTAATGGTACAGCCCTTTCTGCAAGACATCTGCCTCCTTTCTTAATGTATTTTAGCCTTCACTTCTTCTGTAGTGCAGAAGAGTTGGTAACTGTAATGTTAAGTCCCTCTCGTGATCTTTGGGGAGCTAACGAGGCAGAAGTGAACTAAGAAGTTTAAATTTCCAAATGCAGAGCTTTATTTTTAGTTTCCTTTTCTTGGAAATATTGTTTGCGGACCAGAAGAATGCGACAAAATCACCATTTCTAGAAGTGGATTCCTGCAAGCCTGTGAGCAGCAGCCGAAAGGCTGAGGGTATTTTAGGATCTGCTTCTCTAGTTCAGTGACATCTTTACACAGAAGGTTTGACCTAATAATGTTAGGTTAATGTAGTCACGCTGTGAGCTCCTGACCTGTTCTTGAACCTCTGGGATTAAGATGACTACGGGAAAAGGGTGACTTTATCAGTGTCGGTGTGCAGGAGAGAGCTGAGGCACACCTGGAGATGCTCCTGGATAGGGGACATCTGGCTGAGGGTGGATAGAGGACTGTGTAGTAGGTAAATGCAGAATCTCTTACTAAAACAATTAGTATAATTTTAGAGGAAGAAAAAACACCACTTCGCAAGCCTTTCTTCGGGTTTGAAGCTTAAGTCAGGATGTCTGCTGTTCATCAAAACAATGGCATGCTTATTGCAGACGACAAATTTTAAGTATATACACTAGTTAATGCCTGTGCAAACCAGGAGCATTTAGAGGTTTCAGATACTAGCCCATAAAAAAAAAAAGAGTTCAAGGAAAATGTGGGTTTTCTTGTTGCACTTGGAGAAATCTAACTATGCCAGTGTTGACCTCCTGAAAAAGCATGGCCAGCAGGTCGAGGGAGGTGATTCTGCCCCCCTATTCCTCTCTTGCGATAGGATGAGGGGGGATGGGTATAAACTGAAGAGGGACAGATTTAGACTAGACATTAGGAAGAATTTCTTCACCATGAGAGTGGTGAGGTACTGGCCCAGGTTGTCCAGGGAAGTGGTGGCTGCCCCATCCCTGGAGGTGTTCAGGGCCAGGTCGGATGGGGCCTTGGGCAGCCTGAGCCAGAGAGAGGTGTCTCTGCCCGTGGCAGGGGCGTTGGAACTAGATGATCTTTAAGGTCTTTTCCAATCCAAACTATTCCATGATTCTATGAAGAAAAGTTCCATCTTAGGTTGGACTTAATTACAGGCTTTTTGTAGGTTCTTCCAGAAGGGTGGTCTGCTGCTTTTCCTCCTTGTGACTCGTTGGTTAATGAAGGCATTCCTGTACATGTTTGACACTGATCTGACGTTGTGAAAATGGGACACAGTTAAAGTTTCTCAAGTGTACTGACCTTTCTGCTCACTTCCCACACAGTAGTGACCAATGCTGTCGTCCTGTGGTTAGGAGAGAGGTCTCGCTGTTAGCAGAGTGGCATCAGCTCTGAGTGATGCTGTGTGTTTGCAAAAATGGCAGGAAATTGTACGTGGGCCCCTCAGTACAAGAAGGACATTGAGGGATTGGAGTGTGTTTGGAGAAGGACAGTAAAGCTGATGAAGGGTCTGGGGAGTGAGTGGCTGAGGAAGCTGAGGGCTGTTTAGCCTGGAGAAGAGGAGACTGAGGGGAGACCTCATTGGTCTCTGCAACTTCCTGAAAGGAGGTTGTAGTGAGGTGGGTGTTGGTCTCTTCTCCAAAGGAACTCCAAAGGAGTGATAGGACAAGAGCAAATGGCCTCAAGTTGCACTAGGGGAGGATCAGGTTGGATATTAGAAAAAATATTACTGTTGAAGCATTGGAAGAGGCTGCCCAGGGAAGTGGTGGAGTCCCCATCCCTTGAGGTGTTCAAAAACCTTGTGGATGTGGCACTTAAGGATGTGGTTTAGTAGGCATGGTGGTGCTGGGCTGATGGTTGGACTGGGTCATGTTAGAGGTCTTTTCCAACCTTAAGGATTCTATGATTCTATTCTGCGATTCTGAAAACTATTCTTTAAAATGAAACCTTTGTGTACTCTATTCCCCTTACCTGCAAGGTGTTTTTATGTGTGGGGTGAAGGTATTCTACTTTCTCCCTTCTTGACATGGTGGTAACAGGGATAGGATCTACCTTTCCAGGTGAACAAGTGGAGAGCAGAAGATTCAGTTGGGCTGGGATGTTCCTGGGGCTGGCTGAGTTTGAGGCTTTGCTGCTGGGAAAGCAGTGTCTATTTGATCTTGGATCCTCCGAGACCTGACAGATTTGTAAGCCGTAGCCTTTAGCTGCTACTTTGATTCTGTGTGAGTGCTGGAACAAGGTTTTGTTCTCAAAATGGAGAGAGAGGAACAAGAAGGAAAAGTGTGTGTAAGGAGGCAGGGAGAAACCAGGGCCAAGTGTCGTTCCGGCAAACAGGAAGGATAGAGCTGAAAACTTGAACTACTAGCAAAGTTTTCTTTTTTTAAAACAATAAAGAAGTAAATATGTACTTAAGCTGTGTTAGTGTGGAGGTGAGGTAGTGGAGCTTCTCAAATGCAGCTCCTTTTTATCTCTGATAACATATGGCAGCGTTGATGATCCCAAAAATCATTGGAACGCAAATCTGAAGGCAGTGGGGTAGCAGTGATGTTCACTTCGAGTGCTGGGGAGGAGAGAAGCCTTCCTGTTAAGATAAACTGGCTCGACGCATGTGGAGTCTTGGGCAGCCAGAGGGACGTGTCCCTGACCATGGCAGAGGATTGGAACTAGATGATCTTTAAGGTCCCTTCCAGCCCAAACTATTCTATGATTCTTTGAACACATAGCGAGGCATGGAGCTGCTGCACGCGGTCCTCCAAAGCTAAGCCCTATGGATATGGATGGATTACTGTACAAACAGAAGCACTGTCGTGGAAAGCTGATGGGGAAATCTGTCCCTTCATGCCAAATGGAATATGGCACCTCAGGTTTCTTTTATTCCTTTCATTTCACCTTCGAACTTTTCTAAATCCCTCAGCCCCAGCATGGACATAGTCACTAGAAGTGGAATTATTCTGGAAAAATCTCTTGCTACTTTGATTTGTTCCCTCTGTTCCTCTGCAGGGCTTTTGTCGGCCTTCACTTTGCTATCTGCTTCCTCTAAAGGGAATTACTTGAATTCAGTGGCTTGAGACCGTTCACTGTATAAAACTGTTGTGTAGGCAGCTGAATTAATCTATCCCCTATCTCTCCACCAGCATTCCTGCTGGACAAGAGATGGCATATGCTATGGCCAGTCTGGAGCCACATGTTTCCAATTTGTTTGGCAGGCTAAGGCTATGTCTATTAGCAAGGGTTTTCCAGCATTTGTTTTTGTTGGGAACTAATTTTTTTGAGGGGGTTGGGGGGTGTTTTGCCCATGCTCAATTGCTGGTTTAAGGTGTCCCTGCCAATGGCAGGGGTGGTTGCAACTAAGTTATCTTTACGGTCCCTTCCAACCCAAACTGTTCTGTGATCTAAACTTTTAAGAACCTAAAAGATATAAGAAAACTGCTCTCAAATTTAAGTGGTGTTGGCCCCCACACTCAAAAGTTTGGTTGACTCTGAGTACGAGCTTCGATAATAACACACTGTTGCTCTTGTGGATCTTGGGGCCAAGGTGGGGGAGATACAGGTAAGGTTCAGTGCCTAGTTTTTATTCCTTTGTGTTCCAATTCCTTCTTGGATGATGGAAGTGGTGTTATCCAGCCTGAAACTCTGAAGTCATCTGCTGGAATCTGATGCTGCTGTACGTCCTGTGGGAGTTGGGGCTTTTCTCACTTCAGGTACCACAGTAGCACAATTCTGTGACAGCATCATTTTTTTCAGAGGGAAATCCTACTGGCAGAAGAAAAAAATTGGAAATATGAATGTTGAAAAGCAGTAAAAATACAGCCTCACTATTTTGGTCGCTACAAACCAGTTTCAAGGGAGTTGGGGTAGTCGATCTTCCAGGTTTTACTGGCTGGTAATGGTCTAATTCTGTAGCTGTAGCCTCACGCTGTCAAAATCCTTCACGATTTTGCTTGTGGCTGTGTTCCACTTACAGTACTCTTTCATTAAGAGACTTAACCCTTCATTTCTCGTAGTCATCAAGAGTAGTTCATAGTTATTCTGTTTTGTGTAATTCCTGAAATACCGTTAACTTTTTTTTCACTTGAAAGTGGCCAGTTGGCTTGAGACCAACAATTAAAATGCCTATAAAATCATGGAATCATAGAATGGGTTGGGTTGGAAGGGATCTTCAAGACTGTTCAGTTTCAACCACCCTGCAACTGGTTCAGGTTGCTCGGAGCCTCATCCGGCTTGGGCTACAACACCTCAGGGGATGGGGCAGCCACAGCTTCTCTGGGCAACCTGTGCCAGGGCCTCACCAACCTCACAGGAAACGATTTCTTCCTAAGATCTCATTTAAATTTCCCCTCTTTCAGCTTAAAACCATTCCCCCTCATCCTTTCCCTGCATTTCCCGATAAAGAGTCCCCCCATAGCGTTCCTATAGGCTCCCTTTAATGTCAACTGTGGATGCTGCAAACTGTGAAAGTACACGAGTTGAAATAATTCTAATCATAGAACAGTTTGAATTGGAAGGGACCGTAAAGCCCATCCAGTTCCACCCTCTGCCATGGGCAGGGACACCTCCTGCTGCATCAGACTGCCCAAGGCCCCATCCAACCTGGCCTTGAACACCTCCAGGGATGGGGCAGCCACCACTTCCCTGGGCAACCTGTGCAGGGGCCTCACCACTCTCATAGTGAAGAAATTGCTCCTTATGTGTCGTCTAAATCTGCCCCTTTACAGTTTAGAACCATTGCCCCTGATCCTATCACTATAAGCCTTTGTAAAAAGTCCCTTCTGAAAAGAGCTATATTCTTAGCTTTTTGAAAAATGATTACACAGTTCCAGGAAATGAAACGAGGCATTTCATACTGAAAATAACTGGGTTTAAATAGTAGAAAACAAAGGGAAATAAAATGAAGAGAAGTTGGGAAGGGAACACACGCAGAAAAGAAAGATTTTTGACCTACCCTAATATTTTGGAGGAGATAATGACCATGGTCAACCTCATGGGAATCATTAACATATACAAATCCTGGTTCTGTAGGCGTAGGACATGATGTTCCTAGGTAATTCTGGAAGTTTTTAAATTTGCTCCTTTGTTTATCCTATTGGATCTTAAAACTTGTAGTTTTAGGTCTTGCCAAAGATTCCACCTAATTCACTATTTTGCCTGACGAGATCATAAGCTTTGGGCACACATCTGTGCTGTGAGTTTTACCCCGTTGCAGATGCTCAGTGCTGCGCATCCTGGCAGGAGCTGAAGCCAGGACTATCATGTTAACATGCTCACAGCTGCTGATGGGATTGTCCTCTGTTGTGTCCTCGGCTGCAACGAAGTTGAGTGGAAATGAGTGAAAATTGTGTGTGTGAAAGCTATTACTTTCTGATCTTTGAAGTGATGGTTTCTGATAACATGAATATAAATTGATTACTGCCATATTATGCTTAAAATACAAGGTGCAAGGGTCTCTTGTTCATCACTTAATATTTCATTTGTAGTCTAGTAACACCTGAGACCTGCTCAGGGCTCGAGATCCCCATGTTACTTGTCAAACATGGATAGAGGAAAAGGTCAGTCTCCTAGCAGGTCACAAGGTGGTGGTGACTTCATTTGAATTCTGTCTTGAGATGCTGTTTGTTCTTGCAACATAGTGCGTGCCAGTGTAATAGTTACTACAAAACAGACTGTAAATTCAAACTGGGAAATCTAGAATCTTTGCACTGCTGATCACCGTATATGTTTGCCTCACTTTTCAGCTGTTGTTACAACTGTTGCCACAAAATTGGGGAAACCAGGCTTTATGGCTTGAAGTTTTACTAAAAGCTTCAGTGCGAAAAAAGAGTACTGGAAGGGACTAGGAAAGGTCATCTTGGCTAATCATTTGCCTCCAGATATTATCACCTATGCCCACATCTTTAGCAGGTGTTGGAGCTGCTAAGAGCTTTCAGCAAGAGGTGTGTTGTAAAAGTAGTGGTAGAGTTCAGTGATTTAGGTTGGAAGGGACCTTAAAGATCATCTAATTCCAACCCCCCTGTGGTCAGCAGGGACATCTCCCACTAGATCAGGCTGGCCAAGGTCCCATCCAACCTGACCTTGAACACCTCCAGGGATGGGGCAGCCACAACTTCCCTGGGCAACCTGGGCCTGTGTTTCACCACTCTCATAGTGAAGAAATTCCTCTTCATGTCTAGTCTAAATCTGCCCCTCTCCAGTTTATACCCATTGCCCCTCATCCTATCTCTACAAGCCTTTGTAAAAAGTCCCTCTCTAGCTTTTTTGTAACCCCTTCAATTGAGTACCAGAGGGCCGCTATAAGGTCTCCTCTGAGCCTTCTCCAGGCTGAACAAGCCCAACTCTCTCAGCCTGTCTTTGTATAGGAGGTGCTTCAGCCCTCCGATCATCTTCATAGCCCTCCTCTGGACCTGTTCCAACAGCTCCATCTCCTCCTTATGTTGAGGATTACAGATCTGGACGTGCTACTCCACATGGAGCCTCACAAGAGAGGAATAGAGGGGCAGAATCCTTTCCCTTGCCTTGCTGGCCACCCTTTTTTTGGTGCAGTGCAAGACATGGTTGGCCGCCTGGGCTGAGAGCACACGCTGCCAGCTCGCGTCAAGCTTCCCATCAATCAGCACCTCAAGTCCTTCTCCTCAGGGCTGCTCTCAATCACATAATCCCCCATCCTGTATTGAAACTGCAGATTGCCCCAATCCAGCTGTAGCACCTTCCACTTGGCTTTGTTGAACCTCATGAGATTCACACAGGCCCACTTCTCCAGCTTGTCCAGGTCCTCCTGCGTGACATCCCATACTTCTGATGTGGCAACTGCACTACTCAGCTTGGATCATCTAGTCTCTAACCTGTTGCTGTAAATGGATGAGGTTTAAAAGAAAGAATTTATCGGTTTAAAAGAAAGAATTTATCTATTGTGTTTGTTTCAATAATTTTGTTTCAAATACTTTTGCTAACCCTTAGTAGGCTTTCGGTATGCACGTGGATGTTTTTAATAGCTCCATCATTCAGTGAGACGTCTAATGATTTGTTTAATAATTCATCTGTAGCTTTAGGATCATTTAGACTTTTGTGAGAGATGACAAATGAGTAGAATATATTTAGTTGCTTAATTTAATCATCCCTATCTGGAATGGGGCTAGTGAACCTCTTCTGGAAAATTACTCCTCCCCTTAGCAGAAAACTGAAGAAAGCTTTAATTAATCTATTAATTCAGTACTGAAGTGTCTGCAAAGTGTTTTTTGAGCAGTAACAGTCATTACCTTTCATAATTGTGTGCAGATATATGGGCCTTATATTTACATGTATTTCCCTGTTAGACAATAGATTTAGTTTCTCAGCTTGCTTTCCTTTGTCCCAAAGGTTTTGCTGGTGCATTTAAATTGTACAGGTAGTGCGATTACACTTTGAAACCTGGGAAGCCTTAACAAGTAAGGAATTCAATCTAAGTAAGCTACAGCAGAATAACAGGAGTTTCCCTCTTCTGGTCTTCTTTGAAATGCTGAAACACTGCGTAGTCTTGGTGCTGTTATCTATATGTATAAAGATTGGTGGTAAGCGTTAGCCTTTAAGGCGGAAAACCAGGTTAAAAGTGCTTGCTGTTTGTCTCTTTTTTTTTTGTAATTTTATATAAATTCCTAGGCTCTCTTTGATATAACTAGAGATATATTTAACTGTAATAATATTAAATCTACTTAACTGCAATGATATCCCTGCCTCTGAAATCCTAGCACTTTTATTTGGAAATCAATTGTATTGCTCAAAAAACCCCAAACGAATAAACCATAGAACTTTGCTGGGGTACAACTTCCTATGAAGATTAGGAATTTAATATAATTTCAGAGACAAAACCATGTATTTGAAGTCTAAGCAAAGAAAATGGGAGGTATGGTGCCCCCTACACATGGGGCTGGTACTGGATAATCTTTAAAGTCCTCTCCAACCCAGGTGATTCTATGATTCCATCACTGGATACTTCTGGCCTAGAAACAGATACATGCAGCTTTGGGGTTTTCCATTAATAAACAAAACAAAAAATCCTATTGTATGTGTTTACCCAGGCTTGTAATAAAATGTTATGATACACTGCTTTTCATGATTGTAGTGGAGGTGTTTATAGTGTGCGATGAATTTGATTATAATATTTATGTGGAAGCTGTGTGTAATAGACATATTTTTTTATTTAACAGGCGATCAGCAGTAAAGGTCAGCACAGCATCTCTTACACATTATCCAGAAACCAGACTGTTGTAGTGGAATATACTCACGATAAAGATACAGACATGTTTCAGGTAAGAGTCTGTGAAATACATGCATTGTTTTTAAAAGCAACATATGGAACCACACTTCTGTGTTGTATTCTCCTGGATATTTTCTGTGATCTGTCGGATTTTTGTGGTCGAACCCACTTGCGTTAATACAAGAGCACTTTGATATTTTGGATTGTCTGATTTTTCTCAAACCAGTGCCAGCATCTGTTAATATCCATGTCCTGGGGTGTATCCGGCACGGCATCGCCAGCCGGGCGAGGGAGGGGAGTGTCCCACTCTGCTTCACACCAGCGCGGTCCCAGCTTTAGTACTGGAGGTAGTTTTGGGTACCACAGTATGAAAAGGATATAAAGCTACTGGAGAGGGTCCAGAGGAGGCCACAAAGTTGGCGAAGATTTTAGAGGGGAAGCCGTATGCAGAGGAGATGAAGTCACTTGGTCTGTTCAGCTTGAAGAAGAGGGGACTGAGGGGAGATCTCATTGCAGTTACAGCTTCCTCAGAAGGGGAGGAGGAGGAGGAGCAGGTGCTGATCTCTTTTCCCTGGTGACCAACAACAGTACCCGAGGGAATGGCAGAAAGATGTGCCAGGGGAGGCTTAGGTTCAGCGTTGGGAAAGGTTTCTTAACCCAGAGGTTGGTGGAACACTGGAACAGCTCCCCAGGGAAGCAGTCCCAGTGCCAAGCCTGACAACATTCAAGAAGCCTTTGTCTGACACCCTCAGACACGGTGTGAATGGTGGGGTTTTCCTCTGCAGGGATAGGAGTTGGACTTGATGATTCTTGTGGGTGCCTGCCAGTTCGAGACACTCTACAATTCTGTGATAACTGCTTTCCTTGTGCTCTACTTTCTCTGCAAGGACAGTGTAGCAGCTCTACTAACAGCACCAGAAAGAAACGTTTGCTCTGTCTGGATTAATGAAAAGCACAAGAATATGCCCCCACCCTCTATTTCATCAAGTAGCTGAAGTCAAAAGGAAGTGGGTAGGAGTTGGTTATGGGATGGGGTAGGAGGAAGCTAAAAGCTAAGATAGGGAGGGGAATGTGGGAGCTGTGCATTAAAGGAGATAAATCGGCAATAGAATGGTAAAGAAAATCCTTCCTGAAGGACATGCAATATGTTAAATGGTGTAGGGAACTGTGGTGAGTTTGTCTAAGCTACCTTTATCCAACCAAAAAAAAAGTGGAGGGGAAAACTGAGGAGAGGCTCTTCACCAGAGAGTGCAGTGATAGGATGAGGGGTAACGGTTTTAAGCTGAAAGGGGAGGTTTAGATGAGATCTTGGGAAGAAATGTTTTCCTGTGAGGGTGGTGAGTCACTGGCCCTGGTTGCCAAGAGAAAACAGGGGCTGCCCCATCCTTGGAGTTGTTAAAGGCCAGGTTGAATGAGGCTTTGAGCTTTGACCTTTCAATGAAAGGTGTCCCTGCCCGTGGCAGGGGGGTTGGAACTGGATGATCTGTAAGGTCCCTTCCAACCAAAACCATTCTATGAATCTATGATTAACATGTTTTCACTCTCCCATGTATAGACTTGTGTTTTTCTGCATCATCCAACATTCTGGAAGCCTAAGTTATTTTCTTGTGCGATGCTTATTTTTTTGTATAATAAAAGAGCAGAAATTCTATACCAACTTAACCTCAAGCTCAGAGGGAAGCAAAAACACACAAGCATTTCCAATCTAGACTAATTGGGTCTGTCTTGCCAGTGACCTCTATCAGTAGAGCATTTTACAGTCAATTGTTATCCCTCCTCATTCAGTCTTTTGTATTTAGAAGGGTCAGCAGTTGAGTGGTGTTGACAGAAGAGGAAATGGCTCTGTCAAGATGTTTTTGTTTCATGTGGCTTCAGTTTTTCACTCTAAATAAAATTTTTCCTCCTGTGACTTTGGAATGATCAGGTCCAAATAGGGATTGATGAAAGCCAGTCTTGTACATGTGGTGCTGCATGAAAAGGTGATTAGAAAAGGATCATATGGACAGAGTGAACTGAAATGGATTTTTTGATGTTAACTATTAAAAGGAAAGTCTAACAACTATTAAAAGGAAAGTGTAACCTGTCCATTTGGGTTACTGTGTGATACTTGCTTATCTCTGCAAGATACTTTTGTGCCTTGAGTAGTTTCAGTGAAACCTTTTCTGTATTTAAATTTTTGAAAGCTGGAACTTTTCCTCTTGCGTACAAAAAAATGAATAAAGAGGAGTTGCAGAACAGCTGCTTTTCTGGCCCTATGGTATAGACAGTTCTTTTCTTGAGTGTATAATATCCTAGCGATGATTACAGCTTATACTTGGGGGGCTATTGCTGATGAATGAGGAAGGTTGGGGTGCTTAATTGTCACTTTAATGAAAGCAGTTCAAGTGACCCTTGTGTAAGGTAGTAGGTTAAGAGAGCTGATTAAGGATGTATTGGATCTAAACCAGGGGGTTGGCTCGGTGAGGAATGACCTGGTTAAGCATAGCGTAGCCCAGCTAACAGCGTCTCTTCCCCTGCTTATCTTTGAGATCCGTTGCTACACACTAGAGGAGGAATTTGTACAGAGTAGCGCACCAAGACAGGTTGGACCCAGAGTCCTCCTGCACTTCCATGGCTGGTGCAGGAGTGCACATCTCTTACTGCCACTTTCCAAGTATGGATCCTGCTTTCTCCTTCTGGGAAGCCCTCGGGTGCCTGATGAAATGTAATAAAAGCCCTAATTTTGGCCCATGTACTAATTCATCTGTGAGAGTCTGCCCATGGTTTGGGCAATTATCTGCCCTACATTCATATTTATGCAACTGGTTTGGCTTATAACAAGTAAACCATTCCATCTTCAAAGCAATAAAACTTTTTGAGCTGAATCCTGTATTATTAGAGGGTCTCTGTCCTTCTGTTCCCCTCTCAAATGACTAATGTGTCAGGCTTAAGGCTTTCATAAAATTTGACACTGGTGAGGCTGCACCTCAAATCCTGTGTTAGTTTTGGGCCCCTCAGTACAAGAAGGGCATTAAGGGCCTGGAGCACATCCAGAGAAGGACAGCAGAGGTGGAGAGGAGTCTGCAGCACAAATCTTATGAGGAGTGGCTGGGGGACCTTGGGCTGTTAATTCTGGAGCAGAGGAGGCTGAGGGGAGACCCCATCACTCTCAGCAGCAGCCTGAAAGGAGGTTGTGGTGAGATGGACGCTGGTCTCTTCTCCAAAGTAAGAAGGGAATGACCTCAAGTTGCACCAGTGGAGGTTTAGATTGGATATTAGGAAATTCTACTTCACTGGAAGGATTGTCAAGCATTGGAACAGGCTGCCCAGAGAAGTGGTGGAGTCACCGTCCCTTAAGGTGTTCAAAAAACATGTAGATGTGGTGCTTAGGGACATGGTTTAGGAGTGAACTTGGCACTGTGAGATTACAGTTGGACTCTATAACCTTAAACTTCTTTTCCAACCTAAACAATTCTATGATTCTGTGATTCTGTATTGTTAAAAATTATCTTTTCAGTGCAGTCTGTTTCTTCTGTCTTGATGCGTAAACTGTCATGCTGTGACTTGAGCTCAACTTCACCTCAAGCACTGTGTCCTGGTTCATGTTTCCACTGTGGCTGTCTTCTGAGAATCGCACTCTGTAAGCATTGGCCCAGAGGGGCTGACAGCTGTGAAAATGGGAAACGGAATGATCTCTTGCACTGTGGCAATATTTTGCTGCTAAAGCAATGCCACATAGCAGCTGAAGAAGTTTCCATTATTTAGATAAGCCATTAGGTTTTAATTATTCTCAGATATCTTATTGTGGGCAGCCAGAGGGAAGTTACTTGAGGGCTGTTTTGTGCTGCCCTCATGATGGCAAGTTCCATGTTGTCTTTATTGATCTATGGAGTAAAACAGAACAGAAGCATCGCTTGGATAGACAGTCCTTGGAGTTGATGTTTTTGCATGTGTGCCTTTCTGGCTTTTGTAGAACACTGGCAAAGATGTGGAAGCTGAAAAGAGAAGGATAATGCCTGGACCACAGGATTATCTTGAAGGCTTGAGAGCCCTACTTGGCTGCTGATGATACACATTATCTTGGGCAAATCACTTAGCATTTTTTTTTCAGTCTCAATCTTCCCTTTGTGAAATGTGATGGTAGCGCTGTGTGACTGCACTAAGGTAACCATAGTAAAGAATGTGATAAGCTTGGACTGCTGGTTGCTAGTAACACATTGCCGCTGGGACCTGAAATAGAGAAAAGGCAGGACAGAGTTCTTTTTTTTTCTTGGTCAGGGTACCATTTTTGCCCTGCGAAGTCTGAAATCCATTAGGCTAGAGCACATTTCCAGTGAAAGTGAGGAAGATGGACAGTTGATAAAAAAGCTGTCACCTTTTTCCTCCTTCCACTTTCACAGTCTGTAGTCAGTCCTTTTCTTTAAAGAAAAGGGGAAGAGTTGTGTTGGTGACTTGTATTCTGCAGTCTTTCCAGAAACAAACAGGGAGCTTTTGAAGACTGCAAACCCAGAATAGCTTCTGCTTTCCTGCTTTCCAAGCTTATAACGAAGAACTGTGAGTATGTGCTTGTCAGAAGTGAGGCACATATGGTAAACATGGGGACAACATGCAAGGGGTGGTGAGGAAATTGAGAAGGCATTGAAGAGCAGTGACCAGGCTTTGTAAATAATAGTTTTCTTGATATTTTCTATAATAAAATGACCAAATTTTCATGCGTATAGCTTTTCAGTTAACAAGTGTTTTAAATCACCATGCATGTACTCTGCCCATCCTCCCATGCGGACACACATTTATTAACCGTGCAGATTAAATGCATATTCAATGATGCATAATGATGTTTCACAGAGGAACAGTCCTGCTGCCTGTTCTTCTACCTTTTTTTCTGAAGATAACACAAAATTATTTACCAAGTAAGCCCTCTTATAGGAGTGTTTGAAAATATTGCTTAAAGTGCTATCCAGGAATGTTCTGCTTCTTGAAAGCTGGAAACAGTGCAGAAGTGGGTGCATTTTTGCCTTCCCTGCTTACTTGTATCCTGCTCACTCACTTGAGAAAACATCTCCTGCTGATCACCTTTAACAAAAAGGCTTCACAACCTGCGAATTTTGAAGACAGTTTGGAAAGTTGTCCTGGACATCTCATATGATTCTGTACTTATGTGCTATATTTGAGCCTGGGAATGACATGGGGCTTTTTTTCTTTTCTCACTATACTTACTGAACTATTACCTCATCTGGAGTCCTGTGTCCTTTTCTGAAATCCTCAGCATAAGGAAGATGTTGGAATGGATCCAGAGGAGGCTACAAGGATGATCGGAGGACTGGAGCACCTCCCATGTGAGGACAGGCTGAGAGAGTTGGGCTTGTTCAGCCTGGAGAAGAGAAGGCTCTGAGGAGACCTTATTGCAACCTTCCAGTACCTGAAAGGGCTGCAAGAAAGCTGGAGAGGGATTTTTTTATAAAGACATGGAGTGATAGGCCAGGGACAACGGATATAAATTGGAGAGGGGCAGATTTGGACTAGACATAAGGAAGAATTTCTTCACCATGAGAGTGGTGAGGCACTGGCCCAGGTTGCCCAGGGAAGTTGTGGCTGCCCCATCCCTGGAGATGTTCAAGGCCAGGTTGGATGGGGCTTTGGGCAGCCTGATCCAGTGGGAGGTGTCCCTGCCCATAGTAGAGGGGTTGGAACTGGATGATCTTTAAGGTCCCTTCCAACCCAAACTATTTTATGATTCTGTTGTTTTGCTGTGTTGTGTGTATTTTGTTGGTGTTTTTTATATGTAATTCTATAGTGAACCTTGTGTACCAATGCTGCCATGTAACTTTGCCCTGGACAGATCAGATTTCTTCACATAGTAACAAAAAGAGCGCATTAACTTGTTCTATCTGGTGTCTCCGAAAGTCTATATCCTGCAGCATCGTTATGCTGCTAAAAAATAAGATTTTTCTGTAGAGTTTAGTAACTGTTCTGTTGATGATGCATCATTTGGAGTAGAACTTTGTGGTTTGATTGGATGAAAATGTGTTGATTATACTTGTTCGTAACACTACAAGGAACCAAAATGTTCCAGCACCCTAAATAACTACAAGTTTATACAAGAAGCAGGTACATTCAATATGAAGAATTGATTTTTTTTTTTCATTATTACTCTGAAGAACAGCTCTTCAGAAGATGCATGGTCCAATTCCCCCTATCATCAGAGTGAAATTTGTGTTGAAGTCTAAGAATCTGCAGCTGTTAAGTTATCTGTTGGCAGATTGTCTGGTTGTAACGTGTCTCGGGAGCGAGCATTTTTAGTAGTGCTTCTTTGATTGACCATAGACACTAGAGAATTGATTCTACACCACATTTAACAATAACCTGTAGAGTAGACGACAAGCTGTCTTCTGCATCAGTTGGAAGATTAATGGTTTGTTATTGGAAGTAACTTAGTGAAATAATACAGAACATGGCAGAGTTAACAAGAAAAGTCCCAAAATATAGACTAGAATTACTATAAGTAAAGTCTTCTGTTCTATAGAGGAAAATGAGTAATGAAGTCTGTGAATTAGTTTTGAATAGTGGAGCTGGGTCTGTAGTGACTCTGACCTGACTGCTGCAATATCAGAAGAGTTAAAATCTTTGGTGGATAAATGTTGATATCATAGAATCATAGAATAGTCTGGGTTGGAAGGAACCTTAAAGATCATCTAGTTCCAACCCCCCTGCAATGGGCAGGGACACCTGCCACTGGATCAGGCTGCCCAAGGCATAAAATTCTTCATTTTTTCCTGAGAGTCTGTCTTTTCTGGTGAGTTTGAACACAACATTTTGAATTGATCTGGAGCATGAGGGAATTGCCATGTTTTGAAGGCCACTTCTTAAAATCATTTCTAGTGCTGAAATATAGTAGAATATGAGACTGAGCCTCCAAAAGGCTTTTTAAAGAGAAAAAAAAAAACAAAAAAGAAAACTAAATACGTTAAATATTTGATGTCGTAAAGACATACTTGTGACACAAATGAGGTACGTAAATATAGTTATTACTTTGCTTAAAATATTACATGTAATTTCAAAGATTTTAAACACCACGTAAAAGCCTAATATATAGATTTTAGTGCTTATATCAAAATGTATTTGAGTTTCATGTTGACTGATTGATCTGATATGAGGAACACTAGAAGCAAACACTTGCATGTTTTGTCATCGTTTAAGGGAAAATAAGGCAGCTTTTTTTCTAATTGCAGGTAAAAGCTTTGAGAATGATGTATTTGAGATCCTGTATCAGGCACAACTTGTTATGAACAAATTTATTTCATTTTCATTATTGATTGTCCTTTAAGAGACTCTGCATACAGGCAGAGAATATCCTGAAGTGAAAATTCCTGCTGCTGGTCATGCTGACTGTTAGCAGGACTTGCATTGGGTGGGAAATAGAAGCCTGTTAAAAATAATACTGTGAAAGGAAGGAGAATATAGCTTTCTAAGTTTTAGCTTCAACTTGTCAAGTTATATAAATCAGAAATGTCCCGTATTAAACAGTTTCTGAACTCTGTCTCTTGGGTATTCTACTTGACTACTACTTTACTTTCTGTGAAAAATTGAAGTGCAGACTTTTGATTAGGCCACTTCTAGCGTTTCCTTGGTGCTGCTTCTGTGGCAAACTCATCACGTTTTGTTGAGACCCGTGATATGGAGAAAGTAACTGGATGTGTCACTTCAGATATGAATTTTGGCATGTACTCGAGTTGAACAGTGCTGAGTAGAACTGAAAGCAGAAAAAAAGCATGGGAGAGGAGCCTGTACTGTTTCTGTCTTTGGTTGTGACAAGGGTTAGGTATTAATATCACTTTCCTTGAGTCTTGAATAATATTTCTTTACTGTTTAAGCAAGCACAGCAAGTTTAGTTTGCAGAGATGTTTGATAACGATGGAACCATACTTGCATTCCAACAACTGGCTTTGAAGAGCAAGAAGCTAAGCGGAATGTAACTTCTTGGGGGACAATGAGATGGTATTTAGTAAGATTATTTTATATAAATGCAGATTCTGGATATTGTAGGTAGCTTCATGTGAAGAATATTCTTAATTTTCATCTGTTGCATCACAAGGTGCCTATAAAATTAGTATTCCGTTCCACTCCTTGTACTCCACCTCCACTTGCCCAGTTATGATCAAAGTTGCAATGATGCTAATTTCCCTATAGAAGTATTGATAAAGTCTCACTATGTTTGATTGGCAGTCAGATCCCTCTGACCATTCAGTAATGAAGTTTTCTATTCCAGATACATAGATGTTTCCAGTTTTAGGATTAAAATTTATAGATGTCAAGATAGAAAAATATTCTTGTCCTACTGCTCAGATGTGTCTTCTGCAAAAATAGTTTCAAATTTCTTTAGTCATGCACGTGTGTGCTTAGGAATAAATTTAATCAGATTCTGTGTTTTACCTGAAAACTCTCATATTTCAGAACTACAAACTCAAACATGAAGGTGGGTGGCTCTTTGTTATGATGTATCAAAATAGCCAAGATCTGGGTCTGAAGAAGTCCTTTATTTTCAATGCAAATTAACTTGGAAATAGAAAAGTGAATAAAAACTTATCATTTCAAGCTAGCAATTTCTTAAATGACAGAGTATAGTGGATAAGTAATTTGCCGTGTTTCTTCTCCTGTGAGGGTGGGGAGGCCCTGGCCCAGGTTGCTCAGAGCAGTGGTGGCTGCCCCATCCCTGGAGGTGTTCAAGGCCAGGTTGGATGGGGCTTGGAGCAACCTGATCCAGTGGGAGGTGTCCCTGCCCAAAACATGTCAGCTTGGAACTGGGCAGGCTTTAAGGTCCCTTCCAACCCAAACCATTCTATTATTCTATGATAATACTTTCGTGCTGTTGACAATACTTTATTAAACAATTCATTGCATCTGTTTTGGGCGAGTGTGTGCATCAACTGTAGGATGTGAAATTTGTGATATATTTCTGCTTAGGGACAAATTTAAAGATAGACATTCATCTCTGCTTGGATTTTGCCATCCAAAAATTCAGTGGACAGTACTTTACTGATGTCATCAATATTAACTTGGCAAAACTGTGTCCTTAATGCTTGATATTTCCATGCTTCTTTGTAATACCATTTTCTTGATTTTTTTTTTTTATTATTATTTTTTTCAGGTTGGGAGATCAACAGAAAGCCCCATAGACTTTGTAGTAACAGATACTATTTCTGGAAGTCAAAATAATGATGAAACCCAGATTACGCAAAGCACCATATCCCGTTTTGCATGCAGGATTGTTTGTGACAGAAGCCCACCGTATACAGCAAGGATTTTTGCAGCTGGATTTGACTCTTCTAAAAATATATTTCTTGGTGTAAGTACTACTAATAATTATGTTATGTAAGAGCAAACTGGGTTTTATTCTGTTATTTTTCAAGCCTCAAAATTCCCTTGTACTGGTTGATAACTTATCGTTAGACTTTTATTGCTCCTGTGTTACCAGCTGCAGTGGTAAGTAGAAACTGCAGTTTTATGTGCCTTATTTATTACCAGCACAAATTCATGGTCATAATTGTCTTTAAAATGCAGCTCTGCTTTAGTAACTGCTAGTGGATTTTCTTTAGGTTGGTTTGATATGTTCTTGATACTTATGGTGATTAAGCTGCTTTTGCCATTCTGAGCACTGAAGACCGAGGAGCACATCAGCTGCATTATGGAGAAGGGGATGTGTTTGTTGCAATGGTTTCCTTTATAGTAGGAAGGAGTATCTGTGCTGCTGTTATCTGAAGCCTTAACTCTTTCCTGACCTGCAGTAAGAAGCACTCAACTGAGATTATAGTACTAAAATAGATTAGTAATTGAAGATCCACAAGCAAAAGATATTACCACTCCTCTGGCCAAAGGTGTTCTTAAAAATAGGGGGTTTCTTGTTATCTATGCCTCAGCACTGCCAGCCGATGAGGAAACTGTGTTTTAGACAGTGGTCTAAACTTTGTAGTGTGTAAAACTTCAATAAACTTTTAGATAATCTCTTTTCTTTCCTGGGGTGATTGTCACATGCAGGAAAAAGCAGCGAAATGGAAAAATCCTGATGGCCACATGGATGGATTGACAACTAATGGGGTGCTGGTCATGCATCCAAAAGGAGGGTTCACTGAGGAGTCCAAACCTGGAGTTTGGCGGGAGATCTCGGTCTGTGGTGAAGTGTACACTCTCCGGGAAACCAGATCTGCACAGCAAAGGGGGAAACTGGTAAGGAGAAAGAAACTGATAATTAAAACAGGAGGTACTGGTATTCCTGGCATTGAAAGGATGCAGTGATAGGGTGACTGGAGAGTAATAGCATTGTCTTTATAGCGGGCACTGAAGTTGCCGAAGTAGCTGTATTATTGTAGATTCTATACTGCTGCTCTTAGACAAGAGAACACTTTTTGTTTTCTGCTAATGTCACTTTTCCAACTGAAACAGCAGAGTGTAAAAGCAAAACGAACTTTGCTCTTGAATCTCCATCCTTGGAATGTTCTCCTAGGACATGGGGACATGAGAAAGTTTATGCATAGGGAGTTGTCTTTTGTCTTTAAGTATAGTTCACTTGCATGCAAAATAAGTTTCGATAATGCAGCTTCTGTTTGATTTACCTGCTGCCAGGAAGATAATAGAAACCCCACTAATTATATTCCTGTTTTATCCTGTGGAGCAGGATGGGCTTTGCTTTTACCAAAAGTGAAAGATTTCAGCTGCCTCAGAGGCCTGTGGCATAAGTAACCAGGAGAGAGGTTCCTGTGAAAGAATATGTCCACTTCTTAATAGCAGATGGAATGGAATTCCCATAGCACAATTGTTCTTTCCCCTTCCTAAGATCTGTGGGACCTAGGGAGGAGAATGCTGTCATTGCTCATCCTTTTGCCGCCCTGCCCTCAAAGATAAAAAATGGACCACCATATAGAAGCAGCCCAGCAAAATACATAGACAAGCCTATTTCCAGTTGGGCAGATGTGATAATTATAGAATCACAGAATCACCAGGTTGGAAAGGACCCACTGGATCATCAAGTCCAACCATTCCTAACACTCCCTTAAACCATGTCCCTCAGCACTTCATCCACCCGTTCCTTAAACACCTCCAATCGACCACCTCCCTGGGCAGCCTCTGCCAGTGCCCGATGACTCTTTCTGTGAAGAATTTTTTTTCTGATATCCAGCCTGAACCTCCCCTGGCGGAGCTTGAGGCCATTCCCCCTTGTCCTGTCCTCAGTCGCTTGGGAGAAGAACCCAGCTCCCTCCTCTCTACAACAGTTGTAGAGAGCAATAAGGTCTCCCCTTAGCCTCCTCTTCTCCAGGCTAAACAACCCCAGCTCTCTCAGCCGCTCCTCGTAAGACTTATTCTCCAGCCCCTCACCAGCTTCGTTGCTCTTCTCTGGACACGCTCCAGAGCCTCAACATCCTTCTTGTGGTGAGGGGCCCACAACTGAACACAGTACTCAAGGTGCGGTCTCACCAGTGCCGAGTACAGAGGGAGAATAACCTCCCTGGTCCTGCTTGTCACACCATTTCTGATCCAAGCCAAGATGCCATTGGCCTTCTTGGCCACCTGGGCACACTGCTGGCTCATGTTCAGTCCGCTGTCAACCATTACCCCCAGGTCCTTCTCCTCTGTACAGCTCTCCAGTCACTCTTCCCCCAGTCTGTAGCACTGCATAGGGTTGTTGTGCCCCAAGTGCAGCTGATAAGTCCTCCTTGTTTCTGGGTGGGTTAGAATGCTCTCCTGCATGCAGACCTAGAACTACCTTCATGGTTCTCCTCTTCTGCTCCTTGTTACGATTCAGGAAGTAAGAGAATGTTCAAGGGGCATCATTTCAGGAGCTGAAGGTGCCCCTTCTGATTTTAACTTCAAACTCTAGCAGTTTGATGCTAAAGACTGAGGAAGTGTGCATGGCGGGGAAGGGGGGAAGATCCTTCTCTTCTTCTTGCCAATGTTGCTTTTGTGCTACCTTGAGTTGCCATTAGCTTGATGGTGTGAGAATTATCCCACACGCTCACACGCAACTGACTTCCCAACTTCACCACTGGCTTTGCAGAAAACTGTTTAAAGGAGTTGGGAAAATGGAGTTTTTGTTCTGCTTTCAGTACACAGCCTGCAGTTCATAAATTGCTTTGTCACTTTAATGGTGGCAGGCAAACACGGCCTCAGGGACTGGGGCAGATGATGTTGCAATTGCGCCCTTTGTAGGTGGTTAGCAAAACACCTTTTTAGTGGTGCTAAAGAAAGGCAATACTAAAACAAATAAATTCCCTGCTCTGCATCTAAAATGACTTGAATTCTCATTTAAATAAAATTACATGGCACACTGGTATTGATGTGATCAGTATTCGTTGATTGGGTTCATAAAACCAAATGCACACTGTATAATGAATTGAACACGTTGCATACATGAAAGCTTTTGCTTTGCTGTTTGTGAAGGAATTATCTGAAAAGTACAAGACTTCTCTCATCTCTACTTGAACAGCTGAATTTTTGTGCTGAAAAGTGCTTTACACCAGTGACCTTTTATCTGTAGCCTGTGTTGTACCGTTTAGGTGTTTCGTGCAAGGATGATCCACAGTTAATCTGTGAATTTAAACTGGATTAAAATGTAAAAGCTGAATTGGTTGTCATTCATAGTGTTCTTCAGCAGACGTGGTGGTGATTTCATGTGACCTACTTAATGTCCAGGGTATTTGTTTTGCCGTTGTGGTATTTTGTACACACTTCCTATGTATAAAGCCAGGCAGTTGGTGTTCCTCTTTAGTTTCATAAAGAATGTTTTTAGTATTCATCACTACTGAACCAGTAGCAATAGCACAAGTTGCTTATATGTTTGTGACATTAAAATAGAAGAATATTTCAGTGAAGTGCAATGTGTTTAGCTTGTAAGTACCTGCTTTTAGTCAGATGAGAGAAGCCTTTAGGCAGCATACACTGTATTTGCAGGGAGTGCCTCATTAAATAAAGAGCCTAACTAGTTGGGTTCATTAACTGTTCAGAAGCTGAGCCTGGGCAGCTTCCGTTGCAGAATTTGTCACTTGAGAAATTCAACTGGTAAAGCAAGACCACTGGTCTGTCCTAGGCAGTGGTTTTTAGTGAACAGCCTCTGCCAAATTATATGAACAAAGAATTCCAGGACGGCAATCTGCTAATGCAGCCCTTAGGGAATGACAGGTTTCCTTTTCAGTCTTGATAGAACACTTCAACAAATATTACCTTTAACGTGGCTGTTGTGGTTTAACCCCAGCTGGCAACTGAGCCCCCCCACAGCTGCTCCTTCCCCTTCTCTGGTGGGATGGGTGTCACAGTTTAGCCCTGTTTTCCAGCTTAGTCAGCAGTTGTGATCCCAACCCTACCCTCCCCCAACACCCAGGGCAAGGTAAATGAGAGTTGGAAACTACAACTAAAACAGTTTTAAATTAATAATAAAGAAAATAGTATTAAAAAATAATCAAATATACAAAAGCAACGCCCCCCAGGGACTGTATGTTACTGCAGATGCTGCAGAGCGGGCACTGAGGAACCTAATTCAGGAACGCATGGATCTGGGACTGGGGGCAAAAGGACATATATGAGGTCTTTATTAGATGTTGGCCATCAAAGAAGAGGTCTTGACCCTCAGTTTTATACTGAGCATGACATATATGGGATGGAATACTCTGTTGGTCAGTTTTGGGTGACTGTCCTGTCGGCTCCTCCTTGCAGTGCAACCCTTTTTTGCCCCTTTCACTTATGCCGTTTCACCAGCTCACTGATGGCCTTGGTTTCCATAGAAATAAATATAAACCTTGGCCTTTTTGCATAGCCATGCCCCATTACTTTGGTAATAGTCATAAGTTTAAAGTGTTTTCACTTCAATAGACAAACACCATCTGAAAACGTGTAGTTAATTTTCAGAAAATGAAGTTACTTAGATGAGGCTTAGCTGAAAAATCAGAAATTTAACTCTGCATTAGCTCAAACCAGAAAAATGGGGGAGAGGCTGGGAAGAGTAAAAGTGAGAAATCTCATGGGTTGAGATACAGGTAGTTTAATAGGTAGAGGGAAAGCTGCGCATGCAAGCAAAACAAGGAATTCATTCCCTCCTTCCCCTTAGCAGGCAGGTGTTCAGCTGTCTTCAGGAAAGCATGACTCCACTATGCGTAATGATTACAGGGGAACACAAACACCATCGTTCTGATCGTCCTCCTTTCCTTCTTCCCTCAGTTTTATATGCTGAGCATGACCTTGTCTGGTGTGGAATATCCCTTTGGTCAGTTGGGGTCAGCTGTCCCAGCTGCGTCCCTCTCAGCTTCTTGTGCAGCCCCAGCCTTCTCGCAGGTGGGGTGGGTTGAGGAGCAGACAAAGCCTTGGCTCTGAGTAAGCACTGCTCAGCAGTGACTAAAACGTTCCCCTATTATCGATGCTGTTTCGAGCAGAAATCCAAAACGCAGCCCCCTACCAGCTATTACGGAGAGAACGAACCAGCCAAACCCACCACAATGACAGAGGGATGCAGAGAATATTTGAGAGGCAGAATAAGGTGCTTGGAGATACAGGATGTTTGTGAAGAACTTTGCTATTACTAAAGTAATACCTTTCCCAAAGAATTTCAGGAAGGATAACTGTATAATAACTAGTATTGCCATAACATAAAACAGTTGCAAATCTAGAATGACTTGTACAAACACAGAGTAAGAGTCTAATGCTCATTATAATCTCAAATATAGGATAAGAGATGAGGTGAATTCAGACAAGTGGGGAGGCACAGGAAATTAGGTTTAGATTGAATATTAGGAAAAATTTCTTTACTGAAAGAGTAATGAATCATTGGAACAGGCTGCCCAGGGTAGTGGTGGAGTCGCCATCCCTGGAGTTTTTCAGAAAAACATGTAGATGTGGCACTTTGGGATGTGGTTTAATAGGTGTGGTAGTGTTGAGCTGACAGTTGAACTGGATGAGACGTCCTTTCCAATCTCTATGATTCTTTGATAAGACAGTATTGGATGGTGTGCTAGGAAGAATAATGATTTGGTGAGAAGAACAACACGTTTACAGAACTCAATCAGTTATCCATAAAAGCTCTTAGGCTTAACTCCATATCCTTGTGTTCTACTACTAGGTGGAAAATGAGACCAACGTTCTACAAGATGGCTCTCTCATTGACCTGTGTGGAGCCACCCTTTTGTGGAGAACAGCAGATGGATTGTTTCACGCTCCGACTCAGAAACACATCGAAGCTCTGCGACAGGAGATAAATGCCGCCAGACCACAGTGTCCTGTTGGGTTAAACACTTTAGCATTTCCCAGCATCAACCGTAAAGATGTGGTAGAAGAGAAGCAGCCTTGGGCGTACCTCAGCTGCGGTCACGTTCATGGCTATCACAACTGGGGACATCGCAGTGACACAGAAGCCAACGAGCGGGAATGTCCTATGTGCAGAACCGTTGGCCCCTATGTGCCTCTCTGGCTTGGTTGTGAAGCAGGCTTTTATGTGGATGCTGGCCCTCCAACTCATGCTTTTACCCCTTGTGGACATGTGTGCTCTGAGAAATCTGCAAAATACTGGTCTCAAATCCCACTGCCTCATGGTACTCATGCATTTCATGCCGCCTGCCCTTTCTGTGCAACACAACTGTCTGGGGAACACAACTGCGTCAAGCTGATTTTTCAGGGCCCCATTGACTGATATCACTTTGCAATGACCACAATAAAGTTTTCTTTAACAACTTACTGTGAAGATTTTGCCACTAACTCTAGATTTTACCATTTTTTTTAATAATGCTATTAATAGGGTGGTAGGGTGGGGATGGGGAACCGACAACATTGTGAGGGGCTGTGGTGGAATTGGGATACATTGATACCTGGAACTTGACAGATATCAGTGGTGTTGCATGCTCAGAAGCAGCATATTCATGAAGTCTTCTTGGTCGAATTGTAGTATATTTGTAAGCTTTTTATTAGTACCCTGGAACAGAAAAAGGTGTCTTAATGATTTTTTTAAGCTAAGATTTTTTAATGGAAAGGTTTTTTCTTCTAAACTTTGACAAGCCTTTAAAACCTATTTTTCAAATCTAGAAGGATCATACAGAATGTAACTGTCTTTAATTTGCAATATAATTTAACATAAATAGTTTCTCGAGGAGATAATACAGAATGCGTGGACAACCGTAGGTGAATGTTCACTAGAGGTAATTGGAGATGTAAGAGAAAAATTAGCTGCCTAAATTGTAGAGTATAAAAGCTATTAAAAGATCTCTTTGGGCATAACACAGCTGGCTGAAAAGGCATCAAGGATTACTTGAAACTGAGGAAATCCTGTTTGCATTGATTTCCTTTCAGCGTAATGGATACCCACTGTTCATTATTTATGGTATATGGCTGAGTTTTATTCTTTCTTTTTTTTTTTTCCCCTCCCATTTAACCTGCATCTAGTGAAACTCCTTTACTTTTTTCCATACTTAGTTCTGGGTTTTAAGCCAATGTTCTCTGTGTGTGTGTGTGTGTGTAGTCTGGCCTCTTTATTTCTGCTTTACTTAGCTTGCCCTAATGCTCCTTGCATGCCCAGAACCATTGGGTTAATTGAGATGTAGCGAGCCTTTAAAAACTGCATTAATGAAGGGGTGGTGCCACAACAAGACAGAAGATGTACGTACAGCTTACACAGAACTTATTTACACAGACTTGAATTCAGGAAAGCACTTAGTTTGTGTTTAAATATAAGCCCACGAATGGGACTGTTTAGATCTTCAAGTGCTTCAATGGATTGTGGTTATATGCTGTTTTGTTTTGAAATAAAAAAAATAGCAATTAAAAATAAGTTATTATTTTAAGCTCACTTACTAGCCAAAATGCTGTAAGGAGAGCATCGTTTCTAGTTCAACTGAGTATTTGTGTTCAGTTTTCAAGTTGCTGCCATCTGTCACCTTTTTCTTTGCAGATTGAGATGTGTTTGTATCCACTTTTTCTTTCCCCTAATGTTTGCAAATCAAACAGCATTCAAATGTAATCAAATATATGCATTAGGGTGGTACATCTGAAGTGCATCACTTGAAATTCCTGACTTTTTTAAGAGCGCTGATAAATGTTTACTATGGAAATAATTAAATCAGAATTTCATATGAGATGTACCCTGCCCACTGTTAGTTTCATTTCACACCAAATGAGAACTCTTTGATTTATGGGGTTTTTTTTTTCCTTTCACTTTTCTTGATATCCGAGGTATCAATCTATCCAGGTTTAAGGAAAAAAAAAAGAATTTGGGAGAAAATAATAACATCTCTACATGAAATCAATCAAGCTCAGTTCTGTTTAATCAACTATAGCTTTTTGCTATATTTATGCCCTTTGTATAAATATATAATTTATATGATTTTAATATATTCTGTGTATATATATACTTGAATTGGCCTGTTCATATTTTGGTTGTAAACTTGTTTTATATTTAACCTTATAAACATTTTACATGTCTCTTGCCAACGGTGATGGGACGTACTTTGTCTGCTGCTGTTTTTAATATAATTTTGCTGTATAATTGTTCAGCATTTTAATAATTTGAACATAGCTTTACTTTTCTTTTTACGCTTTTAGTGTTAAAAACAACAAATGGGGTGGAGGGTTTTCAGCGTTTTCTCTAAAAATCCCGAAACGTACAGTTTTTGTCCCACTCAGTGATTGGAAATCTGATGATTCTTGTTAACCTAAAACTATAATGCTTCTTCTTAGTGCCTTTGCAATGAAATCCTCTTGTGATTCTGTATTCTGAGTCTTTACTCCCACGAGACGACCTTGTGGCTCATCTTCATCAGGAACAGCAGCCCAACCAACCAGACTGGGAAGAAACGCCTTTGGCCTTCAGTTCTGTGCTGTGGTTTCTGTCGTAAACACGAAGATGCCTCTTGTTGCTGTTCAGTACCAGTTCCTCAGGTCCCGTATGTGCACCGCAGCATCGTTGCTATTTAGCATATACCTCGTCTGCCAAAGGCGCTCTCACCTCCACCTCCTCCTTATTGGACTCTGTGAAATACTTCGCTTGAATTTTCACAGGAGATGCTGTGAAAACACACTTTGCAGAGATGTTCCTTGCTGAATTGAGACCACGAGCCGTGTGTTCATGCTGGTGGCCGGAGGTTTCCAAGCTTTGTGTATGACAGCTTCACGGTTTCTGGGATGGCAACTGTTTTACCGAGTGGAGCTGGTCAGGATACGTATCTCCTCTTGAGCATAAAGGGATTGGAAGTGTGCAGGTTCCCAGGCAGCTCCGTTATCGAGCTGCTTTACTTCTCTCCTTCATTGTTGCGGTTTAATTACTGCTTCAGGGCTTCATATAGCTGCATCCTGCGCAGAGTGAATGGACGGCGTTAGGGGATCCTCACTGGGAATACCGGCACACCAGCGGGTTGTGGTGGGGCTGGCGTGCATGAAGTGGAAGAAGACAGGCTAATGGTTTGTACCCTTTTGAGAAGACTGTTTTATGTGAGATTTTTGTTTCTTTCACTGTTAGCAATTCTGTATAATGCAAGAAATACTGCAGGAAGGAAAACTCTCCTCTTATTTGGGGAATACCAGTTTCTTTGCATGAATCAACGTACTTTACTAGTAACCAGTATTCAAATCCAGGGTGAATCCAGCAGAGCTGGATTTACGGGGAAGGCAGAAGAGTTTGTAGCATTATTTTTCTCAGACACTACTACCATGTATGCTGCTGTGATCAAATGATGGACCATTTGGCTGCTTTATCCCTTTTTTCAGAGAATCATGGAATGGTTTGGATTGGGAGGGACCTTAAAGCCTGTCTGGTTCCAGCCCCCTGCCATGGGCAGGGACACCTCCCACTGGATCAGGTTGCTCCAAACCCCATCCAACCTGGACTTGAACCCCTCCAGGGATGGGGCAGCCACCACTGCTCTGGGCAGCTTGTTCCAGGGCCTCACCACCCTCACTGCAAAATATTTCTTCCTAAGATCCCATCTCAATCTCCCCTCTTCCAGCTTAAAATTGTTCCCTCTCATCCTATCCCTGCACTCCCTGATCAAGAGCCCCTCCCCAGCTTTCCTGGAGCCCCTTTCAGTACTGGAAGCTGCTCTAAGGTGTCCTTGGAGCCTTCTCTTCTCCAGGCTGAACAACCTGAACTCTCTCAGTCTGTCCTCGGATGGGAGGTGCTCCATTAGGTTTTTCAGGCTGCCTTCCCTCATCTCAGGAAACACACACTTTCCCTTCTCTGGTAACTTGGTAGGAGAAAGCAGTTCCTGGATAGATAAGATTGGTTCTGTTTGGAGTGAGTAGGCTTGAGAACCACTCTCCAAGTTTGCTTTGCAAGTTCATTTCGTGATTTCAGTATTACGATATTTTTTACATACCATTTCAAGTGCTGGTGATGTATTCTGTAAGGATTTTTTTTTCATCTATTGCTGTTGATTCAATTTGAATGCTTCAAAACCAGCTTTGACTGCATAACTTAGAGCTAAAAGTATTTTTCTAGTCTGGTCTTTAAAAAGTCTGTCATATCCATGCATGCTGGAGCTGTAACATTTTCCTTTTTCCTGGCAGCTTCTTGGTAGAGTGCTGAAGTCTGAATAGAAGACTGAGTGGTGAGCGTTGCTCTTGTTTTGAATCGTGGTCCAAGTTGTACAAAAGAGTTAGCACGATACTGCATTTTAATCACAAATTTCTTTCAAGCGTGGTCACTTTGTGCCTCAGTGTACAGTAACAGTCCTGTACTGGCAGAGCCATTAAGGAATTCTTTTCTTTGTGAGGGTGGGAATGGGACTTAAAAGAGATGAAAGCCATTGTCTGGTTTGTTCCAGGAGGGACAGACCCACGTTGAAGCCAAGGCGTGCTAAGAACTGATTAGAAATGTTCCTGAAATGTAGATATTCCTGCTTTCAGACCTAGTTCTTGTGTTTTAAAGGATTCTCTTCAGTCCATTTGGAAGCTCTGTGATGAAATGAAAAGGCTATGATCTTCCCAAAAAAATCCCTCTGATGTTTCAATGGCAGTTCCTGGAATTTGAGGGTTCTGCTTCAGCCCCTGACTGGGGAGCAGAGCTGCTGAGTCAATCAGAGAGAGAAACTGAAGTATTCTCAGGGTAGAATCATAGAATGGTTTGGGTTGGAAGGGACCATAAAGCCCATCCAGTTCCACCCCCTGCCATGGGCAGGGACACCTCCCACTGGATCAGGTTGCTCCAAGCACCACCCAGCCTGGCCTTGAACCCCTCCAGGGATGGGGCAGCCACCACTGCTCTGGGCAACCTGGGCCAGGGCCTCACCACCCTCACAGCAAAACATTTCTTCCCAAGATCTCATCTCAATCCCCTCTTTCGGCTTAAAATCGTTCCCCTCATTCTCTCTGTGCGCTGTGTGATCCAGAGCCCCTCCCCAGCTTTCCTGGAGCCCCTTTCAGTGCTGGAAGCTGCTCTAAGGTCTCCTTGGAGCCCTCTCTTCTCCAGGCTGAACAACTCCAACTCTCTCAGCCTGTCCTCGGATGGGAGGTGCTCTTTGTGCCCTCCTCTGAACACACTCAGACAGATCCACCTCCTTCCTGTGCTGAGAAATAGAATATACTTTTTAACTCCTTCACAGCACCCAAAATCAACTCTTGGTGTGGACTATGGTAATTCTCCCTTTGGTGCAATTGCAGTGGCTTTTCACTTCACTCACCATTTCTTCATTGTGCTGGAAGTGGAAACTTCTCCTAGGTGATCGTGTTCCTCCAGTGCACAGTCTTGACAATTTTCTGGAGTGGGAGAACCTATTGGGAGCGATCTGGCTTTCCTGAGGACTGATAGAAGCATTGAAATGCGTTTAGAGCGCGGTAGGAAAACCGACCTGCCTTGACTGCTGCTCTTGCTTTAAAGCTGAGCTGCAGCTGTGCTTTTGGTATGAGCTGTGCTCGTCTGTTCCTCGTACAGGAATGCTCTGTCACGGGTGGTTAAGTCTTGTTTTCCCCGAGAGTGTTGTTAACACGCTGCATTGGATGCACGGTGGAATCGACAGAGCTGTTGATCGGAACGGGGAGGAACAGCAGTCTGTTAGGCGCTTGAGCTGAATCGGTGTGGACAGCCCAGCTATGCTGCGGTTTTCTAGCCAAGGAGCCCTCCTCCTCGTTTGCTCGGTTTTCAGCCTCTTGTGTGTTCTTGGCTCCTTTCATTTTCTGTTTATCCATATAGTTTCAGGTAAACAAGTAAATACAGCTTGGAAAGAGAAGAATTAAAAAGATACCTTCAGGCTTGCTTCTCTCTCCAAGGAAAATACGAATTTTCTCGTGGAATTTTCTCATTGTTCTGATTTTTTTTATAAGCGCTCTTCACTAATAGTCACACTTGGTATTGTGAATTAAAAGGAAAAACTTAGAAGGTAAGGTGTATTTTTGGGGGGATGGGGGTGGAGAGGAGGGAGTAGCTTCTAGGGTGAAGAAGCCTCAGTAGTTTTGAGCCTGTGCCAACCATGTCCCGTTGACTGCAGGAGACACTTTGGTCTTTGAAGAACCACGGAGTCGGTCCCGGCAGGTAATAATGATAGAGCTTTACTTTCTGTGTCGATCAGAGTTTTCATTTATTGGCAGCAGAACAGAAACGTAAGTTGCTTGGACGACCAAACTATAGACTAACCTGGTGGCTGTGAAGATTTCCTATTAACAGGGTGTATTTATACTTCCCTGGTGAGCAATCCAGTGTTCAAGTCACCTGGCAGTCCCTCCTGTTCATGTCACGGTGATTAGGGATGGGTATCACTTTCCTCTTGGATTAAACACAGGATGAAGAGCCCCTGGAAGGCTCCTTCTTGTGACACAGCTCTAAGACACGTCTCGTTGACACAGCGAGCCCGATAGAGCAGCGATGTTTACCTTCAAACGGCGTTTGCAGCTGTTAAAACTTCTGAGTATATTTGTACGATTGGTCTTTAATACACCATGTGGAATAATGGACTGAAATAATTTCTTTGCTGTTGTACCTGTGGAAGTACAAGCCATTTTACAGGGAAAAAAAAAAAAGCTTCCAACAAAAAATTAAAATACCATCTCCGTATTGTCACCGACTCCCTCAGTATTTTTTCCCTGCTGGTTGGTTGTCAGGGTTTTAACTTTGATTTGCAAAAACATATAAATTACTTTAAAAATAAGCAGTTTCTCTTATTCGTTTCTTCCCTTTCTTCTACTCCTCAACAAACAAAACCCCGAGCCTTTGAGGGTTCTTAGGTATTCAAGGTAGTGGAGCCTATTCAGGTGTGAATGCCCTGAAATTTCAGTTAATTCCCTCCCTTGATTTTTAAATTGAACTGTTTGTTTTCGATGCCAACTGCCTTCTTGCGGTGTTAACATAATCGCTAAATAAAAGCAATTTCCAGGAATAATGTGCTCTGTGACTCTGAAAATTAATTCCAATAATGGTAATTCAGTGTTTCGTTTGCATCTTTGTATTCATCGCTTTTTTTTTTGTATGCAGCCCCTGTGAGTAAATGAGCTTTAAAAGGAGCTCAAATGAATTGTTTGCCTTTTTGTGAGGTAGAAAAATAGTGTTGGAGCATAGGAAAGGGAAATACAGATATCTATGACTTTCCGTAGGTGTTGTCATCTGCCAACTGGCTGTTGGGCTTCCTGATAATTGAAGGGTGCAAAGTGCTTTCCAGGGAAGATGTTCCCAGGCGAATGGGAGAGGGAGAAGCTTTAGGTTATTTATGTGAACTGTGGCCATCGATCAATACAGAAGTGAAACCTCTTTGCTCCTGGAGCGTCACTGTCTGTATAGGATCACCTTCATTTCCAGACATCTTAAATGTGCCCAGAGTGGTGCTGGGCAGGTGGTACTGTGGAGATGTGACCAGAACAGTGTTTGTCCTGGTAGGTTTCTGCATAAGGATTCTGTGCTTTAAGAAGAAAAAAACAAGTAGCAAGTAATAGGATGAGAGGAAATGGCCTCAGGTTGTGCCAGGGGAGAGTT
This sequence comes from Cuculus canorus, assembly GCF_017976375.1. Classification (NCBI taxonomy): domain Eukaryota; kingdom Metazoa; phylum Chordata; class Aves; order Cuculiformes; family Cuculidae; genus Cuculus; species Cuculus canorus. The sequence goes on from NC_071405.1 coordinate 4,818,242, forward strand.
AGATGGGTTATTAGGAAAAGTTTCTTTACAGAAAGAGCGGTGAAGCCCTGGCAGAGGCTGCCCAGGGAAGTGGTGGAGTCTCCATTCCTGGAGGAGTTCAGAGAAGGTGTAGACGTGGAGCTTCAGGACATGGTTTAGTAGGTATGGTTGAATTGGGCTGATGGTTGCGCTCAATGACTTTATATGTCTTTTCTAACCTTGACAATTCCATGATTCTATAAAAGCCATGCCTGGGTGAAGAACAGTCGTTCGTACCTGACCAGAGGTAGGGATGAGCCTATTTTGTTATAACAGCTGGAGGCAACCCATTCTTCGTTCATTTTATGCAAGTCAAGAGGACTAAACATCATCCTAATGATCCCATTCCCTTGCTATTTTTCTCCTCATTCTTCCAGCTACCTGATTAAAGTTGCTGTTGTCTTATTTCACTCCCCGCTGGAGAGAGCGTGTATTCCTATCTCTGTGTTACCTGGCTGTAAAACTTCACTTCTTAGTTACTGCAGCTTGTGCTTGCAGGAAATGATCTTTGTGAGAGGTTTCCAGAGCATTTTTGATTGCTGCTTTTCTTTCCCTTTCAAGGTATTGCTGTACGGATGCATATTTTCAGGGACAACTTAAGAAATCTCTTTCATGTGAAACTAAGGCAGATGGAAGTTTGACACAGGAGTTTGAGCCCGATATTTCTTTTCTTTTTAAATCGCTGGAACCTTGTGTCTGAAGACAAGCTCAAGATGAGGAAATACTTGACAGCAGAAAGAAATTCAGAAGAATCCCAATTAGATCAGTGCTTAAAGTTATATACATGCATGGATATAGAGCTCAACGCGAGCTGAGCCGGCAATATGCGCTTGCAGCCCAGAAAGCCAACGGATTCCTGGGCTGTACATGAAGAAGTGTGACCAGCAGGGTGAGAGAGGGGATGCTGCCTTTCTTCTGCACTCTCCTGAGACCTCACCTGGAGTCCTGTGTCCAGTTCGGGGCCCTCAGGATAGGAAGGACATGGATCTGTTGGAGTGAGTCCAGAGAAGGCCACGAAATCTGAGAGCTGGAGCACCTCCCACACAAGGACAGGCTGAGAGTTGGGGTTGTTCAGCCTGGAGAAGGCTCCAAGGACACCTTAGAGCAGCTTCCAGTACTGAAAGGGGCTCCAGGAAAGCTGGGAAAGGGCTCTTGGTCAGAGAGTGCAGGGATAGGATGAGGGGAACAATTTTAAGCTGAAAGAGGAGAGACTAAGATGAGATCTTGGGAAGAAATGCTTTCCTGTGAGGATGGTGAGACACTGGCCCAGGTTGCCCAGAGCAGTGGTGGCTGCCCCATCCCTGGAGGGGTTCAAGGCCAGGTTGGATGGGGCTTGGAGCAACCTGATCCAGTGGGAGGTGTCCCTGCCCATGGCAGGGAGTTGGAACAGGACGGGCTTTAAGGTCCCTTCCAACCCAAACTATTCTGTGATTCTATGAAATCCTTTTTTGTGGGGAATTTCCCCTTAAATGCTGTATTCATAGAGCTCCCGCTAAAGCAGATTGCAGAGGCAGAGGCCCTGGACTTAGAACTGAGCTCCTTCTGCTGGAATCTGTCCTCTCCAGGAGCAGCGGAGGGAGGCACGGAAGGGAAAGGCGGCTGTACTTAAGTCTAAAACTGAATGTGAACTGCCTTGAAAGACGGTAGAGGTGGGTTTTGTGGTGGAGGGTTTCTCTGTGGTCCCCCTACACATTGCTTTGTGGAGGCAGGGAGGTGTGTCCCAGGGAGCTGCCAGGCTGCCGAAATCCAGCTGTGGCTGCGCCGAGCAGCTGCACAGCCAGGTGTGTTTGCAAAGAGAGGAGCCGGGGCTTGGCCTCAGCCTCAAGGGCGATGTGGGATTTGGGCCAAATTGCCTGTCAGGCTAAGGCCACAAATCCAGCTCAGCAGGCTGGGGAGAGCAAGGAGGAACATCTGGCTCATCTCAGGTCTGTGGTACTTCCTCGCTCTTAATTTCTCTCTGATTAAATAGTAGCGAGGAGACAGGGAAGGGAGGGAGAATGGGGCCAGAGTAATCCTCCTGATGAGAGGGTCGAGGAGAGCACTGGGCTGAGCTTTGTCCAAGCAGCGTCTGTAAAAACTGGAGTTTTTTCTTGTAATCCAAAGCACAATTACAGGCTGGGTGGAGGATGGATTGAGCAGCCCTGAAGAGAAAGACTTTGGGTGCTGGTACTTGAGCCAGCAATGAGCACTTACAGCCCAGAAACCAACCGTGTCCTGGGCTGCATCCAAAGCAGTGGGACCAGCAAGGCGAGGGAAGGGATTCTGCCCCTCTGCTCTGCTCTGGAGAGACCCCACCTGGAGTCCTGCATCTGGTTATGAAATCCTCAGCGCAGGAAGGACATGGAGCTCTTAGAGCGAGTCTAGAGGAGGGCACAAAGATGATCTGAGGGCTGGAGCACCTCATGTATGAGAACAGGTTGAGAGAGTTGAGGTTGTTCAGCTTGGAGAAGAGAAGGCTCCAAGGAGACCTTAGAGCAGCTTCCAGCACTGAAAGGGGCTCCAGGAAAGATGAGGGAGGGGCTCTTGATCAGGGAGGGCAGTGATAGGATGAGGAGATGGTTTTAAGATGAAAGAGGGGAGATTGAGATTAGATTTGAGAGACAATATTTTTCCTACGAGGGTGGTGAGGCCCTGGCCCAGGTTGCCCAGAGCAGTGGTGGCTGCCCCATCCCTGGAGGGGTTCAAGGCCGGGTTGGATGGGGCTTGGAGCAACCTGATCCAGTGGGAGGTGTCCCTGCCCATGGTAAGGGGGTTGGAACCACATGATCTTGATCCCTCCCAACCCAAACCATTCTAAGTTCCTACAATTAGCCACGACTCAGTGAACGCTGCCTCTGTGTGTACCAGGGCAAAGAGCCCTGGGCTCGCCACTGCCCTGCTTAATAGTCCTGGGAAAGCTGCTTTGCTTCTTCTCTTCTGTGTACACACGCAGTGTCGTGTCCTGTTTGGAAGCATTGACCTCCATTGAAATCTTCAAGCGCACACAGAGCGGCACACGGAGTGCTGCCAACCCCCTCTGCCGCAGCCACCCGAGAGGGGCTGTTCAGCACCCAAAGCCAAAATACTGACAGAGCCCGGGGGAAGGCAGTAAATCAACAGGGAGGGCAGGTCTGGCTTCTGATCTTGCTTTGCTCTGCTCTGCCCTTCGTTTTGCACATTTTTCATTTCCCTTTTCTTATCTAAAGAATAGGAACAATCGAGCTGCCCAGCCCTGTTTGAAGGTGTTCTGGCAGATATCTGGCCTTTGACTAAAAGGTTTTATTCCCTCTCCCCTCGCTATCAAAAAATAAATGTTTCCCTTTTCTTAATGAGAATGTTCTCTGCAGAAATCAGTGTCTTCCTTTGTGTGTTTCTTTTCTTCCATCACCCTCCAAGGGTTCCCAGGAGTGCTGTACCTTCAGTAAGATTTGTTTTCTCCCTTCCCATCAGGATAAACCACCGCAGGCTGCTGGCTGGGCCCTTCATATCAAGACCCTCCTGCCTTTTCCTTGGCTGGAGAAGAGTCGTGCTGGTGGGGAGAGTTGGCCCCTCCTTGGGAGAAGAGCCAGGAGGATCACTTCAAGCCAGATCAGAAGCGGCTGGGGATTTGAGTGCATGTAATGGAACATGTCTAGACAGCCAAGAGCCTCCAGCAGAGAGAACAGTGAGTTTTACAAGCGGTCCCTGACGTACAAGGAGAAATCTTTCTTCCCTGAAACACGTGTGGGCCACATGTTCTGTCTCACCATCACTCCCGTGATCCACAGGCTCCTGAGCTGTGTGGATAGGAAGCAGCAAAGGTAGGCTCCTGTTCTCCTACCCAAGGTGAGGTTTCCCAGGCAGGGACATGAATGCGTGCAGCAAATGTAGAAAGGACTTGGGTGTTTCAGGACGTATGAGGAACATGAAAGGAATCTAAGAAGTTTCAGGTTTGGTCTGTCCATGCATGGTTCAGCTCAGCAGCAGGAGGTCTGGTGTGTCCCAGAGAGGGTGGACTTGCTGCAAGCCATCAGGCCAGAAAGTGCGTGTCAAGAAGCAGTCTGCACAGACGTCCAAATCTCTTTTGGTTACTTGGATAGAATTTGCAGGCAGAGAAAGAAGAGATTTAATAGGATCCAGGATAGGATTATGCCCCTTGTATCAACAATGGGATGGCCAGCAGGAGTAGGGAAGGGATCATCCTCCTCTCCTCAGTGCTGGTGAGGCCACACCTTGAATCCTGGGTTCGGTTTGGGGCTCCACAGTCCAAGAAGGACATTGGGAGGTTGAAGGAAATGGAACTGGGGAAGGGTCTGGAGAACAACGGTTATGAGGAGCAGCGGAGGAACCTGGGGCTGTTCAGTCTGGAGGAGAGGAGGCTGAGGGGTGACCTTATCACTCTCTACAACTACCTGAAAGGAGGTTGTGGAGAGGAGGGAGCTGGGCTCTTCTCCCAAGTGACAGGGGACAGGATGAGAGGAAATGGTCTCAAGTTGCACCAGGGGAGGTTTAGATTGGATATTAGGAAAAATGTCTTTACTGTAAGAGAGATGAAGCACTGGCGGAGGCTGTCCGGGGAAATGATGGAGTCTCCTTCCCTAGAAGTGTTCAAAAAACATGTAGACATGGCATTTTGGAATATGGTATAGTAGGCGTATATTTATATATAGCTGGGGTTGTTCAGCCTGGAGAAGAGAAGGCTCTGAGGAGACCTTATAGAGACCTTACAGTACCTGAAGGGGCTCCAGGAAAGCTGGGGAGGGGCTGTTTACAAAGGCTTGTGAGGACAGGACCAGGAGGAATGGGTATAAACCAGAGAGGGGCAGATTTAAACCAGACATTAGGAAGAATTTCTTCACCATGAGAGTGGTGAGGCCCTGGCCCAGGTTGCCCAGGGAAGGTGTGGCTGCCCCATCCCTGGAGGGGTCCAAGGCCAGGTTGGATGGAGCCTTGGCCAGCCTGATCCAGTGGGAGGTGTCCCTGCCTATGGCAGGGGGTTGGAACTGGATGATCTTTACGGTCCCTTCCAAATCAAACCATTCTATGATCCTATTCTATAGAAGCACAGCAGCCCTATCTGTGTCTCTGGATCTCCTGTGCTCTACAAGCAAAGATCAAAAGCAGCCTGGTCCTGCCCTTCTGAACTAAAGACGCTTTCACATGAATGGATTTCTATGAAAGAAACACGTAGTTTTGAAGGGAAGAATAAATTTGCAACAGGAAAGCAGAACATCTGATGGATGCTGCAGCCCAGGGTTTGCTCTGGCAGCCCTGCTCCATGCACAGGTTTCCTTTGGGACCATGACCCGAGAACATCAAGCAGCAGTAACTAATAGCTTCCAGCCCCTGGGCTTGTAAAAGCTCTTCTTTCAAGAGGGATTTGATGAAGGTTGAACTCTCGTGTCTTTACCAGCCGGTGAAGATGTACCAGGGTGTAACAGGAGCAGTTTGTGCGTCTCAGAGGTTGAGGTTTAAGTGGGATTTTTTGTTTGTTTGATGGGTTTTGGGTGGGGTTTTTATGTTATTTTTTTTACTAGAATCAGCAGGTTCTGCTGTGTTTTTATTCCTGTTGGCAGAGTATCACTGTAGGATTATGCCTTGACATCGAGTTGCCTTCTGCTTTCATTGTGAGCTGCCCTGAGCCCCTGCAGGGTAAAAACCCAAAGGACCATCACCCTCAAGAAATTGATCTCTATAGTTCTTGTTTCCCAAAAAACCAGCCTGTGGGCTGTGTAGAAGGGCTGTATGGAAAGGAGAGGATGGAAACTGTCTCAGCACTGGCAGCGGGATGCAGAAAGAAGGAATGAGGGGAGACAGACATGTGGATGGAAACCCCGGCAGAGTAAGCTATAGGCATCAGGTTTTTGCTGGGGTTTTGGTGGCTCTTGAGGCTTGTGGCGCAGAGTATGTTAGACAATGCCTTGCTGGTGTATCCAAAAGCAGATGGGAGAGGAGATGGCTGCTGAGAGCCTGTGCCACCTTTAATGATGCCCACTCCTGCTGCAGTGGTGCTGCCCTCCGTCCTCGGGGTACCACTCGAAGGGCTCCGGGCTTAGGAGCAACCTTCAATCCACAGGTCCACGACATGAATGATCAAAAACCCAGCCCAAGCTGCTGGATGCCAGCCTGGTTCAAGTCTAATGAGTGCATCTCTCCTGAGATCATGTCTCGTTTTAATTTCTGAGCCATATGGAAAAGAATATCCCTGAACTTCCCTTGGAGGCTGCTCTGCCATTACTCCCCCATCCCCATGAATGATGTGCACCTCCTTAATTTTGTCAACTCTGGCCCTGCTTTTCAACCATCCTCCTTCAAAATAGGCCACAAGCCTTTTAGTTCTCAGGTTTTTCTTCTTGTTCAAGTGTGCAGACATAGTCAAGTCACTGTCAATCTTCTTTCCCATAAGCTTAAGCAGGATGAGTTTCTTATGAGCCTTTCTACATGGTATTTCCTCTGGCTTTAAAACCAGTTTTGCACTTTTATGTGCTTTTTCAAGTTTCTCTACTAGATCTGTGCATGCACTTCCCCGCTGAGCTCCTCAGTAGGATACCGGGATGTAAGATCATATCCCATCCTTGCAACTGCCCTGTTCCTCCCTGCAAGGCTCTCAGCAGCTGGTAAGTAAGGGGAGTTACTGGTTTTGCTGAGCTGAACCAGGTGGGACTTGGGCTTCCTGGCTGCAGATCTCACCCCACAGGGCTGGCAGCCTCCTCTGCCCCAAATCCACCCCCTTGCCATCAGCTCCATTCCTGGGGAATTCCTTTTTCCTCCTGAGCAAGCCCGTTTGCTCTGGTAACTGTCCTGCCTCTCTCATTACTTGACACTCTGCCTGCACTCAGCAGAGATGCTCAGATGGATTTCCAGCTCATGAATAACAAGATCCCCAGGCAGCATCTCAGTGCTGATCCCTGCTGCGCCCCGGGGAGCTCCCTGAAGCCGGAGTAAAGTATTGACCACTCCGTAAGCAGCTTCACCTGTGTTTATTGATATTCTACAGTCCTGATTTCAAATGTCAGGGTGCTCAAAGTCAAAATCCTCCTGGAAGTCTCTCTGCATTCCCTACAGGGTGCTGAGCTGTTAATAAACCTGAGCATTAGCTCGTTAAGAATGAGGGCACGTTTGTTTGATGCTTATTTCCTACACAACCGCCCGGTGGAACCAGTTGGTTTTGCATTTCTTTATTCTTTGAGTTGAATCCTGCACAAATGCATGCAGTTTTCCACCTGGGAGAAACATTTGGTTGGGAAGCAGCCCAGGTTACTCCCCTTGCCTTATTTGATCCTGGATTCACACTAAACCAGCTTTCTATTTTCCTAGAATTTCCTTGCTATCCACGGTTAATTAGATTAAAATTAGCAGCATCGTGTCAACCTCTACTCAGCTCTGGGAGGTTTCTCTCCCCCAGTTTTTACAGGAGTGGATCTGAGATGTACGGGGCTGCCCCTCTTCACCCGGTTTGTCAATGCACGAGCACTCTGCACCCAGGAATTTGCTTTTTACTTCTCTGTTTTTCATCCCCCACTCGCTCCCCCAGCGCTAACATCAAACTATGTACTCCAGGATTTACAAGGTAAAGCTGCTCCTCGGAGAATACTACAGCAATGATCAAAGTCCCGGTAGTTTTTATTCCCCGGTGATTAGCTGGGTGCTCCCACGGGCTTCGCGTTGTGCCGAGGAACACATCGATTTTATTTAATCGGATTATGCAAAGCGTTTCCCTGTGCGCTGGCAGGATGAGGCAGACACCTGGTGTGGTGCCTGGGATTATCTCCAGCGTCGCCCAGGTTTGGGGAGCGCTGCAAAGCGCTGCTTGGGGATGGAGAAGCTGGGTAGGTGCTGCAGTGGGGCACTGGTATACACTCCCCAGGGATGCTCACCAAGTCGCTGCATGAAGTTTTCCCTTTAATTCCCTGAGCAGGAGCAGGAATTGGAACATTTTTTCCCTTCTGCCTGGGGGCAAGGTGAAGCTGTGGGAAATGGGGGTTTGCCCTGTCCCCATATCCAGCTCCTGGGAGCAGCACTGCCTTGTTCGACAGACATCACTATCACCTAAAAGTGCTTTTTCTTTTTTTCTAGGATTTTCCTTGCAGGTTTATGGCTATCCCTTGCTTTTCTAGCAAATCCAGATGCAAATCCAGCAAAGCAGCAAGGTAGATGATACACACCTCACCTCGGTCCCTGCCACCACTCTTGAGTGCAGGACAGAAACCTCCAAGACACCCCGGCTTTGGGTGCAGAGGCAGATTCCTGGAGCTTCCCGCCACCTATTGTGGCTTCATCCTGATTATTTTCCCCTAGCTGCTTTGTTTTGAGGATTAACATCTGGATCTGTGTGAATGTATCAGAATTGCAGTTATCTTTTTGTTGTTGTTGTTTTCCTTCTTTTTCTTTTTTTTAAAGCGCATACGGTTGTAGGGAGAAACAGATACCCGAAGAGAAGATACATCAAAAGAAAGCCAAATACAGAACATTAAAAAAAAAAATTAAGACAATTGTGAATAATAGCACTGTATGAGTGAGTTTTGAAAAAAATTCTGCCGACTTTGAAGCCAGTCTCATGACTTATGAATATTTAAAGCTGACAGTCCTGGATACAGGCTATTCCTTGAGCTTATTTGGAAAAGTGGAGCTAAACTGAAGTGCAAAGCTGAGAGTGTGACGAGCTCAAAGCAACCCAGCCCGGCAGGGCACGATGGAGTTATGTGAGTGTGGTTTCTTTAGTTTTGGGGGTTTACCGGGAGGATGATCATAGAATCTTAGAATGGTTTGGGTTAAAAGGGAGCTTAAATCCCATCCAGTTCCAACCCCCTGCCATGGGCAGGGACATATCCCACTGGATCAGGTTGCTCCAAGCCCCATCCAACCTGGCCTTGAACACCTCCAGGGATGGGGCAGCCACCACTGCTCTGGGCAACCTGGGCCAGGGCCTCACCACCCTCACAGGTCAAAACATTCTTCCTAATATCTCATCTAAATCTCCCTTCTTTCAGCTTAAAACCATTCCCTCTTGTCCTATCTCAGCACTCCCTAATAGAGAGACCCTCCCCATCTGATGTTGTTTCTCCAAGATGCCCTGAGGTTTTGGGAAGCAGCCCATCCTTTGAGCATTTCTGGGAGATGGTCCTGAGCTTGGAAAAGGGACATTGGGGCTGGTTTATCTTGACTACATCCTTACCTGCCCCAGATGACCCATTTGTTCTTCCTAAAATGCTGTGCAATGTCAGAAAAAAATGTACTCTTGGAGTGTATTTCCCCTTTGGAGCATGGGGGACGGATGCTGTTGCTTTTGAAGTGTTTGTTTCTTTGGAGACCCAAAACCGCAGGAAGGTCTTAATATAAAGGGAGGACTGGAGGAGATCACTGATGAACACGCTGGATCTCCCTGTTTCCTTGTGTATCTCTAGAAGGTCTGGAGAACAAGTCTTATGAGGAGTGGCTGAGGGAAGAGGAGGCTGAGGGGAGACCTCATCGCTCTCTACAACTACCTGAAAGGAGGTTATAACAAGGTGGGTGTTGGTCTCTTCTCCGAAGTAACAAGACAAGGAAATGGCCTCAAGTTGTGCCAGGGGAAGTTTAGATGGGATGTTAGGAAAAACTTCACTGAAACAGTGGTAAAGCATTGGCATAGACTGCCCACGGCAGTGATGGAGTCACCGTCCCTGGAGGTGTTCAAAAAATGCGCGGACATGGCATTTTGGGACATGGTTTTGTAGACATGGTGGTGTTGGACTGATGGTTGCACTGTGGGTGATCTCAGAGATCTTTTCCAACCTTAATGGTTCTATCATTTTGGGTCTGGCACGTGTCCTGGGCCTGCCATGAGATGCAGTTGTGGCCATCTCTCATGCATATCACGTTTGTCGTGTAGACTCCACCAGAACTAAGCTGCTGGTAAAAATACAGCTGAAGGCATTGTTGGTGAACTTCTAAAATTGTTTGTTCTTTTTAAGGCTGAACTTTTGATGTGGGTGTATGAAAATGCAGCGTGAACAGAGGGCAGACGTTGGGGCTATGGGTGGCTGTAAGGGTGCAGAAGGGCTTGTGGCTGTTTGAGTCCCTGGGGACTCACTGGCTCACAGTGATTTCTGTGCTTCTTCCCTCTCGGTACGCGGTGCTGGTTTGCAAACCTCATACTGGGGCATCTTTGAGCTTCTTGGTGAGCTATGGGGGGACACTGCATGGCTGAATCACTGTGGGCCACCAGCACTTACGTTGTGTAGTTGCTGCACTCGCTGCACAGCCTTGAGCCTGTGCTAGTGGATGCCCTCCAAGGCCACTACCAAATATTGGACCCTCCTAAAGAAAATCAAGGCTCTGAGGAAGCCCCCAACCCTGCACCGTGGCTGCAAGATCATCAGAGCATCACTCAATCGGAGCCACCGCACCAGTCATAAGCAGAACTTGGATGCATCATCCAAGCGTCTACAGCTCTGCAGGTCCCCATCAGCCCAGGCAGGAGAGATGTGCTTAGTTATTTCCATTGGAGATTTATGGTTTTCCTCCCCTTGCCAAAGCCACTTTGCTTTTACAGCGAGGGTTGCGAGGGCTTTGTCACTGCCGCACTGTAACTCACAGGAGAGCATCAGCACGATGGAGGTGGCAGCCAAAACCACTGAGCTTTCAGCAGATGTTCAGCTCCTGAAATGTATAGCACCGTGCTGCCGCAGGCGATGCTCTTGCTGTCTAGCACTGAAAAATAGACCCCCCAGAAGCATCCTGAGGGTTTTTCCCAGTGACTATGGCAGGAGGAAGAGCGGAGCTCAACAAATAATGAAATGAAGCTGCAGCTCAAGGCCTTGCTGGAGGCTGTTCTGATAAAGGTCCTGGGATGCTGCAAGAGGGGTGCGTTTGCAAGGAAATGTTTGCTGTGTAATGAATAAAGTGATTGTACATTTTTCCAGATGTATTTAGGGCTAGGAGGCTAAGAGGAAATTCCTAGCTGAATTCCTGTCTCTGGGATAACGCTGTTTCCATGGTCTCCCCTGCCAAGAATCACTTCATCATGAGTAATTAAAAAAAAAAACGTAAAACACACAACAACCCCAAAACAGGGCTTTGATTTGGCTTAAAAATGCTGAGGGCTTTGGGGACAGGAAAATGGAATAAGGGAATAAACAAAGAAATGATCTGAGTGACCTCCTGTGCGGCTGGGACTCAGCAGAGTGGGATGCTGGAAGGGAAAGGGGGTGCTGGGGAGCAAGGGGATGCTGCTTATCGGGGCAGGGATTTTGGCCACAGATGAGCAGCTTCTGATACAGCACGACCTTGCATCCAGGCTGGAGCCAGGGATGCTTTTTATTTCCTTAAATGACCGCAGCTCCTTCTCACCAGAAGAGTTGTTGCTTGTGTCATTTCCCTCCTTACTCTCCCTGGCAAAATCTCTGTCTGCCACGGGGATTTGGGGTTGCTGCAAAGGACCGGGGGCTGCTGGCTCACCGCTGCATGGAGAGATGCTGCTTTCCCAGGAAAATCTGATCTGTGTGAATGGGGGCTGGTTCTCAAGCGAGGTGAAAAACCTGATCCCTGAAGCATTTTGTGGTCAAATTTTTGTGGGATTCACTTAATTTTCCCTTCCCTCCCAGGGATTTGGGGATGGACCTTCTGAAATATGACACTCAAAGCAGCAAAGTGATACCAACATGTAACTATTCCTGAGAAATTAAAGGGTTTGCTCAACCCTCATTTTACAGAAAGAGAGTATGAGTGTGCGTGTGTGTCTGTCTGTCTGTCTCCCTGTCCAGTTTTGAGATTTCCATCCCTCGGCTGGGAGCTGCCCAGGAAAGCCCAGTTCCTTTGAAAAGTTGAGTTGAAAATGCCTTTTGCTGAGTGTTTGCCCTGGAGATGGACTGTTCCCCTGTGTCTTCTGGCCATAAACCAGTTTTGTCTTGAGAGTGCTTAAAACCACAAGCCAATCTGGGGCTGTTAAACAGGTTTTTGGGGAGGGATTCTCTCGCCCAGCAGCTCGGGGCAGCCCGATGCTGCCTGCAGGCTCTACCAGCCGCTCCCCATGTGTATTCCAAGATGCTTTAGTGAAGCATATGCTGAAGCAGCATATTTGTGTGGTCCATCCCTCTTATCCCTATTCCTGTAATTCAGAGACCCACAGTGGAATGGGACAGGGAACATTTAACCCTTCCAGGGCTGTGGTTTTTAGATCTTGGCTCCTGTTTCACTTTAGTGAGTGCCCTGAGCCTTGGATGGAGGTGGATTTGCACTCGCAGGGGACGCACACATTGCAATGAGATACACATCAACACTGTGTACATAAAAGCCCTTTGAGGCTGATGGCTTTGGAAATGCTTCTAGTTTTGTGGGAGAAGGGGAGAGAGCTGGAAGTGATGGAGAGAAAAGATGATGTTGAGGGAAACGAGTCGGGGAGGAAGGAAAAGGAGGGACAGGATGATCCTTTCACATGTGTAGGTTATGATAGTCATGAGGGCAATGAAGCATCCATGAGGTTGGGATGGAGCCTGTGTCCATAATCTTTCCCCTCTGTTTGTCCACCCATTTTGGTGTGTGGCCCAACAAATCCTGCGTGGGCAAGGGATAAGGTGGGGAGGGCTGATGATAAGTGGTCACACTCCTCCAAATTCAGTCTGGGCCACAGAAATCATAGCAATAACTTTGCTATTTTCCTTTTGGCTTTTGAGTCAAGGGCAAAAAAAAAATGTCATGAGTGCAGGTCTGGAGCAGTGAGTGGGGCTGATGTGCTGAGCAAAGGGATGTTGAGCAAAGCTACCCCTGTGCCTCCCTATCCCTGTCCTCACCTTACAAGTGAGTTCATGGGCCAGAGGCACTGAACAAAAGGTGGTGGATGTCACCCACCAGTTCCCATGGTACAGACTCATAAATGTTCATTACCAGATGGATATTTGGGTGTCTCGTACAGAGGGTAGACTATAAAATAACATTTATCAAATAAGAAGTTGCAGCTACCCTGCATTCCTTGGAGGCTGCCCAGATGCAGCCACTGGGATGGAGAGGAGCCAGCGATGGTGGGGAGCCACACAGCGAGGGCTGGCTGTTTCTCAGGAAGCAAGTTTTATAGCAAACACTGAGCTTTGCCTTATCTGTTTGTGCTAAAGCTGCGATCTTTTTCTAAAGAGACCAAACTCCAACATATCAAGGATTTTTGTGGTTAAGGCAAGCTACCTGATGTTCCCATTTAATTAAAACCTGGGTGGAGGTGGGTTTACAAGCAGCTGGGCTGGGATGTGCTGGACTTACCGCGTGGGGGTAGTTAGAATCGTAAGTCATTAAGGTTGGGAAAGACCTCTAAGCTCGTCAGGTCCAACCCTCAGCCCAATACCACCGTGCCTGCTAAACCACGTCCCCAAGTGCAACGTCTATATGCTCTTTAAAGATCTCCAGTGATGCACCCGTCTGGCAAGGGCTGGGGGAACAGAGTGCATCCCTAAGCACTCACAGAATGCATCTTTAGGAGGTGCACTGGAGGGGCTTGTGTAGGATGCCTGGATCCTGGAGATGGGGGCGACAGCCAAATGTCTCCTCTTTGCTCAAACCAGATGATGAGGCAGAGAAATTTGGGGAAAGCCAAATGTTTCCTGGCCCAATGGCAGACACTGGTTGAAGTTTGCACTCTGTTTTTGTTCAAACAGCTGTGAGCATCGTTTCGGACACTGATTCAGTCTCTGCCCATCATCTCTGTAGGACAACAGAGAATAACAGCTTATATCTTCACCTCCTGGCTGCAAAATCCTTTTAAACCTTTTGCAAAACGCCTGTAGGTGTTGACAACATATTCCTTATGAAAAAAAAGTCACAGCGACTGTCTGGAGCAACCCTGGCTGTGATCTTTAGCTGCCTGGGAGACAGCCATCGGCATGGATGCAGGCTGAATAATAAGGACTCCCGCAGCTGCAGGGGACAGGACAATATATTTTCGCAGGGCAGTAAAACCCGCTCGATGCTAGCTCTGAGCCAGGCTCTGATCCGCTCCCTCCTTGGTGCTACGTATGGCATTTCACGGTTCCAATCCCGTGCCGTGGCTCTGTACTGCACATTCCCGCTATCCCGTCCACCGCAGCAGTTTTCAAGGTGCGAGTGGTGCAGAGCAGAGGCTCAACTGGACCCCAGAGTTTTCGGGCAGCTCTTGACAGATAATCTCTTACAGAGAGCTCCGTTTGCGTTTAATCTCCCTCCCGCAATCTAAATCACAGGGGAAGGTTTTTATATATGGCTCTGACAGCGCCAAACGTCTCTAAAGGAGAGGGATGCGGAGAATTTATAGCGCGCAGGCTGCTGCCGGTTAATAAGCAGGAAGGGCTCTGGGTGGTAAAGGATTTCTGGGTTTATCGGAAAGGGAGTACAAATGTAAGGCAGGAGCCGACTGGGGATCTTCCCACCTCAAGTGGTTTAACCTGCAGACTGGAGGCTTTTAGGGCTGATGTGGGGGTACAGGGATTGCTGGGGGGGGGGTGGGGGGGCCTGGCATTCTCTCCTGGGGATGGGACAGGGCACGAGAGAAGGACACGCACAATTTTCTAATGCCAGATGGCTGCACTGAGAAGGAAGTGAGAGATGAGCTGGGGTTTGGGGGTGGGATTTGATGCCCAGCACCCCAAAAATTGCATCCCAACCTGGTTTCCAAACTCTGCCCATGAGTCCCGAGCCTTCATACCACCTTCATGTCTGCTTTCATAGAATCATATAGTGTTCTGAGTTAGAAGGGACCCACAAGGATCATCGAGTCCAGCTTCTGCCATGCATGGGACAAAGTGCTCCACCACCCTCTAGGGGAAGAATCTTTTTCTAATGTCCAACCTAACCCTCTGCTGGCACTTCTTCCTGCCATTCCCTCAGGTCCTATCATTGCTCTCCAGAGAGAAGAGCTCAGTGCCTGCTCCTCCTCCTCCTCTTGTGAGAAAACAGTAAACTATGATGAGGTCTCCCCTCAGTCTCCTCTTCTCCAGGCTGAACAAACCAAGCGACTTCAGCTGCTCCGCATACAGCTTCTCCTCTAAACCCTTCACCAGCTCTGTGGCCTCCTCTGGACACCCTCCAGTAGCTTTAGATCTTTTTTATCCAGTAGCATCCAAAACTACCCCCAGCACTCGAGGTGGGGGTGCACTAGTGTGGAGCAGAGTGGGACAATCCCCTCCCTCACTTGGC
This sequence comes from Cuculus canorus, assembly GCF_017976375.1. Taxonomy (NCBI): domain Eukaryota; kingdom Metazoa; phylum Chordata; class Aves; order Cuculiformes; family Cuculidae; genus Cuculus; species Cuculus canorus. Next base: position 4,833,350 of record NC_071405.1, read on the forward strand.
TGGTGATGCCATGCTGGATGCACCCCAGGACACAATTGGCCCTCTTGGCTGCCAGGGCACACTGCTGGCTCATGTTTTCTGTTTCAATCTCTTGTACTCTCAGTATCTTCAAGACTTCACTTGCTTTGAGGCATCCTTTTTGTTTTTTTCCCCCTCCCTCTGTTTCCCTTCACACTGCCATCAGCTTTCTGACAGGGAAGTTTTATTGGAATAAAAGTAGATTTTTATCTTCCGAGCCCGCTTATTAAACTCTCTCCCTTCTCTCACAGTAGGATCCCACCCACCCTCCTGGACGTCTGTCGATTCAAATCAGTTTTAATCAACTCACAATATTGGACACAGTAAAATTGGATTTTTGAAAGCCCAATAAAGTTGTGCCATTGCACTGTACCGTAGCTTCAGGAACTTAGATTTCATCACACCATGTCGGCAGCTGCAAAAAAACAGCCCGTAAGAAACTCATCTACTGTGCTCCAGCAAGCTGCTAAAAATGGATGATGCCTCTCCTGAAGAAATATTGACTATTAGTATTCTTATTAACATTCTGCTGTCAGAAATGACCAGCGGTAATAAATACGGTTGTATCTTTTCATCGTCCTGCCCATTCATCACTGTCTGGCTGAGCTTCCCTCAGCGCCGGGCGCTACACATGACCCCTCTACTCGCCCCATCTCCTTGCCCAAAAGGAGCTGTTTGCCCTCATGCTGTGACCTTGATTATTTTGTTATCGCTATTTTATTTCTTCCTTTTGATGGAGCAAACAGCAGCGCAAAGGAGGAGCCCCTGGGAACAGCTTTCTCCACGTCTGCCTTGGCAGAAGGTATCATAGAGGTGGGAAAGGGCAGGATGCGGTCCAGGCACCTGCGATGCTCCTGCTCATCTGTAATTAGATTTCCACAGTCATAACGAGATATATTGGTAGAGTTGGGTTATCCTCAAGCCTTATTTCTTCCCTAATCTTGGATGAGCTTTAGCGCTAGGGTAAATCAAGCCTTGTCTTGCAGTGGCTTCGAACTAAGCAGAGCTGTCCTTGTCCTGTGCTGGTGCAAACATCCCTGGGGCTGCACTGTAAACCTGATCCAGGAACTGATCAGAACTAAACCAACCCTTGACTCTTTTCTTTGCAGGCTGGTTTTTAACCCCGATGAGCTCCCTGATCTGCAGGATGGCGTCATTTGTGTATGGAAGGGAAATAAACAGTGGTGGGAGCAAAGGGAGGAGAAATGCTTTTTTGGGGTATTAAAAGGACTGGAATGCTGGTGTGAGACAGCAGGTCTGAGCCTGACTTTTTGCCCAGGAGTGTTATCTGGGTGACAGTGAATGCCGGCAAAATCCCTGTTTACAAACTCATTTCAAGGCTGGTGAGGGCTCTGCGTCTCATTTAATTCTGGCAAGGATACGACTTCCCTCGCTCGATGCAATCCAGGCGCCGAGGAAGCGTGCAATAGGTAATGATGTAATTAATGCTGAGGGGGAACCAATTAATGTATTAACAAATGCTGTTTCTCAACAGGGGGCAAAGGGAGGGTGAATCTACTGCTGCAGATCTGGCAATTTCCTTCCTCACAAATTCTTCTCTGTGTTCAGTTTTGCTGCTCCCTTTCGCAGGGATCTGGGTGTTTAACTTTGCCCAAGCAGACGGGATTGCAGGAGCCTGGACCCGTGTGAGAGAGAGAAAATCCCAAGGAATGATTTACACATTTAACACCAATTGATCACCAAGTGGTTGCTTCACCACAAAGGGATAATTCTTCTAGGTTAGCCACTCCAGGCAGGCTCTGCTTTCGATGCAATCAGTAGCGTAAGCCTTGGATGCCCTTTGGAGCAGTTGGTTTGATGGAGATGGAGGCTGCTTTGGGGGCGAGAGATGGTCCCTGGCTGTGGCACAGCTGTACCTTGTCCCATGGGACCAGTGTTCAGAAGAGGTCCCTTCTCCAAATCCTGCTATGGGGCCTCTGCTCGCTGCAGTGATGCTTCATAAACTCATTTGAGGGGAGAAATCATAGAATCACCAGGTTGGAAAAGACCTCCTGGATCATCAAGTCCAACCTTTCCTATCTGCCACTAAACCATGCCCCTGAGCACCTTGTCCACCCATCTTTTAAAGATATCCAGGGGTGGGGACTCAACCACCTCCCTGGGCAGCCTCTGCCAGTGTCCCTTTCCATGAAAAATTTTTTCCTGATGTCCAGCCTGACCCTCCCCTGGTGGAGCTTGAGGCCATTCCCTCTTGTCCTGTCCTCTGTCATTTAGGAGAAGAGCCCAGCTCCCTCCTCTCCACAACCTCCTTTCAGGTAGTTGTAGAGAGTAATAAGGTCTCCCTTCAGCCCCCTTTTCTCGAGGTTAAGCAACCCTCAGCCGCTCCTCGTCAGACTTGTTCTCCAGCCCCTCACCAGCTTCGTTGCTCTTCTCTGGACACGCTCCAGAGCCTCAACATCCTTCTTGTGGTGAGGGGCCCAGAACTGAACACAGTATTCGAGGTGCGGTCTCACCAGTGCCGAGTACAGAGGGAGAATCACCTCCCTGGACCTGCTGGTCACACCGTGTCTGATCCAAGCCAAGATGCCATTGGCCTTCTTGGCCCCCTGGGCACACTGCTGGCTCGTGTTCAGTCGGCTGTCAACCAACACCCCCAGGGCCTTCTCCTCCAGGCAAATATCCCCCTAAAAAGGGGCTCAGCCAGCAACCCCCCCTATGGTTGCTGTGGACTTCCCGCGAGGCCATGAGGAGTACAAGGAGGGTGACCATGCTCTGATGGAAATGTGAGTGAACAACTGGGAGACAACACAGCCCTTGCCGGTTGCCAAAAATTACCCTAATTTGTATTAGCATCACCTCTGCAGCCTTTCAGGTCCCCAGGGAGGGGACCTGAGGGCTTTCTGCCATATTTAGTCCCAGGGAGAGGCAGTACCCTGCAGCACTATGCCCTCCACCTTCTGCCGTGCTGGAAACAGAGGCTGCAGGGCCAAATATTCTCCTGTGGATGTAAAGACAAGAGCCTCTGTGCCCATGAAACCAAACCAGGGTGGGGCGGTTGGGCTGAGGACTCGGCACCACTTGTGCGCCCATCTGTGGGGTGATGGCATCCCTGACCCAACACAACCGCATAGCTGTGACCAACAGGACAAGCTCAGATGGGGCTTTGCTGCTCTGGAGGAATTAAATATTCACTGAGCAGCGAGTGAGCTGTCTCTGCCGCTAAAATGCTGTTTTAATGGCTGGGAAGCAATGCTTGCCAGCCAGCCTGGGGTAAAAAAATGCTGTAAAGGCAAAGTGGTTTGTTTTAGTGGCCAGCTCAAAGCCAAGCAGGGGATTTAAAGGTTTTAAAGCAGGTTTTCCCCTAAGGTATCAGTGGTCATTAATTATCCAAAGGCAAAAGCATGGGGACACGGTCAGAGTTCCAATTTCCCCCTTGTGATCTGTCTCAGTGGGGCCCATGGAGCTATTCCTGCTGGACATCTCCAGCAAAGCCCCCAGCTTCCCATCCAGGTCTGGAAATGAAATCCAAGCCGATTTCCACACGTCCTGACCCACCCGGCGCAGAAACTGGCTGCTCTGAAATAAATCAACCACGGCACGGAGGCAAAGTGATATGAGCGGGGAGATTGGATTAAGGTGGACAAGACAGATGGTGGGGTGGGAAGGGATGAAATGGGCTGGTGGAAATCGAAAGAGAAAAGATGACAAGGATGCGAGGCTCACTAAAAAAGACAAAGAGCTGGGATTTTTCCTGCAGATAGCTAGAAGGAAAACAAAACACTGAGAAATGTGTTATGTTGCCATCGACACTGGTCACTTTAGGGATGTGATGGGCTTCGCTGGGCAGAGCACTGCGGGACTTGGACTCACCATGGTCCCAGTCCAGTGCGAATAGCTTTAGTTTTTAATTAAGAAGAAGTACTATAACCCATTTATTAAATATTTAGTGAATTAAGATCAAAATACAATTTCTAAATTCTCGCACTTTGATTTAGGATGAGTTTTATTGATCTTCTGCATGATTTGTAGGAGCCCTGAATCCCGATTCTGACAGTTTTATCATACCGTAATAGACTTCCTTTTAGAAAATTACAGTTACTACATTCCATTTCAATCTCCTCTAGGACTTTTCCTTAGATAATCACACTTAGATCATATTTCTTTCTTTATTCATGCATATGCAATAAACTTTGCATAACGGCACTAATTATTTTAACTAATTAGTTTAAGGCTTACCAAAACAAGTTCAATGGTTAATTATACAAGAAAACGTTCATCTTTAACATCTTTATAAGTCGCAAACACCTACTTTAGGGAAACAAGGTGCAGAGAAGGTAAGGTTAATACATAATAAAACTTAAAATTGATAAGTTTTACATATCTCATTTCAATTTATACCTGTTCTTCATCCTAGTGCAACCCTGGCAGGTCATGGAGTGGCCCCCAAGGGCTTCCAGAGAAAGTGCTGCCACCTCCTTCACCCAGCCAAGCTCTGGGGGTGTTTGAGATCGTTAATTAGGCTTTGCCATCAGTAACAAAGAAAGATTCCGTCTCCAGAGCAAGCATGGTTTATAGCTGATGCTTCGACCACTTCTGAGGTCAGAAACATCTCTGCGTCTGCCAGACTGGAGTGATCTCTCCGTCCAGAACCTGATCATTAAAAGGAAATTAATTTCACTGGGTGCTGAAGTAAGTAAACTCTCTGATTTCTGGTCTGTTATGACTGTTAACCAGCTAGATCTCACTTTAATAGCTTATTTAAAGCACTGGGCCTCTGACAGCCTGGGTGATGGATGGAGCTGTCAGTGTCTGCTTCGTTTGGAGAGGAGAGGAACATCTCTTAAACGAGAAGCTCTATAAATCAAAAGGATGAAAATCAGCAAGTGCATTTTTCTGGACAGGGGCATCCTTCTCCCTGCAGAGCGTAACAGCCACTAAATTGAGGTTGGATTTATTTGGTCTGAAACCCCTTTCGACAGATGCTTTCACATTTGGAATGGAAGAGAGCAGGCATGGAGCAGCCAAGCCAGGTGGCAGCCAAACCAAGTGTTGTCTCCTTTGCAAACCCCAACCTTGGAGATCGTGAACACGCTCACCAGCAACCTCTCAGTGATAATTTCAGGGCAGTTGCTTGTGGTTACCGGACACTGCTGCTTTTCCCCATGGTCAATGCTCCTCAATTCCTATGTGCTTGCTGGAGAAACAGGGGTTCCTCCTCCTTGCCATGCCTGGAGGTTTGGCAGTGCCGGACATGTCACATTTGTGTTAGTGGGGAAGCAGCAGCACAAACTTTGCACAGGGAGGTGGCTCTACACCCTTCCTCACGAGGGAAAACACAAACCCCTCGTTCAGCCCATGGAGTTCAAGCAGAAAACAAACTCTTGGGTATTTTCCAGCCCCAAACCCACCATCGTGTGGTACGAGGTTGAGCCTTATATCAAATATCATCGGGGCGGCTCGTTATTGCTTCCCAGCTCTGACAGGTTTGAGACTCAGGTAACACTACAGCCTTTTATCCATGTTTTCTCAAGGCTGCCTTTCCCACAAAGCTGACAGACAGGAGCATAACAACCACACACACACACACACACTCCCCGCCCCCCTTTTCCCCCTCCCCTAGATGCGTTATTTGCAGCGCCTTTGTTTTGTTTAATATTGAAAGACTTTTAAAGCGTGGCTCTGACCTAGATTGAGAGCTCTTCGGGGGAAGGCTGTTGCCGGCACAAGCGAGTTGGGGAGCAGCCGGAGGAGGCAGGGCCCATGCCTTGCCGAGGAGCTGCTGCGATAAAATAATCATTTAGGGATGGGAATTAACCCACTTAATCAGTGGCGCTCTTGACTTGCTCCTCAGCGAGTGCTTGGAGGGGATTTAAGGTGCGCTGCTCCTGTTCAGCCCTGGTGGTCACCATGGCTGTTGTCATCTTTTCCCTGCTCCCCCAGTGACTTTTTCCTGTTCCTTTCCCTTTCCCTTTCCTTTTCCCTTTCCCTTTCCCTTTCCCTTTCCCTTTCCCTTTCCCTTTCCCTTTCCCTTTCCCTTTCCCTTTCCCCTTCTTCTATCCCTTTCCTCTTTCCTTTCCCTTTTCCTTTTCCTTTCTCTCTCTTCCCCTTTTCTTTTCTTTCTTTTTCTTTATTCTTTTTCCTTTTATCCCCTTTCCCTCTCATTTCCCCTTTCTTTTTCCTTTTCCTCTCTTCCCCTTGCTTTGTTGGACCTCCACCCCAGCAGCTCCCGGCTCCCTAAGGAAGCAGAGGGGTCTTGTGGACTTGAAGGAGGGACCTTTTTTGAAAGCACACCCAAGGTGTTCTTTTTAGGTCAAACTTTACATTTTTAAACACCTCACAACGTGAAAGCGCACCTTTTAAACATTTAGAAGTGCAGCCACATCGCCCTGGGATGGGTATTTGTGATGACCTTTAAAAAAATATGAATTTTACTTATTCTTCTCCAAAAATGTAACTGTGAGCCCAGCTGCCACAGGGCTGTTGCCTTGGGGTAAGTGGAAGCTGAATCCACTTTGATTCGTGCAGAGGACACATGGAGGATGTTTGAAGGTTCCCCCTAAGGGGAGCCAGCAATGGGGAAGGGGCACAGGGGTCACCTGGGGCTTTTGTCTCCCAAACCCCTTTGCCCGGATGTCTCGTACCAGTGTGGGGCTTCACCTTGGAGGCTTGTGATGTGCGAACCCCATTTAGCTCCGGGTGCAATCTCCTGGTCGTTCACAGTTGAGGTTTGGGTCTGAAGTACATACGCCTCGATGCTTCTGCAGCTCCTCCAGGATCGTCTTAAATCACTTCGACCTTTCCTTTTTGGAAGGAGGAGGCATTTTGTACCATTGCGATGGCAGAGTGCCTCTCTCTGTCCATCAGGTCCGGGGGTTTCGCGACAGAGCCGTTGAAAGGAAAGGGAAAACTAGTGAACCACATAATTAGTTTTTGCTTCAGTGATTAATATCACTTGCAAACAGGTAATCTCAGCCCGAGCAGGCTTCTTTGCGACACTTTTCCTAATGAATGAATGTAGCTGGCTGGTGCTTTGCCTTTTAATATGAATACAAACAGAGGCAGCTGCCTCCAGAATAAATAGAGCATCTCTCAACGATAGCAGATCTCTTCCTTCAGCACCAGAAACTCCCTGATATTCCCCAGCAACTCTTCCCTACTGCCTGATCTTAAACCACCCCCTGGCAAACCCTTTGCCTGGCATCCTCCCTTCGCCACTGCCATCCGGCAGCGGTATTGGTCCTTCCAGCCTTCCCTGCAAACCAATAATTCCAGTTTGCTTTCAACACACAGCAATCAGCCTGGAGAATCGTGTTTGTTGGTAGAACCAGGGGTTGCAATTCAGGACGTGGGAAAGGCATTTGTACTTAAGTAATTGGATAGCGCTGGCATATAAAATCATAATGGCTCTGTAATCTTGTACAATAATCCCGCATGTGGCTGCGGAGCCCGGCTCCCCCCGACCCCTGAGCTGAGCACTGCCCTCGTTTAAACGTGATTTAATGAGGCTGGAAGAACAAGCTCTGATTGCTCTGTTTTTGACAGGCAGGTGGTGCGGCTGACGCTGTGGAACAATAATTGTTTTGGGGAATGCTGCTCTGTCTCCTTGGTCCAGGGAAGAACAGAGGAACTCAGTATCAGGATGAGACCCAAGGTCAGCCCCAGTGTGTCCCCAGATGGGATGGAGGGCAATGCAGCTTGGCAATCCAAGCCATAGTCCCCATCCCAGGAGCTTAGGACTTCTCTTTTTCTCTTTTCCCTTTTAATTTTTAACAGCCTGGGTAGTTGTCCGCTCCAGTTGTCCTCAGGGACTGAAGAACTGCCTCTTCCAATCAATATTTTGGGTCCCAAATTTCCATGTGCAGGCTGTGCCTCTCTTTACACATCCTGGTGGCTGATAATAGGGTTCACAACTTAGTGAAGCCAGGGACGCGGATAACCCTATTGCTGTAATATCCAGGCACTTCTTACGCAGTTAAAAATAGAAACACCGATAATGATCCATCTCTTTGTCAAGCCCGGAGGGGTAGCAGCTTGATTAGCTTATAGATGTCCTCATTTCTGTGTGAGTGACCACAGTATCCAGGGAAGGAGACGGAGGAGGTAGTGATGTGCAGGGAGAAATTGGGGAGCTGATGAGAGGAGAGACCCCATGGCCACATCCATGGATCGTGGTGTAGGTCTCCAGGCGGTGCCAACACCTCTAGGTTTGTTTCCCCAAAATGCCCTTGGAGGCTGGTTTTTGGTGGGGTGGCTGGTACGGAGCTGATGGATGAGCCTTGGGGTGCCGTGCCAGGCTGTGTCACTGTGATTGATAGCAGGGAGACGGGGATATCTATGAACAAGGAGAAGGATGAAAAAGTCAAGGGTTTGTGAGCTGTGGCTGTTCAGCGTCAGCTTGCAATGCGCATCGGTCCACCTGCAATGCTTTCACCCTCGTGTCCCTGCACCTCAACCCAAGGGAAACCCTGCGGGTTAATGCTGGGGCTGCTCCCAGCTCTCTGCTCTTTTATGTCACAAGGCAAAAGCTGCTTAATCTCCCTTCCCAAAATCCAAGGCAGCAACACGGAGCAGATTATTTTGCAGCCTGTGGTCTCTGCCCTCTTCTTATCTAAATAAAACCCCAAATCAGTGCAAGAGGGAAAGGAAAAGGGGAAGGCACTTGGGTCCAGTCCAGACGGTGTGGAGGTCGGTGTGGAGGTCGCAGGCATTCACTGGCATGGATTTAATGTTCATGGATTAGCCGTGGCTCAGTGCATTCATCTGGTGAGAATCAACCCTACAGAAAGCAGGAGAACGGGGCAGCGCTGTTGCCCGCTGTGCCAGTCAGCAGCTACCAGGAACGTGTGGGACACAGCAAATACGTCTCCCAATAGTCGGGGAGGGACCCACTACATTTTTAAAAAGTGATTTATGCTGTAATCGGTCTTGAAGCTTCATTATTCCAAGCATTAGTGTGTCTGAGCCAGTGGCCTTATTTGTTAATGCACTGAAAGCGGCAGCAGATGTGCTATTTTTCATCTGTGACCCGATCAACTCGCTGATTCATCTACTTCCATTTTCATTTCCCTGTCATTGATTTATTAATGATGTCTTACTTATCTGGAGCTCTTTCGGAGGGCTCCTATGGCCCAGCCCCCAGAGAGATGCTGGAGAAGGCCTCTCCCCTCCCCAAATATCCTGTTTTCCAAACCATATTCCTCATTGCTCCACAGATTAGATGTTTTAATTATTTATTAACTGAAGCAACCCCCTGTGCAGTATGTGGATAATTGATCTGCTGAAAGAATGACCTCTCTCTTTGCCCCTGCAGATGGAGTACCCAACCACCAGGGATGTATTTTGGTATGGGTAAACATGGGTCTTCATCCAGGAACTCCACGGGATGCAGTGAAGGATGTCCAGGCTGAGAAAATTGATGGGTTTTCTTGCTTTTCTATCCTCTCTGGTATGGTCCAGCCTGGAAAAATTCCAGGGGCAGAATTAGTGCAAGCAGCTCAGTTTCTCCCTTATTTTGAAAAGCTGGTGAAGAGCTTGATCAAACTGTGGGAGCTTATATGGATTTTCTTGGACAAGTAAGTCCTTTCTGCACCACCCATTTGACCCAAGCTGTGCTGGAGCCACAAGAAATTATTTATTCTCTGCCTTTTCTTCTGAAAAATGTCTTTATTCCTACATCTCTCCTAACAGTCACCCTGGAACAGGTTATTGTTTTGCCTTTTGCTTTTGTAAGGGGACTTTCCTCCTGCCTCTGTCCCATTGATGAATCTCTTCTGGACAAGCCACCGAGCAGTGTGAGCTGCAGTGACCTGGAAAAAAAGCTATGGCCAGCCCTATCCTACAGTCTCCCAGGGGACGTCTGTCCATGCCCACTGCCAGGCTCTTGGCATCCAGCATCTCTCAGCCTTTTTCCTCCTGAAACCTTTTCTTCACTTGGCATCAGCCTTTGCCAAGCTGCCCAGAGTAAAACAGTGTCACAAAAGCCCTTCTTATTGAAAAGTGTCTTTTTGCTGAGCAACTCTGACCTTCAGGGCTTTTTCAGAAACCAAATTCTGCCATTGAGTACGCACATAAAACCCCTGGATTTGGGGAAGGTCGTTCCAAGATTATTCACAGATCCCCCGTGCTTTTATGCAGCCAGTCTTAAACTATCACTCCTTGCAATGGGCCCCTCACTACGAGGAAGGTATTGAGGGGCTGGAGTGTGTCCAGGGAAGGGCAACAAAACTGGGGAAGGGTCTGGAGCACAGGGGTTCTGGAAGCGGCTGAGGAACCTGGGGCTGTTTAATCTGGAGAAGGCAGTGCTGAGGGGAGACCTCATCACCTTCTGCAGCTCCCAGAAAGGAGGTTGTGGTGAGGTGGTTGCTGGTCTTTTCTCCCATATAACGAATGGTAGGATGAGAGGAAATAGCCTTGAGTTGCACCAGGAAAGGTCTAGATTGGATTTTAGGAAAAATGTCTTCACCAAAAGAGTGGCGAAGCCGTGTCAGAGGCTGCCCAGGGAAGTGGTGGAGTCTCCATCCCTGGAGGTGTTCAAAAACCACACAAATGTGGCACCTGGGGAGATGGTTTGGTGGGCATGTCGGTATTGCGTTGATCGTTGGACTGGGTGATCTTTGGGGTCTTTTCCAACCTTAACAGTTCTATGATTCTGTGCTCCTACTCATCGCTCCTTGTTCCCACCCTTCCTGATACGAATGTCTGGGAAATACTGCCTATTTCCAGCTGCTCAGCTGAATCCCTGGGGAAACAGCCTTTTGCTCTGGGGCTATTTGAGGGATTTACAGTGTTGTTCAAGTAACTGATCCCTGAGCCACAGATGTGCCAGTGCTCTCGCTGCTCCATCTGATCGCTGCTTTGGTTTCCAGCCTAGTTAACTCATTGGCTCTTTGCAGGACAGTTGGCTCGTTTTACAGGGTCTTTTACTGAAAACATGGCTTAGACTCCTTTTTTCTTTTTCTATTTTCAGGAAAAATGAAATTTCCTGTTTATTTTTCCCTTTGCATCCTTCTCACAAGATGAATTTTACATGCCGATAAGGGACTTGCAGGATGAGAGACAGGAGGTCTGTGTTATGTTATTGGCACTATGGACAAGCCCTTGATGCTCTTATAAATGTAAGTACCTTTCCAAATCAATAAATCAACATTAACATCGCTTTCAATTGGTACAACATGATGAGGGAATTTGCTGGGCAATTCTTTTTCTTCCTGATTAACTTATTTTCTCCAGGTAAAATCCAGCCACTTCCAGGGCAGATCCTCATCTTGATGTCCTGGATTTTCACCAATGCCATCTCTGAACGCTCGCTTGGATGTAGCCCAGCTTCAGCTGGACATTGCGAGAGGAAAAAAAAAGTGATCTTGTGGTTTTGTTCTCTTTCAGAGAGGAAAAATCCAATGCCACGAACAGGGATAAAAACCTTCCCCAAAGCCTCTGGGAGCAATAGCTTGGGAAGTGCTATTCTCTTTCCCTGAGCCACACATGCTTGCTTTCTAAGACTGCCCAGATCTGCATTGAAATGGGAGAAAGGAGCTCAGTGTTTGGGTCGAGGCTGGGAATAATACACGTTTTGAATCGCCTGGTGAGTGCAATACACCCCACCTGCTTCTCCCCCTCAATTAAGGCCACTGAGCTAAAGCTTCTTGCTTGGAAATGCCCCGAAGACATGTTTGCACAGTCCATTACCCTATCTCCAATGGTTTTATTGTCACTATTTATTAAAGACTCTGAAAATGTGCAAAATTACCTCTTTCTGCAAGGAAAAGGCTTTTTATGGGCTCAGGGGAGACTGAAACCCAGCCACTCGCATGAAAAATCATTGTTCCCCACTTCTAAGGGGTGAGGTAGCCGAAACCTGCTCCTGTGGGCACATCAACCTGATCCCTGGGCAGGAAACTTTCCCAGCTTCTTTTTTTCCTACATTTTGAAAACAAAGCACCCGAGCACCTCAGCCTCTGAGCTCTTGGCTCAGTTTTTGGGTCAGGGCTGGGAATAACGCAACCTTATCACGTGTTCCCTCACACGGGGTGAAATCCAGCTGTTGCACTGGATTCAGCTCATGTCCCCTCATGGTCCTTTATTACCACGTATAGATGGACCTCACGTCCTTTAAAATACTCTTGCCCACAAGCAGTTTGCAACTTTATGGCTGCAGCCTCTCCATCCCTCCGAAGCTGAGGTCTCCTTCTGGCTTCCATCTGTATTTTCTCTCCCAGTATTTTTGTGTCTGTGATTTGGGCAAGAAAAGCATCTATTTTTGTTTTTTCCTCTTTTTATTTTTTTTCCCCCTCATTTCTGCTTGCTGACAGCATCCTAATACCTCGATTTAGGGAAAGCCGGGTGGTGATGTGGTGGCTTGGGCTGCCCTCTCTTGGCATTTCTGCATGTTGCACAGAGCAATGTCCCTAACCAAAAAACCCACTGCATTTCAAGACAGCATCTTCCCTGCTCCAGCTGCCTCCCTCGTAATGCTTGATGAGAAGACCTGCCTTAAAGCTCTTCCATCCTCAGTTTTCATTACATGGTGGTCAGGTTCCTTGTTTTAAGGTCATGGACCATATTGCAGCTCCGTTATTCGGGCACATCTGTCTGCCAACATCCTTAATGAACCTTCTCAATCTCGCTTTTGGCCCTACAATAATAGCTCTGAAACAGCCCTTGGGGGAGTAATTAAAGATTTTTTTTTTCACAACATTTGTGAATGTGACCTCCTGCCTCCTCTCCCTCCCCTTTCCTGATGGTGGAAATCACTGCAGTGCCCATGTGATAAGGCACGAAATCCCCCTGAGTCATGAGGGCATGCTGCTCGATAGCGCTTGACAAGTCCTGTGACTCCTTCTTGGCAGGCAGGCTGCTGAATCTCATCAGCGAGATGGGGAAAGGTTACAGCCGAAGGTTATAGCCAATCTTTTCCTTTTTTTTTTTTTTTTTATATAAATTTGTATAGTATTGATCTGGTTAACTTGCTTATCTGCAGCTTGCTGGTTTTTCACTTTTCAAGGTGCAGCATGGCTCCAGCAAGAATATTTGGGTGGGGGCAAACCCTGACCTGGCCTGGAGAAGGGTTGTTTCTCAAGTTTAGAGACTGTGATCAGCTTGTCTGTGGTTTTCTCTGTAGTATATCCAGTCCGTTGTATTTCTTTTTGCTATGAGGGCTTTGCATTTGCAGAGAAGACATTTGAGGGGCTGCTGTTTGCGGGGGTCACTGCATGTGCTACCATGACTGAGGAGACTTCCATGAAGAGGAGAGTGCAGGGAGACTTCATCTTAATCTACAGCTTCCTCACAAGGGGAGGAGGAGAAACAGGTGCTGAGCTCTGGTCGACAGTGAGAGGATCCGAGGGAATGGCAGGAAACTGTGCCAGGGAGGGTTAGGTTGGCTATCAGGAAAAGGTTCTTCTCCCAGAGGGTGGTGGAGCACTGGAATAACTCCTCAGGGAAGCAGTCATGGCACCAAGCCTGACAATATTCCAGAAGAATTTGGCCAATTCTCTCAGACACATGGAGTGAATGTTGGGGTTGTCCCATACAGGGACAGGAGTTGGACTCGATGGTCCTTGTTGGTCCCTTCCAACTCAGGACAGTCTGTGATTCTACACCTCGCCAATATTGTGGCAGGTAGTTGGGGATCAGCATCTTTTCTTGCGCTCTGAGCAAAACCAGCTGAGGGTTCAGCCAAAACTCCCTGCCTTTTTATGCAGAAGCAAAGACTTTCTGGCGTCACTTCATAGTCAAGCACCTTCTGGTTACCAGGGCTTGAACCTGCCGCTCCCTGCAGGGTGTAAGTGTGCCGGGTGTTTGCAGAAGCCATACCGCAAAAGAAAAGCAAACCCTAAAGTTATGTCATCTTTCCGAGTTGTTTTGTAAAACAGCCCTTTGGTTTCCAGGCACCCCTGTCTCCAGGAGGCCAAAGGACACGCTGCTCTCTGTCCCCGTGTTGGTCACACAGACTTGATAAAACAGCCCTTGGTTGCTAATTTCTCTGCTGGGTTTTTATCTCGGGCTCTTATCGGGCGGGGAGATAAGACAGTATGAAGCCGAGTGAGTGGATACGCCAGATAAAACCCCAAATATTATGCCTTACAAGTCCCCTCGTGTGCCCATGAATTTGCTGCAGCAACAGCAAAGAAGTCTTTTTCCCTTCTCCAGTTTTTTTTTTTACGAAGTAATGGTCTGTTCCTGATGGGAACAACATCACAAAGCTGGGGCTGAAAACATCGTTGTTTATGAAGATACTCATTAAACGTCTGGTCTGCGAGTCCTGCTCAGCTGGGTCGGGCCCAGGGCTCGAGGCGCTCGTTGGCAGAGGGCTGCATTGCAGTCCAGAGCTGTCTCCCAGCAGCTGGGCCGCGCTCCAGTCCTTCAGACGGAGCAGAGGTTGCACATCTCTCTGTGCTGCCCCAGGCTTGCAGCCACTGCCACAGGCTCCCACGAGCGAAGGACCCGCAGCATCTCCTCCACATCATCTGCAAAAGCCACGGGGTTTTATTAACTCATGCCTGAGACTTCGTTGAGCGTCGGCCTTTGGCCGCTTCGTTTTGGGGAATCACTCATTTTGCTGCCATCGCTTCTCTGGGGGTGACGGTACCTATGATGTGCTGGTGCCGATGAGAGCCGAATGCTCTGGGATACAGACTGGTTTGCCCAAAATCATGTCTGGAGGTGGAACATTGCCTTTTCCTCCTGCAAATTTCTCCCAGAAGTCAGGCAGGGCATCCCAATGCCCTCACCTTGTGCCCCCCCCCCCCCCCCAAACTGAATGATGACCCTAATCTGTGCTATCAAAAGAAACATTTTTCCTGTGTTTTCTCCTTGCTGGGTGCAGGAAGGAGGTGACCTTGCATCTCGTTGTGGATTGATGGAGGCACAACCTGCGGGAATCATCCCCAGCTCTCTGTCCCACCACCTCTGTGCTCAGCAGCGTCACCCACCCTGGTGCTCCTGGGGTAGCCTTTTCTCTTCCACACTCAGTCTGGGAAGGGGGTACAGCTGCTTTGGGATCAATCCTAAAGATGCTCTGAAGGCCACGGTCAGCGATGTGTCTGGGAGCATTTATTTTTCTGCAAACGCTTCATATTCTCTGCCCATGTCCCATATCCACTGCTGCCCTTTGATGGGCAACACGACCAAACCCCTCTGGTCCTCAGCCATCCCCTAAACCCTGCGAGGAGGTCCCTGGCTGTCTGAGAGGAGGGGGTGGTGGGGGCTGTGCTGCCAATCCCTTCATCCCTGAGCGTTGCTGCCATCTGATGCTCAAGGCCAGGAGGCGCAGGGAGGTTCCAGCCAGACCCTGTATCCAGAGCAGGCAGCATCTCTCCAATTCTGGGTTCAGTTTGGAGCCCTTCACTGCAAGAAGGACATTGAAGTGCTGGAGCGCTTCTGGAAAAGGGACAGGAGCTGGTGAAGGGGCTGGAGAACAAGTTTTAAGAGGAGTGGCTGAGGGATCTAGATCTATTTAGCCTGGAGGAGAGGAGGCTGAGGGGAGACCTCATCACTTCTTGCAGCTCCCTGAAAGGAGGTTGTATTGAGACGGGCGCTGGTCTCTTTTCCCAACTAACAAGAGATAGGAGAAGAAGAAATGGCCTCAAGCCGTGCCAGGGGAGGTTTAGATTGGATATCAGGAAAAATGTCTTTACTGAAAGAGTGCAGAGGCATTGGAACAGGCTGCCCAGGGTAGTGGTGGACTCTCCATCCTTTAAAAAGTGTGCAAACATGACGCTTCGGGCTGTGGTTTGGTAGGAGTGGTAGTGTTGGGCTGATGGTTTGACTTGATGATCTTAGAGGTCTTTCCCCACCTTAGTAATTTTATGATTCTAGGATTCATCCCCGGGGAAAACACACATGGCACCATCTGGGTGCTAAAAGAGAAAAAGAACAACTCCTTTTTTCGAAGCGGTGCTGCTTTTGCAGGTAAATGATGCTCCTTTCCCAGGCATCAGATTTAAGAACCTTACGGAGAACTGCGAGCAGCGAGAGAATCCGAGCAGGGTTGCAGGGTGCCCTGGGATGCTTCTCAGTTACAGGTTTGTCTTTTTGGCTAAGCACATCCAAAACCTGCAGAATAAGACACCCTCCTGCTCACCACAGCCAAGACTCTGGTCCTGATAAAACTGTTCCCCCTCATCCTTTTTCTGTCACAGGGGTAAAGGAGTTATTTCTTGGGTAGACAGGATGTTGGGGAGGTGTGCAGGAGGACACGGGAGTTTCTTCAAGTCAGATTTCATGGGTTAATTATTCTCTGTAGTTTAATGGTGTTGCTGCCTGTAATGACTTTTTATTTATTTGATACTTATTAGTAAATACTGATTTAGTAGCTATTCATTTATTTTATTTATTGAGCACTCTTCAAACCCCTCCGTGGCAGGTTCCTTACTCTACATCACTTTAGCATAGTGTTATTTTTACCATGTGGCTTTTAATTCACTATCACTTGCCCCAATGAGTGAGTGCCTGTGAAATGGATTAAAAGCCAGCTCTTGTTCTGCCCAGAAAGACCCTCAAAGTGGAATCTGTGGAATCTCCTGAGGACCTTCCAAGGGATTTTGGTGGTTTCACTGGTGGTGACTTTCTGTTTCCTTCCTGATGGTTGGTATGGGATGACCTTCAGAAGGCAGGAGGTCTAAGTGGCTGAACACAAGTAAACACAGCGTTTGGAGGTCACAACTCTTGGGGTTGCCTCTGTCTTTTGGCAAGGTGCTTCTTGGCGCCGGGTAGGGCTTCTGGGGGCGAAGAGGGCAGAGATGAAAGATGCCGGTGTGTCCAAAACGGATGGGCCATGTTCTCATGGGCCCCAACCAAGGAGCTTCAAAACGACTATGCCAAAAATCACGGCTTTATTTTATTTAGTTGCCACAAAGCTTACCTCTGCGCAGGTCGTGATGCTCCCTAATGGGAGCTCCTGGGCCCCCTGTCAGCCAGCAAGACCCCAGTTTGATGGTAAAGCTCATGCAATCAGACACAGGAGCCTTGTGTGGCCTCCAGGCTTTGTCTCAGGTAGCAGAAAAGCTTTTTCCTTTAATTTTTCCTTTACAAATGGGAAGACTCCATCTGTACACGTTTGGTGGTCACAGGGCATCCAGCCATTGTCTCTGGCACTTCTTTTGTAGCAGTTACCAACTATAAGGAAACCATTTCTCACTAGTTTTCAGGCCTTTGGCTTCGCCTTTTGGATCAGCACAACGTTACGGGGTTTTCTCCAAAGTCTGAAGAGCAGATGCTTATGATTCTGGGATGAAGGTTCATTGCAAAGGCGTGGTGAGCTGGAGATCCCTGTCCTCTATAAAGGACACGGTCACGCCTTGGCCTCCAGCAAAGGGGACCTTTGAGAGGGGACAGCTGTGTTTGCAAAGAGCAGTAGGGAGCAAACTCGGAAACTTTCTGCCCTGGTGCTCAACAGGGTCTGGCGAAGGCTTGCTGGTATCCTATCCTTTCCCACCGTGCCAGCAGGCACCTGGCCAAAGCCATTGCTCTGTGCAAAGAGATTCAGGTAATACCGGCTCTGTGTTTGGGGTCTGAGTGCTTCTTTCAATTTAGCTTAACTCAGTGAGGAATTGACTTAAACTAGATTGATATAAGCCACTCTTAAAAGATTTAAGCCCCATCGTAAGAGGATGTGCTCATGGTTTTACACTGTATTAACCCAGGCATTTGAATAACAGCTTCAGGCGAGGTCTATACTTGGTTTTTATAACAAATTATTGCTGTTCAGGCCCGCCTTTTCTTTTTTTTTTTAATTAAATCAGAGAAAAACGTTAATGTGGATTCCCTTGCTCTGATGGGAAATTGTCTTGCAGTGGGTTAACTCAGGGAGTCATCTGGCTTCGCAAAAGTGGGGATGAGGAGGGTTGCATGCTGAAAGGGAAGAGGGTTTGTAACCCAGGTAGAGCTTTATGCATTTTAGTCAGTGGGGAGAAGAAAGGGACCTGAATTTCAATTTAAAACAAAAATGAAACTCCTTTACTTCTTCCTTCGGCCAGCAACCTCCAAAAAGGAGGGAGGGCAGAGATGGCCCCTTTCACGGGGCAGAGCCAGGACACTTGGCTGTGCTGGAGCAGTAAATATCAAGGTGGTGGTTCCCCTGTGATTTTCCACTCTAAACTCAGTAAATTTGGCTCACACGTTGTTTTTTGGGATATGCCCACGGCTGTGCCAGCACTTTTTGCAGCTCACAGCTCCGACTGATGGGAGATGTCGGTCCCACGTCAGTCTGGACACCCACGAAAGCTGAGCTCAGCTGCAAAACAGCAAGTTTGGGCTAATCCCTCTCCTAGCACAGTATATCCCTCTCATGTATACGCTGCTGCTCTCTAATAGTATTAATAATTCTCCCTTTATTTCTCATTCAAACACTCTTGGAAGGATCATCCAATTTAAATCACAGCTTCTCTAGTTAGAGTGTGTCACCACGAGAGGGCAATAAATCATCTAATTACAATGATGGAGCTGGTGTCTTTTCACAAAGCCACCCATGATGAACTTAAATGGATTTTAAACATTAATATAATAGGCATTTAGTAAAGAATGGGAAAGAAAAAGAACATTTTAAACAAGCCAGCAGGTTCCCCTGAATGTATTTGGGATGCGGGGCTTGGATTGGCCACCAAAACCATCCTGATGTGCAGTGAGACGCTGGAATTAAAACCCAGGAAGGGAGTCCTGCCTCTTTGAGATGCTAATTCAGGTAAAAGCTCATTTTGAGGAGAGCAGACGTACTGACCCTAATGATGCAGAGCTATTTGGAGAGCTAATGGAGGGTTACTAATTTCAAAGCATATCAGTCTCATAAAAAGTGAAAGAAGATGGTTCTTTACTCAACTGTCCTGAGGGATGTCTGGGAGTTAACTGGTCCCTTCCTGAGCCAGCTGCTGGCTCCATGGCCAAAATGTTCTGCCACTTCCACTGCTGGGGCTTGGCCCTGTGAAAGTCACTCTGTACCCCAGGGCGATGTTGTCAGGAATGGGGATGGAAAGTTTTGTGCTCTGAACCACGACCACTCTAACCCAGGGGGGTATTTTTGCTGTAAAATGGCCCCATTCTTTGCTTTTTCCCTTAGGGCGGTGTAGCATGATCTTGGTGGGTGTTTTGTGGCTCCCATTGGCACGTCCCCAAATAAGGGCACTGGTGGTGGCATGAGCAGTTTGTTCCCACCTCCTTTGGGATGGACACTTGTGGTGACCTTAACTGGTTGCTGGTCATGAGCTGCTGGAGAAGTGAGGGTGGAAGATGTCCCCGAGTCACACAACTTTAGCAAAACCTTGTCTTGGCGTTCATTAGTCTCTGATGGGTGTCCCACTTTCTCAACGTTCCCAGTCTTCCCAGCTCCTAAAAAGGGTCTGCTTAGTGACAAAGAATCTGATTACAACTCATTACTTAGCTGGGATCCCAGGAAGCAGACAAGTCTGCCTTTAATCCCCACTGATGGGGAAATCCCAGACTCTGTCTTGGCCTTGTCTCAGCCGTGTCATCAGCCTATGGGGCAGCATCATCTGCTCAAGAGGTTTGGGGGTTTTTAAGAGCAGAAATACAAGATGTCCCTGGCATATTTGGGTCATTTAGTCTCTTCTCCTGCTTGGCTGGATGAGATGCTTCGCTGTTACAGAATCACAGAATCACGAGGTTGGAAAGGACCCACTGGATCATCGAGTCCAACCATTCCTAACACTCCCTAAACCATGTCCCTCAGCACTTCATCACCCGTTCCTTAAACACCTCCAGGGAAGGCGACTCGACCACCTCCCTGGGCAGCCTCTGCCAGTGCCTCCTGTGGAGCTTGGAGAGTGGAAGAGGTCAGAGCTTTTGTACAAGAATCCAAAATGTTCCTAATGAACCAAGTTCAGGAATGAGCTGATACAAGTCCTCAAGGCTCAGCGCTTCTGGGTACAGTTAGGAGGGAAGAATTAGACACACAGGTGTAAAACGGAGAAGAGATGAAGAAGCAATGGTATTGGAGGCCAAGTTGTGAAAGCAGAGAAAATCACATTCTAAGGCAAATGTGGCACTAAAGAAAAACTTAATGTGGGGATTCATTATAAAAAGAGTCAAATGTGAACCCTGTAGGGAGTTGTCCTGCCTCACGTGCTCCTACCAGGTATGAGGGAAAGAACCATGACCAGACTGGGGCTTCAAAACATTGTAAGCAAATTGGACAGAGTCCAGAGGAGAGAAACAGAAGTGATCCTGGGCGGTGACTGGTGAGAGAAGATTGGCTACAAGCCTCCTGAAGCAGAATTTGTCCCTCCTGTTCCTTGGGAAAAGGTTCAAGCAGCACTTGAGGCAAAACTGGTTTGAGCTGGGAGAGCAACGATGTGGTGAAGGGAGCCACCATTTTGGAGCTTTCCAGAAGTGGGAGCTCCTGGGGATGGATTTGGTCGTTGACACCTTCCTCAGCATCAAATTCATGACTACCAGAAGCAAAGCAAACCTGTGATGGGAGCATTATTAACTCCATCGTGGTGGTGGAGCTGGGAAGTGCTGCTTGCCATCACCTCTGGAGGTCCCCTGTTGCTTTGTATCTCTTCAAGAACAATGCTGACGATTAGCCTTAAACCACAACAAAAAGCAAGGAAGCCGATATTATTCTGCCAACAAGACCTACAGCACAGGTGATGCTTCAATGTTATCAAGAAGAGAGAACCTGCAGGCAGGAGAAAGCTTCAGGAGAGGACACATCTGCTGTAAATAAATAATAGAGATCAAAGAAAGCCCATGCTACAAGTTATTTTGCAAAACAAGGGGCTGGTGAGAGCCGAGCTCATCACTTTTTACAGCAAGTACGTGAGAGAGTAATGAGATAAACGTCAAGGGTTCACGTACAGATCTATTCTCCATGCAGCGTTGTGCATGTCTGCGTCATCAAGGAGGGCACATGGGTCCTCCTGGAAGCATTTGTCAGTGGCTTCCACTTGCATGAGCAACGAGATGGAGGAGGACATGAGTGGTGCTGGTGCTGCACACCCTGACAACTTTTGTCCAGCAGTCCTGGACTAATATTTCCCAGGCTTTCCCCCATATCGTCGCTGTGAGGGCAAGTGAGTTCAGTCCCAAACGGAGCATGAAATGGAGGAGGAGGCCATGGAGACACAGAGCCCAGCCAAGTTCTGCGCTGATTTTCATAACTAATAAAGATCCGGTATGAATATGAGATTGAAAGACTCAAAGCTGATTAAATCTGTTTGATATTTGAGGGTTTTCTTCCCCTCCCTCCCCTTTGTTAAAGGACAGTCTCCTCCTTCAAAGTGAGTGATGGTCTAAAGTCGTAATGCCGACTATTGCTGAGATTCTCACACCAATGCGACGGGGAGAAGGGAGGGGGGGGAATAAAAATCCCTGTAGGGTAGTTTAAAGTCGGCATGAGTAGTGTGTAATCTACCCAACAGGATTGATCCAGGTCAGGCATTAAAGTCTAAAATGGATTAAACAAAAGACATTCCCCTTGTAACAAGAAGGAAAAACTTCAAAGGTGGGATTTGTTCTTGTTATGACAAAGGAAGTGGATTTACCAAGTGCCTGGGGGCACACCCCTCCGCGGCTTTCAATTTGCTCGACTTGCTATGAAGAAACAGGACAAAATGCGTGGGGGTTTTTGCCGCTCGCTTCGGCGCTGCCGGAGCCCTCCCTGGGGTAAGAACATTGGGTTAAGAGGATCGACTCGGCGCTGCTTTTTCTTGTTTTGTTTTGTTCGCTCTTTAAGGGCGGAAAAAAAAAAAAAGAATTAAAAAAGAAAGTGTGGAGGGAAAAAGCAACAAAAGGCAGGGAGAAAGGGAGGGCTGGTGGCACGTCAGAAGGAAATGTGATGGTTGAGGGTGTTAGTAAAGGGTGGGACAATGTGGGCAGAGATGAGATGGGATGCGGAATGGGTTCTTCAAGGGAAAGAAAGACCAGATTCTCCCAGCTAAGGGTGAACAGGGCCGATCTTGCCTTAAATAGCAGCTACTGTCCACATGGATATGCCTTTTTCTCCTGCTCCTCACCAGTCACACCACAGCTGAGGTTGGTGCAGATCATTCCCGGCCAGAAGAAATGCAGCTGTGAGCTGGCACGTCCCCAGTGCTGAGCCTACGGGGAGGAGAGGGGACCTTCAGGGAAACAAATCTCACCAGGTCTCCAGGTGAGCATTACAACTGCTTGCTTTTATGAGACCTGCACCCTGCCGTGGGGGGATTATTGGTTTCTTCTGGTTCTTGAACCCACTCCAGAGCAAAGCTAATTCTCCTCCCTGGCTGAGAAAAAGGCGCAGTGGCAGCAGGGCATGGTATCAACAAGTCACGGTGACAGTGAGCCCTGCTGCCTACAACTCCGCTCCCTCCATCTCCTCCAGGTCCTCCTACCACTACAAAGGACCTACTGTGACTCTGGCACCAGACAGCTGCATGACTTGACGAGGAACTCCATAACACTCCAAACTTTTCCCATCACCATGCTTTCACAAAGCTTAAAATGCTCTTTTGTGGCTGATGCATCCAGGTCTGGAGCATCACATGCTGGTCTGGACTGAGCTCCTGGGCGATCCTGCAAAGGTGCTGCTTCTTGGGAAGGTGGTGGCTCCCGTGATCTGTGATGCCTCTAGTTGCTGGGATATAAACTACAAGGCAAAGGAGGCTCTTTGGTATCAAACTTATATCTTTTTTAACTAACTCTTTAAGAGAACAAGCCCCTTGGTCTAATCTGTCTGATTACAGCTGGGTTAAGTTGTATGTCTCTGTGTGCCTGTTTGTGTACGGGTTTTCCATATTAAAGCCAGGCTAAATCTGTTAGGAAGTGAATCCTCGCTATTGTGCAGCACAGGACTACTATATCTCTAATTACCCAGGTAATGCAATTAGGCAATCGGGTCTAAGCTGACATTAAGAGGAGAGGTGCCCAGGTTTGCACAGAGACAGGGCTATGGCAATTAAATGTGACACACTCAATTATGGAAATGTGAAAGCATCTTTGGGAAGCTTCATCTCCATCCATGCATGTTCTCTATGTTAACCTACAGATCTGAGTTACAAGTCATTTATTTGTGGTCAGAGAAGAAGGACTTCTTATCTTTCAGTGCCTGGTGCCCTTAATTAGGCGCATTATTGTACAGACACCATGGAAGCACATTGCAAAAGGCTGTCTCTAAACATGAGCTGCATTCCACCAAGTGTCAAGCTGAGGAGCTGGGCCCGAGCTGACTTGTTTCTGCAGAGCCCTGTGCTTGGGCTCAGCATCCTGAAAGAAGGTCGTAGCCAGGTGGGTGTTGGTCTCTTCTCCCAAGTAACAAGTGATAGGACAAGAGGCAAGGGCTTCAAGTTGCACCAGGGGAGTTTTAGATTGGGTATCAGGAAAGATTTCTTCATAGAAAGGGTTCTCATGCCCTGGCAGAGGCTGCCCAGGGAGGTGGTGGAGTCTCCATCCCTGGAGGTGTTTGAAAGATGGGCAGATGAGGAGCTCAGAGATATGGTTCAGTAGTAGACAGGTACAGTTGGACTTGATCTCAAAGGTCTTTTCCAATCAAATGATTCTATGATTCTGTGATTCTATGATCCTCCCGATGAGACATTCCCGGGCAGAAAGCAGGAGGGAGCATCTCACCTCTAGCTGGTAAGGGCATCGGAGAACTGATTAGGACTGATAAATGGCAAATAAGAATGCTCACAGTTACCACAGAGCATCTTTCTCTTCTTTTGTAGTACCGTTATTTTCACAAAGCATGCCGAATTCCCTTTGAACACAGGTTTTAATTGTTCCTGTCGAGATCCTGTCCTAGCAAGAGCCTCATAGTAAAACTGTCTGTGGAAGAGGAGGTGGCCGAGGTCCACAGAGCCTCAAACAGTACGGATGGCAGCGAAGCATATAGTGTTTCCTTTGGTGTCTTAAAGCCAAGACTAGTAGGGTCCTCAGACAGGCTAGAGTGTAATTTCCAAGTAACCAAAGGAAGCCCTTCCTTGCAGGATACATGATGAAGCTGTGGAAGTCTTCACTGTAGGAACCCATGTATGTCCATAGGACGATTCTTGACTGGAAGCAGTTGTGTGGCAGACCAGTGAAGGGAAAGATGTGGAGGTACCACTCCAAGCTTAACTTCATCTGACCCAGGCAGCAACGACTGCCAGCTGGAGAGGGGCTGCTGGGAGAAAGGTGCTTTGGGGCAGCGTGGTGAGGCTGGACGGCTTTGGCTTATTGTGCTTGTCGTTAATAAAATGTATGCAAAGCTTTAAAATCGGTTCCATTTAATGGTAAATAATTTCTTTCTATTTGAGTGAGTTGTTGAGTGGTTCCTGCTGCAGTTTGTCCAGCTTTCATTCCTTTTCATCCCCTTCCTGAGAGCAGGTGGCAGGCTTTCCTGGAGGTGTCATCTTGGGCACCTTTCGGTATCTGGCTGGATAGAGGGACATGGAGTGTGGCTCTCTGCTGGGGCTGTGACTGCAAGATGCCCAACACAATGACCCACAGATGGGCTGTTCCAGGTTGCTCCATGACTCAGTTTCCCCTCCCCAAAGGGGGAATGCGGCCACATAGTCCTTCTCCTTGCCTTCTCCAAGCGGAGGGGCAGGGACTGACACCCTACTGTCCACTAATATTCTCCCACGCCCTCTCTTTTCAACTCTTCATATTCTAGTGTCTTTTTGGGGGTTTCCATTTTATGCTATGGAAGTGTTTTGCATCTTCTGGCACAGCAGGAGGATGTGGTCAACTACACCAGCCCCAAACATCTCCCAGGTAGTCTCTCCTCATTCCCAGCCCACTTGGTGCATCGAAAATCTCCTCCACCTAAACCACACACTGCGTAACCTCTTTCTTTGCTTTGTCTCAGCACGTGTTTACACACAGGGCCACAGCGGGTGGTCCTGAAGGCTGGCAATTCCTCCATCCTCTGTGGATGTCCAACATCCTTCTCCTTCTCAGACCTTCAAGAGAAGGCTTTTTCATAGAATCAAAGAAAGATGGAACGGTTTGGGTTGGAAAGGACCTTAAAGCCCATCCACTTCCAACCCCCTACCATGGGCAGGGACACCTCCCACTGGATCAGGTTGCTCCAAGCCCCATCCAACCTGGCCTTGAACACCTCCAGGGATGAGGCAGCCACCACTGCTCTGGGCAACCTGGGCCAGTGCCTCCCCATTCTCACAGGAAAACATTTCTTCCCAACATCTTATATCAATTTCCCCTATTTCAGCTTAAAACCATTCCCCCTCACCCTATCCCTGCCCTCCCTGATCCAGAGCTGCTCCCCATCTTTCCTGGAGCCCCTTTCAGTGCTGGAATCTGCTCTAAGTGTTTTGTTTGGGTTTTAACAAATACCCTCTCACCTTGATTTGTTTCTCTTCCACCTTCTTATTTTCTGCTCCCTTGCAGTGGGTTTATGCACCCTGTGAGCTTGGCACACTTTGAAAAAGCAAGTGCGAGTTTGCTGGCTCTGCAGGTGAGCTTTCAGCGCTGGGTTCAGCAAGGAGACCTTGCACACAGGGAAAACAGTTGCCTGATTATGCTCTACCACCGCCGAAGCTCTTGTTTGCACCAAGTTTTCAGCGCAGCCAACTTGAAAAAAGGGGCCAAGAAAAAGTAAAAATCAAGAAAAGCAGAGGAGGCACAGAGTTCATATGACATAGGGCAGTGGGGGAAGCACCGTGGTGGTGCTAAAAGAGCAGTAAGATGGAGATGCTGGATACCATGGGGCAGAAATAATTCCACACTGCAGGAATAGTGGGAGGTGTCCCTGCCATGGCAGGGGGTTGGAATTGGATGGGCTTTAAGGTCCCTTCCAACTCAAACCATTCTATGAATATGCCATCTGTAAAAACCCATCCAGGCTTCTTTTATAGGAACCGAGGTGGTATAACTGCATTCGCTAGCAAATAATTTAAATATTGCCAGTCACGTCACACTGTGGTTGTTTGGAAATAATTATATCCATATCACAGACAGTAAATAATAGATGTGCTTTCACTAACATTTTATTCATGTTCTGTTTTAATATGGCAAACTTAGAAGTAATTTAATCTCCCAGTAAATTGAACTGGTAGGGGGTTCTTCACACAGAAGATTGCAAGTTATTAATTCCAGGCAGTCTTCATCTTGTACAATTAGTCACTGTTTGCAGCTGGAAATGTTTTATTAATTTTCCATAGCAGTTGATTTTCCACAGTTTTCTCAGTTTAAATTAAGCAGTAAGAGCCGCTGTTTCTCCTTAAATAAATTTCCTTTCCACAAAAATACATGCCTCTGGCTATGTCAATTTTCCCGTTTGATTAAAGTGCCAGCAGGCAATTAATAACTTAATGCATTTTAAAGTACTTTTGGAAAAGTAATTTGAATAGCCAAACTTGTGTATTTGAATTGATTGTTGCAGAAGATTTAACACACGTTCTTAAATCACAGAACCTTGTAAAGGACAAATGAAGAGTTGTAGAAGAAGTCGGCACTGTCCAACACTGTTTCCTAAACTCAGAGGGATCCTCTAAGGCTCATCTTATCATAGCATCACAGAATAGGTTGAGTTGGAAGGGACCTTAAAGCCCATCCATGGGCAGGGACACCTTCCACTGGATCAGGTTGCTCCAAGACCCATCCAGCTTGGCCTTGAACCCCTCCAGGGATGGGGCAGCCACCACTGCTCTGGGCAACCTGGGCCAGGGCCTCACCACCTCCACAGGAAAAAATTCTTCCCAATATCTCCTCTCAATCTCTCTTCTTTCAGCTTAAAAATATTCCCCCTTCATGCTACCCCTGTGCACCCTGATAAAGAGCTTTCCTGGAGGCCCCCTCTGTAGGACACTCTTCTTCTGGGAGTATCGCCCTGGTCCAGGAGAAGGCTTCAGCCTCAGTTCATGTGGAGTCCAGGTGCAAGATTGGAAAAGGAGAAGGAACTTGCTGCATTGGCTGAACTTTCTGGAAACTAGGTCCTTGGAAAGCCCTGAGGAAGTGACTATCTCTGGTCACTTCGCCGCATGGGCTGGGACATTCCATGCATGGTTGGCTGCCACCACCACCACACACCTGCCACTAGGCAGATCCCAGAGGGCCTCTATGGTGATTCAGATGTAACTTCATCGCTCATGTCCATGCTCATTCCCATACTCACGCCTACGTCTATCCATGGTCAGTGCAGCACAGAGGCAGGCACATGACCACCTCCTGTGAATACAATCCTTCCCTTGCACAGAAACCAAAACTAAGGCTAAGAGGTACTTTAAAAAGCCTCTTTAACTATGCCTGGCCCTCAGGTGGGATCAGCGGTCTCTAAACTAGGCAGACGTTTGTCTAAATGGCTCATAAAGACCTTCATGAGACCTCACCACCTCTCCTGGCCTTTGCCATCCTTATAATTAACTTTATCCCGATGTATCTTCTTTCAGGTGTGTCTCCCTACGAAACCTGTGAGCAGCTCACGTCAGCGCAGTTGTGTCATTACATACAGGTGGGCAAGTAAGGTGTTTCACCTCTAACACCTGACAGTGTGATCCAGCAAAGCACTTAAGCACCCTCATATCCAGATAAACAACCCTTTCGAGTCAATGGAATTATTCCTCTGCTTGCCTTAAAGCATGCGCTTAAGGACTTTGTTGGATTGGATTTGAAATGCTTTAGCCCTCATCTTTATCTGCCTTAAAATCAGTCTTGGAAAAAGATTGCCTTATATTCATTCGTTATTTCTTTAAGACATCAGCAGTTCTATCGCATTTCTTCCCTTTGCAGACGTTAACAAATATCCTGGCATCACCCAGCTGGGCACCACAAAAGACAACCATGGATTTCATCCGATGCATCCACGATCTGGAAAGAGATTATTTTTCCTGATGCTGAGCTGACTTTTCTGACCATCTCAATGCAGACGTGGAGTCAAGTGTGGGGTCCCAGGAGGGAAAAGGAGGGGTGAATCACATTGTGGCTCTCAGCTCTTCACACATCTGAGAGCGTAGTGCGCCCCAGCTGAGAACTTCAATTCACTTAGTGCAAGATGAGATGGCAGCTGCTTTGGACTGATAAAACAATAATAATCGTGATGAAATAATAGGATTAATGCCAGCTATTACTGTTTAACCAAAAGGTCATTTTGACAGATGTAACTTTTATCAGGAAGCATCAAAATATCAGATACGCTTTTGATTTTTTTGAGGAGAGGGAACTAAGAAGACAAAAAGAGGACTTCGAACACGACAGGACTTTTCTGGGCTCCTGCATTTGGCTGGAAGCAGCTCCTGGTCTGCAAACAGCAGCTCTTCAGCTTCGGTGACATCGTGGCCAAAGCTCCACCGTGACCAGCACCGGGTGCTGCTGCTCCATTTCAGAAACTCACTCACAAACCATGTCCCTGTGGCTGAACTCTTAAGATGTTTATTTTTCTCTTACATCACGAAACTGTGGGCAGGTTTCTGACTTCTGCACCAGAAAACACCTACCTGCCTTGTCTTGAAAACCCAAAGCAACATTGCTTGGGTTCCCATCTGCCCTCGGTGGCCTGTTGGGTCCCCATGTGCCTCCCCAGCTCTTCAGGGACTGCACAAGTTCTGCCAACCCTGACTGCTCTGCCCTTCCTCCTGGACCGGCTTACAGCCCACTGGAAGGATGATGGAATTAAACTACATATACATGAAAACAGGTTGTATAGCTCTGCTCCTTGCTTAGGGCTGTGTCAGAAGGAGAAAAGTTGATTGAGTCTTTAATCATTGAATCATTAATGTTGGAAAAGACCTCTAAGATAAAGTCCAGATGTCAGCCCAACACCGCCATGCCTACTAAAATTTATTAATTTAATTTATTTAATTAAATTTAATCGTGTGTCTCCCTTCTGCTGGTGGTTTTGCTGGATCTCCAGTTCTGTGCTTTCTCTCTGGAGTGTGTCCACGCCCTTCACTGTAACACTGGACTTGCCCAGTGCGTCCCATATCCCTCCTGGAGGAGGGACCTTGCTTCATCCCACTGCTGGGGGACACAGTCTGGGCTCTCCATCCTTCCTCACTGCCTCATGGGCTGTGCTTTTTCCCTCCCCTGAAGGTCAGACTGGTGTCCTTGCACCTGCTGTGCATGTGTATCCTCACCACCACGGGTACCACGTCCCTGGAGCTCACTGTTGACTTCCCTACATCACGACAGCTTCCACCCAAACACGCTCTGTCAGCCTCAGGCTACACATTCCAGAAGCTTCCAGGATTCTTTGGCATTCTGGGGCCAGAGTTGGCAGTCCCTCCCTCCCGCCTGCTCACGCTGCCGCCTCCCTGCTCCTGTGGGTGGTTTCTGGCTCGCTGGGTGCGCACCTGCACGCAGAGCCCGGCTAAAACCAGTGCACCCCAGTTCAGCAGGGGGAGCAATAAAACTGCTTTATCTTTTGTTTTGCAAGGAAGAGGTGCTTTCCAGTGAAACCCAGAAGTGGGTCTTCTCTTGGCTTTGGTGGCTGAAGTGCGGGACTGTGCTATTTGCAGCCGAGAAGCTGCTCTCCCACTGCTCCTGGATCAAATGCAAACAGGAGCCGTGGGAGGCCAGCCCGGCTCTGACCGTGCGAATCCAGCTGAGGGAAAGAGACAAAATCCCCAAATCTCAAAATAAGGAAAACAAAGATATCCAAGTAATAAAATCTGCAAGAATCACAAAGACAACATAACTCAGATCTCAGCTGGCTCAAAGAAAGTGTCCATTAACAAGGGATTAGTGGGAGGGAAGTACACAACCAGTCAATAGGAAGTGAAAACACACCGCACAGTCTCCTAATATCACAGTCCAAGGCAGGGTTAGGGTGAAGGCTCTGTTGGGCGAGTTAGAATAAGGGCTACTTCAGAAATCTATCAAATGAAAAATCAAGCTCTGCAAAGCCCGACTGTGCTGTGGCGCCTGTTTTTTAAGAAACCTTGAGGACTTGTAGCTCTCAGTTCAAAGAAAAAACATCCTGTTCTTTCGCCGTGCACACCTGTGCATCCCTCGCGCGCTGCACTTCACCGTTACAACTCAGAAACAGAGACCCTTTTCTTGTCTTGAGGGCTGTGCATCTCCTTGCACAGCTGGGTCTGGTCTGGACTTGGACCTTTCAGATGTCCTCGTAACACAAATAGGAATAAAAAATGAACGAACTGTTCTCCCTACTGCTGTTTTCCAGCTAGTCCAGACGGGTCCAGACCTCTTCTTTCCCTAAACTTCATTGAAATCAGATATCCTTTGAAAGTCACTGCAGGATTGTGGAGTATTTCTTAAAAAGCGGGACAGGAGAAATGTAATTTTGTCTTCTGTGTAATTAAAAATGCAGAGAGCATAGCGTGTGTGCGTGATACATTCATTTGGAGTAATACACACACTTGCACTTCCATCGTTATTTAGAGATTAAACCGGTGCAGCTCCTGAGCGCTCACGTCTGCCTGAAGCCCTGACGGGCTGCAGCATGCGTTGGGGTCCCACCTGAAGCCATGAGGCATTAAACCTCATCCCAAAACCCACGTGAGGCACTACTCTTAAATGAGTTTTGACAAGCCAAGTCTTATTTTAGTAACACAATGTTTTAACTGGTCTGTGTTGAGTGGATGGGAGGGGAGAGGCTGGATGGTACCCAGCACCCGGCCGTGGTGATTCACAGCCCCTCGGCAGGGGGTTGGTCCGGCTGCATCAGAAACGTGGCCGGGTTCTAAATAGGGGCTTAATCTGAGTTAAAATTAAATGGGCTTAATCTGAGCTTAATCTGAAATAATACCTCCTGTGTTTTGGATGTGTAGGCACTGTCTCAAAGGGTCGACAGTAGCAGCCACTGTCCTTCACAAGCCCTGGCTCGTGCTGCTGGGCAAACCGGCGGTGCAGGCAGCATCCCACTGCCTCCTGCAAACACCTCTGCGTCACCGTGGCCACCAGCAGTAGAAGGGGATGTTGCTCTCAACTTGCCCGTGATCTGTAGGTTGGAGACCTCTGAGTGCCATATATAGAAACTCATTAATTTGAAAGTTTATTGACACCCTCCCTGCCCTGCCCGCATCTTTGTTGTTTCCTGGTGGAGTCAGACAGAGTCCTAGACCAGTGCAGACACAGTCGAAGGTAGCACACACGTGGCTGTGGACACGGTGCCTGGAGGCGTGCTGGACTCAGCACACGTTGACCGTCACGGTCCACCTCCGGTCAGTGGTCCCTGTTGCTGTCACAGGTAAATGCAGCCCTGGTACAGGGGCTGGGGTGTAGCTGCCCATCCTGCGGGACGCAGGCGAAACCCTCTGCCTGAGTCTGGAAGAAAAGAAAAATGCAGTGGGTACCAGAGGGAAAGTACAAAGAATGTGAGATGTTGATGGAACTCAGTGACGGGGTCACACGCGGACCCTGGTGATGCTCAGCCAGGCACTGGGATCACATACACGGATTTGAAATATGGGCAATAAAAGTAGCAAAAAGATCTTTCAGGAGTAGAAGAAGGGGTTTCCCATACTCAAAGTCCACAATAAGCTCTTCCCTTGACACAAAGGAATATCCCCACAAGGAGTAAACGAAGAGGGAGGAAGGGCCAGGCAGGACAACGCAGCTGGCTGTGGAGCACACTCAGTCCTCCGCGCTCCTGGGGACAGGGTGAGGCGGAGGACAAGACATGGAAAGAGAGCAGCTGGATGCAATTCCTGGTGCTAGCTCTGACCCCGAGTATAGGAGCTGAACTCTTAGATTCCCATTTGATTTGAGAAGGAGTTGTGATAAACTTATCTGATATTTCTCACCTATCACCACCCACGCCTGCCCTTAGAGTTTGCCACTAAATAATTCACCACAGGGGTGATGGCCCAAACCTGCTGAAATCAAAAGGAAGGTTTTTGGCTGACTTCAGCTGCCACTGGATGCAGCCCCTGGGAAAAAGCGATGTAAACCTCAGTCCTTATTTACCCTAAAGCCATCTCAGTGCTCATCAGTCTCTTTTGCCAGAGGCATCAGCAGGTCCTGCAGCAGGTCCTACTCCTGGAGGTGCTCAAGTCCAGGTTGGATGGGGCTTTGATCAGCCTGATCCAGTGGGAGGTGTCCCTGCCCATGGCAGAGGGGTTGGAACTGGATGATCTTTAAGGTCCCTTCCAACCCAAACCGTTCCATGATTCTATGACCTTTTTCAGCTCAAATATCCACCAATGAGGGCAGGTGCTGTACCAAATGTTGTGTACACATTGCCAGAAGATCAGGGCACCTCCAGCTCCGAGTTATGCTTTGTTTCTGCTAGCTGCGTTCGCAAATTCAAAGCAAATGTGGTTCCCTGGATATGTGCCCTAAATCCTGCTCTGGCCTGACAGATTTAGGTAAGCATTGGTCCGAGTGGCATCGTGCTTCTTTGACAACAGCTCCTGCGTTGGGAGAGAAGTTATATGGCTTTGCTTTCCTTTTTGCCTGGCGATTGGTGTGCAAACACCCCCTCCCTGGAAAATAATGTATATTGTCTCGAGGATTTACGTATCGCGGGCTGCAATTTATGAGATTCTGCAGGCTCTGCTGGTAGCTTTGTATACTGGGGGTTTCATTTTAGTGTCATCAGCCACAGATTACGACTGCAAGGGGTGCCTGTCTTTAATCTCATTTTTGAAGGAATTAATGTGATTAGTTTTGATGAATTAATGGTATTTAGGTGTGCAAGGTTAGCATGAATTAATGTCCACCTATTTCTGTTGTGTGGCTGACTATTGCAAAAGGACTCCGGTAAGAAATCTTTACACAGTCTCTGTTTCCTCCCCCTTCATTCTTTTGTAATGCTCTTTTAGGAGATTAAAAACAACATTTGGGATTTTTTTTCTTTCTTTTTAAGTAAAAACAAAGATTGAAGATTTTCCCCTGGGTAGAGTTGACATTAACTTAGCCCGTGCTGAGTCACAGAAGGCTAACAAGCATTTGGGAGCCCAACCAAAAGCCTCTGCTTTATCAGTGCTGCATATGTAGGAATAATTCGTGGCTCAGCCCAGCTTTCTGTGGAACTCTCGCATTCACAGAAGCAGAGAATGTCCTGAGTTGGAAGGGACCCACAAGGATCATCAAGTCCAACTCCTGTTCCTGCACAGGACAACCCCAACATTCACACCATGGGTCCGAGAGCATTGTCCAAATGCTTCTGGAAAGTTCTCAGGCTTGGCGCCGTGACTGCTTCACTGGAGAGCCGTTCCAGTGCTCCACCACCCTTTGTATGAAGAAACTTTTCCTTGATGTGTTCAGCCTGGCGAAGAGGGGACTGAGGGGAGACCTCATCACGGTCTACGGCTTCCTCACAAGAGGAGGAGGAGGAGCAGGTGCCGATGTCTTCTCTCTGGCAGCCAATGATAGGACTCAAGGGAATGGCAGGAGGGTGGACCAGGGGAGGGTTAGGGTGGATATTAGGAAAAGGTTCTTCCTCCAGAGGGGAGTGGAGCACTGGAACAGCTCCCCAGGGAAGTATTCATGGCCTTCAGTGTCATGGGCCTTTTTTCTAACTTACCTTCACTCGTCTCTGTTTCTGGAGTACATTTATATTAAGCTTTCAAGCTACTGTCAACGAACCCAAGGAGTAAGAAAACTGACTGTTAAAAAACTGAGACTCCTCTGCGTTCCCTTCGTCCCAGTGACCAGGGGCTTCCTCTGTCATGAGATACCAGACAGGATCTAAGAGGTTGTGGAGAGGTGGGTGTTGGTCTCTTTGCCAAAGTGATAGATGAAAGCACAAGAGGAAATGGCCTCAAGTTGCGCCAGGGGAGGTTCAGATCAGACATTAGGAAAAATTTCTTCACTGAAAGGTTTCTCAGGCCCTGGCAGAGGCTGCCCAGGGAGGTGGTGGAGTCCCCATCCCTGGAGGTAGTTAAAAGATGGGTGGATGAGGTGCTCAGGGATATGATTTAGTAGTGGACAGGGATGGTTGGGCTTGATCTCAAAGTTCTTTTCCAACCTAGTGATTCTATGATTCTATCTGGGTGGAGGGAGATTTTTTACAGAGGGTTTGGTTTCTTTCCTAAAGAGGAGTCTCGAGGAACAGGCAGGGAACATCTGTACTGCTGGAGGGATCCAGGCTTTATTGTTCATGCCTGTACAAAACGACATGGTGACAACTACAGAGTCACACCCTAAATTGGGTTTGCTACACTGTGCTGGCTGAAAAAAACCAAATAGGAAATACCCAAACCCCTTTACGAGGGAAGAACCTGTATTATATGATGGGCTTCTTTCTTCCATATAGGTACATTTAGGAATGGCTAAAAGTCTGTGTAGAACTGCCTTGAGCTGTTCTTTAAGTTAATTATCACTTCTTTTGGTACTATGAATGGCTGTTCAATGACACTGTCAGCGAGTGGAATGAACCAAATTACTTTAATTATGGAGTAATTGCACAGAGTGATGGTAATTAAATCTTGATCAGTTTAAGTGAGTGAATTAATTGCTCCAACTTGGAATGCACACCACAGCAAGAGGAGTTGTTTTGTAGTTTAATTAACATCAACCACTAAATTCTTATCATATCTAAAATGCAGACAATTAATGAGTTTGATTCTGCTCTCACCTTAATAGGAACTAGGACAGAATGCACGCTGAGAAAGGTAGCTGTGGTAGCAAAAAACTTAATATTCCTGTCAGTTGTGGAGATATATTAGTTATAGTCCCTGCTTTGCCTTCCAGTGAAATGTGCAAATAGAAATATTTCCATATAATTAGCTTCTGGCCCCATTTTGTTTCAATACCCACTGATCTGCTAAACAGGAGACTTTGCAAAATTTGTTAATGTTTTAAACTTCAGCTGCCTGTGTTTTCAGGTCATTTTTAGCCTCTTCCCCTCATATCCCTCTTGGCCATTTGCAGGGCAGTCTGTCCTGTGCCACCACCTAGGCCTCCTATAGGTCGTTCATTTATTGATCGTAGTTTCCATCAGACTACTCTGCTTAATGATTTAGCATTATACACATGATTATAGGCAGCAGCCTGGAAACCAAACTGAACCAGAGGCGAGGAAAGAAACGCTAAAAACAAGCTAAATGAGGAATTCAAGAGCAGGTCCTTGAGTAAGAGAATAATATTTCAGTGCACTTACCTACAGTGCAATGAAAACATATTTTAATCACTTCCTCTCTATGACCTGTAAATTAAAATGGTGTAGATTAAAGATCTCAAACACGGCCAAGCTGTTGTTGGTCTTCCAAGAAGAGCCAAGTGCTGAGTTTTGCTTCTGCACACCCACTCCCGTGCCATTGGCTGTCCAGGAGACAAACATAGTTTTATCCATCATTATCTAAACCCTTACTTCCCTTTCAGATGGGGAACACGCTCCCTTGGGACATCTCCCTGTCAGCCTAACCCCACTCCTCCTGACCAGGGATGGGATGCTCTATTGTGAGGATGGTGAGTCCCACCATGTCCCCTCTTCATGCCCTTGCTGTGTAGCTCTTCCTGAAATAAAAATGAGATGTAAATTGTTTTCTACCCTTATCTTGTTTTCCTAAGGGAAATCTGCACTCTATTTAGGCTGTGTGGGAATGGGGGAAATCTTGTTGAAAGAGCAAGGGCATGTGGAGATTGTGACATTGTCTTTGGTGCCCACAATCCCAAAAGAGAGGCAAGCCAAAAACGAAACGCACAGGTGCTTGCCGCACTGGTGATGCTGCTTAAGAGACATTTAAATATAAAGAAGAAAGGAGTTTCTGGCAGATGATGCAACTACAGGTTCAGAGTAGTATTTTTTAGCTTATGTCATGAAGGAGATAAAAGGAGGGGGACAAGTCCCTGGGATGAGACACTTCTCTTACAGGTACTTTAAAATATTCGTATTGAACACCTGGTTGAGCCACATTCACGCACAGAGACAGCTACAGCTTTCACTAACAGCGTGACGAGGCGCTCATTTACTCCACGGAGAAGGTGGTGGAGGTGTAACCCCGAGCTGGAGTTGTCATCTGTGTGTTCATACCCATCACCATCTTACCGGAGCACTGATGATAGTTACCAACCGGCATCTCGGAGGGCAGCGGCCACAGTGGGAACAGCATCATTTCAGTTGCTCCAAGGCTCAAGAGGGTTTCAAGCAGTTAAACGGAAAGCGAGCCCGTGAAGCCTCTGAGTTTGGCCAAACATGGTAACCTTTCAGATATAGAAAAGTACATAACGGGGTGAGTTCAAGCAGCTTTGCCTGACTGGTACCAAGCATTTGTCACTGCTGAAAGACTTGGGGTTACATCGGCAATAGCACCCAGCAGCTTCCACTTAGCTGCTCTTTTTTTCCCCTTTTCTTCGCTATCATGTTTTCTCTTATCCGCCAGCAGTATTTTGCCCAGCTGGCAATGCCAGACCAGCCACTGCACTTTCACGAGCTCCAGCTTGTGTTTTCTCTTTAATCATTGCTAAGAACCAGCACCGTCACTGACCTGCTATTGCCAAAATGTTGCTTTGCCCAAGGCAAGTTCTTGGTTAAATTTTCCACATCTTGTTCTGACCTAGGTTGTGTTTCCCTACTCCTTCCACTTCCCTGCTCAACTGTGTGTCTTGGACACAGGCACAGCTAAAAAAGCTAATTCCTGTCTGAGTGATATCTCTTCTGATTTGAATTGCCATCAGCTCGTAGCGTGACACCATCTTTTGGAAACCAAAGAAAGAATTTGCCGAATTAGAGGTATTTCTCCATCCATTTGAAAGATTTCCTGGAGTTAATTCAAATTCATGGCTCCTGTGGCTGCCATGACAAAATCATAGCCTTGTAAATGGCCAAGGAATTCCCATTTGTAGGGATTTTTGATCCCCCGAGGCATGCTCAGCTTCTGCTAAGGACACAAGCCACATGAGGGGTTTAGCAGCTTCCTCTTGCTCTGTACCACCATCACGGTCACAAACCACTTTTCATTTGTTTAAGAGTGTTGTCTTACTGTTTTACTACAATAGCACGGCCAGGTGACAGCTGGGCTCACTGTCATCCCAGCTCTCTGCTTTCCTTCTGTTTTCTTCCTTCTTTAGTGACTTTGCTCACAAACTGGTGCTTCGCAGGGTTAAGTGCTTTGAGAAACAGTCACGTCCTGAGAATATCTACAAGTAAAAGGGCTTTTCTGGAAACCGATCCCCTTAAGTGGAAGGAAGGTCCTGCTGTTTGATTTTGGTGGTACAAGACCCGTTGGCCAAAGGACTTGTAGCAGCCCAAAGTTGCAGGGGTTGAAGCAGCACCAGTAACTTATTTCTGTGTCGACAAATGTTGTCTAAACTGTATGGGAATACCAAATCACTTGTTCCCTATTCCCCTGGAACTGGACAAAGGCCAGAATTTTGACTCTTGTTCCTACCTCTCTGTCCCTTCTTCCAGTTCTCTTCTCTAGGCCCTGCAGAGTCTATTTAAGCCCTGAATGAAGCAGGCTGTGCCAGCCTGGGTGGATCTTCATCCTCTCTGCTGCAGGCACACAGCTTCTGGCCCCATCCCCATGCAGAGAGAGTTGCCTCCCTGTGCTTCTGGATGATGCTGTGTACAGATGGGACAGTGGAATCCTGGAGTAGAGAGAACCAGGGAGATCCCCAGATCACCTGAGTCTCAGCACAGTCTGCAGCCACAGGACTAAAGATTTTGCCTTTCCTCACAAACCACCACCTTCATTTTGGCAACTAAGAAGAAGCACCACACAGCCCCCATGCTGCCAGTATCCCTGCATCGTGGTCAGGGACCTGTGCCAAACACCAACTACCTTTGGGCAACTGCCTGAAAGACCGATTGCCATGTGTGCTACTGGAAAGACAGACAAGGAGGGGAATTGCTTGTTTCCATTATAGGGAAGGTCTGAAACTGCTTGGACCTGAATTTCCTTCAGGTCCCCATCCCTACTGCTTTCACAGGGGTGGCCCCAGACATGCTATGCTCTCCCTACACCTCCTGGATGGCTCTTGGGGGATGTCAGTCTTCTCCAATGCCATCAAGATAATTACTTGTAGTGATGGTGCACAGAATTGAACATCCGTGCTTGCTGGCATCCCAGCGATGCAGCCCTCCTCCAGGACACTTTCTATAAGGAACAGCACACAAATTCTGCCAACTCCATGCAGCCCTAGAACGGTTCTCGTTCATTTGATTGGATGTATGAAATCCATATGTCATCGATCTCTTTCTGGTGGCTGGAGGCTCTTTATGAAGCTTAAATCTCTGGCACGTGGCTGTGCCCAGTAGGGCCAAGCCCCAGAGCCTGCCAGGGCAAGCTTCCTCCTCCTGCTTCTCCCACTGCCCTCTGGTCTCCCTCTCTTGGCAACCAGCACTCCCTGCAGTGACTCTTAGTTCCATTTTAGGGAGCTCCAAAATCTTTCTGAATTGCCTCCCAGCCCCTCCCAACCCCCAGATAAGCCATGAGATGAGCTGCAGCAAGGTCAGCCTCCACCAACGTCGGAGAGCTGCGGCTGCTTAAAAATGATGGCTTTGTGAAATTTGTGGGTCCTGTGCAAAAAATCAGCCCTTTGTGGATATTGTCTTTGCTTTAATGTCCGGTTTGGGCTTTCCAAATTGCTTTCCAGAGGTTGAGGAAAGGAATTGGGAGAAAGGAGCTAGGTTTGGAAACAACCCAGCCCTCCGCAGTGGGAATGTGTGGCTGAGGAGGTCCTGCGGTTGGCAAGGAGGAGGCTGGCAGAGGCCGAGTGGGATGGAGAGGTGACAGACCCGGCGGTCAGGACCAGCGTGCCAGGAACGCTGCTCGGCCACTGCCAAACCATCCCCAAGGCCCAGCACTGGCCAGGCTGTGTGGAGGACACCCGAGAGGAATGGGGAACACTGCCATGGAGAGGTGCATGAGAAGTGGGAAAGGGAACGAAGCCCAGGAACGGCACGTGGTCAGGATGAGGGGAGAATCCACGCGGGGTCAGAGCCCTTCTCCCTTTATCTTTGGGAGATTTGGGTAGCTTACTTTATTTTAGTCCCTTACGACACATTTACATAAAGCTGCTTTGGGTTGAGTGCTTCTTAGTGCTGGTTTCTGTTCTATTTAAACATAAATGTTTTAAAGTGCACAGATAGGTTTTTAACAGGAAAAAAATTGCACGTGAATTACATTTAGTTCTTGTTTACCCACACAGCTCCAGCCGACACTTATCAACAGATTAACTTTCACTAAACTTTCTGTGTAATATGTTTTAAAACAACCCACTTGAAGTACAGATTCTATTAGTTCCTGACCTTATGTTTTAAGGGGAAGAAAGTGGCTTTACACTCCATGAAATGTGTTAATGCATGGATAGAAGCCCTTTTATCCTCCTTCTTACATTAGGTCCAATCAGGAGAATGGATTATGTTTTTAATAATCTGACATTAGCACTAAAAGTAACATTTAAGGCATTAGTCTCCGTCCGTAGCGCAGCGCATTCAGAGCTTTCTCTTTGTGCGTGTGCGTGCGCGGCTGCGGTAAAACGTATGTTTATGAAACAATGCATTAGCCCAAACTGCCCAAATATATGGGGATAAATTGGGGCAGCAGATTACTGCTGACATCACTTTTTCAATTAGAGGCAGAGGGAAGATTTGATGGTCATTTTAAAACTGATTATGGAGGGCAGGGATTAGAGGCTGTTAGAAACAGGATGTCTTATTCTCCTCCCAGCCTTGGCCTCCTGGAGCTCCATGGACTTCAGGAGCACGCACCGCTTTATGGGGTGGAATAAGGCCAGTGTTGCTGGTAGCCCTGGTCACATGTATGGATCACCCGTTACATTTAGGGCTGGAACACTTTCCCTGGCTTAGTCCCTCAAAAACATTGCACAGGACACAGGAAGAAATCCAGAGTCTCTATCCCTTCAGCAAATGCTTTAGTGGAAAGCCAAGTCTTCCCAACTGGTCTGAGAATTGGGGTATCCTAGTGGATAAACCCTGTTGGACAGGACCGTTTGCTGGGCTGTTTGTTATTTTCTCTGTCTCCACGCATGCTTTGAGGGACATGTAAGTCATCTCAAGCCCTAAGGCCCCCGACATTGCCTGGAAAAGACAAAAGAGAGCTGAAAAAAAAGGGAAGATCAAGAGGAGAAAGTGGTGCATGTGGGCATCACCACACAGAGAAGTGAACTAGGATCTGCCACCCAGGCAAACTTACCCAGCATTTAATTCCCTTCACTCAGAACCACTTGCCTTACTTCTAGGTGTAGTTTATCTAATTGCAGCTTTCAGCACTTCAGGCTCACTTCACCTTTGTCTGTTCAATTAATCAGCCTTCCAGCGTTAGAAATCTTCTCCTCATGGGGTACTTACAGACCACAGTCAAGTTACCACCTACCCTCCTCTCCGCTAAGCTGTAGATGGCTAAATGGAACTGGAAAGCGGTTTTTCGCATCCCGACTGGTACTTAGAGCAATTTTTAGACCTCCCCTATGTTTTAACAACTCTCCTTGGGAAGCCTAACCTGAGCCTAACACTCCAGCAGTGCTCCTGTCAGTGGTAGACACAGATGTAACTTTGCAGCTCCTACGTCCAGGGCAGATGCACTCCCTGTTTGCCAAAAGCCAAAGACAAAATGCTTCATCTTTTATTCCTCTGCTGCTGAGACAGCATCCTCCCACCTTTTCACATACACCTTTTGCTCCTGCATCTATTTGACAGCAAGACTCCTAAACTGCGGCAAGCCTTTGGCTTTTTCTCCACTGATGGCAAACAATGCTTATCTCTGCAACATATGTGCAGTAACTGTTGTTTCGTGGCAGAAGGGAAATCCACAAGCTATCCAGCCACTGCACCTGCCTGCTTGGACGGAATTCCCGTATATGTGTTTGCTCACTGGAGTTAAGCGGGTCCTGGGCTGGGAGACCAGCTGGGAAATCCAGTTATTCCAGGCACAAACAAATGAGCGAGGGGCGGAGATGGGCAGCCATTCCTATTTGACCGCAACCAAGGGAATTTGGCAGCGCATGGTCCTGACTCTTTATTTTAATTCCAGTTGGTCCATGACGAGAGAAATTCAAGTGAGCCAAAGGAGGTGGGAGACAGGACATCCCCCACCCTCCAATCTGGACTTCTGACACATCTTGTCTGGAGTGCAGCACTAACACAGTGGTACAAGGTGGCCACCCTGGACTCCACAGACTGTCCTGCCTTCTTCCTGCTCTGGTACAGCCTTTTTAACACTGACGGAATGGTGTCTCTTTGTCTCCATACCCCAGGCAGAATGGTGGTTTCTGGGAGTCTTACTGGCAGCCTCTCAGAGGTGTGATTATGTCTGGGGTGGGGGAAGGAAGCGCCAGGTGTAGGGGTGGGTTCTGAAAAGCTTATGATGTTTAGTGGAGAGCTTCCTTCCCCAGAAGTGCTGCAGAGCTGGGTACTTCTTGGAAGATGAAAGATGAGACCCCACGGATGCCTTCATTCTGAACTTGGTGTCTCCCAGAAAATAACAGGAGTGACCCCCTAAAGTCAGAATCTATCACAGAATCAAAGAATGTTTTTAGTTGGAAAAGACCTTAAAGCCCATCCTGCTCCAACTCCCTGCCATGGGCAGGGACACCTCCCACTGGATCAGGGGCTCCAAGCCCCATCCAACCTGGCCTTGAACCCCTCCAGGGATGGGGCAGCCACCACTGCTCTGGGCAACCTGGGCCAGGGCCTCCCCACCCTCACTGCAAAACATTTCTTCCTAAAATCTCATCTCAATCTCCTCTCTTTCAGCTTAAAACCATTCCCCTTGCCCTATCCCTGCACTCTCTGATCAAGAGCCCCTTCCCAGCTTTTCTGGAGCCTCTTTCAGTACTGAAAGACTGCTCTAAGGTCTCCTTGAAGCCTTCTCTTCTCCAGGCTGAACAACCGTGGGTTGTTGAACCTGATGGGTTTTATCCACATGTACAAAAAATAAATCAATTTTAAAGTTTTTTTCCTGCATTTATCACAGTGTTCCTTCCAGATGGTCGACTGCAGTGGACAAAAAAACAAGTTAGATAAGCCAATGGCCGTATTCATGAACAACCAGTGGATATTACATTCCTTTCTGCAGAAGCTTTGTTTGGGAAGGTCAAGTTGTATGGCATTATCTGACATTGATGAGTGAAAAAATCCGCAATGTTCCTAAAAATCAGAAAAAAAATGGTGTAATTATCTCATATACTGCAGAAGAATTATCTGTGCTGATTAAGCTGTCGCTCGTTAGCTCATCATGCTTATCAAGTCACCAACTGGCAGCGCCTTTGACCCCAGCAGTAATGATAGCGCAGAATATTTGGATCACCTTGGGTCATGATGCACCCATTTTGTCTTTTTTTCCTGCTAATATCATGTGCAAATATATGCACAGCTGACCCCACCAGAGAGTCCCCCGTCCCCTGCAAGCGGCTTCACTTGCTCTGTGTTTCCTTTCACAGTGTAAGTTCAGACAGATTTGTGGAAAGCAGGAGATTTTGTTTGCGCCTAAATCTTTTTGTAGGATTTTCTTTAAAGGCCTTAATGCCATCGGAAAACAGCAAGAGGCAAATTCTGCTTTCGGTTACACCGAGTGGGGAGTAAATCAGCTGAAGGCAGTGAGGGGTGTTGGATTTATCCCAACGAAGGCAGAAGCAGAGCTCAGTCCCCAGCACTTTTAGCTATTTTCTGCACCAGCAGTTCTGGGCTTTGAAAAATGAGATGCATTTTTCTCATTTTGGCTTGTGAGGAGCCTGAAAATACCGGACCACAGAAAACGGAGAAGTCTGAGTCTTGTATAATAAATCATAAGCGGTGGCAACATCAGGCACATTAACATAAAAGCAGACTTTGTAGTGACTACTAACCATGTAACACTGTAGTCACGCTTGCCTGGGCTCTTACATGCAAGAGAGAGGAGAAGGAATCTGTAGAACCTCTTCCCCTTCAGTTAATGTAACATGGAAGTTTTGAAAGTGTCAAGAACTGCCCTATGTAGATATTGTTTCTTTTGATCCACCCTTGAAATACCAGGTTTAGGAATCATTGTTATATTCTGCAAAGATTTTGGTCTCTTGCTTTATTTTAAATGTAGTTTTCATGTGAGTGTCAGCAGCTATTTGGTTTTCATAGAAGCATAGAATTGTAAAGGTTGGAAAAGACCTCTAAGATTAAGTCCAACCATCAACACAATACCAACATGTCCACTAAGCCATGTCCTGAAGCACTACATCTACACAGTCTTTGAACCCCTCCAGGGATGGAGACTCCACCACTGCCCTGGGCAGCCTCTTCCAATGCTTCACTACTCTCTCAGTAAAGAAATTTTTCCTAATATCCAATCTAAACCTCCCCTTTTAAAAAGATGCTCAAGACAAGACCACTCTGCCTCAAATCCAAGATTAGGCAATGCCAGATTAGAAGTTTGCTGTCTTAAAGGGACCAGACCAACCACCTCACTTCCCTCCCCAGAAAGCTTCATTCACGTGACAATTTACTAGGGCTCTGCCTTCAATGTCCCTTTCATTTGCAGAGTCTTCAGCCCCTCATCTCAGCCACCTTAGAGCCTCTGGCACCTTCAACAGCTCTTTTTGATTATGAAAATGGTCCCTGATTTATTTCATAACGACTGTCCATCCTAGGTATCGAATGACTTGTGAAAAAACAAAACCCAACCACAGGCACTTGGGTAATCGTTGTTATAACACTCATACACCTGAAGGCCATACTGAAGTTCTGTGCCGGTGTTTTCTAAATCTTGAAAGTCTGACATACAGAAATTGGTGTGTCCCTCTACTTTAGCCTCAACAGGAAGAGAGCTGATGTTCAGATGCAAGCTTGGAGCAAGCTTTGGGGCATACCAGGAGAGACCTGGGTTTAGGCTGTGTTTTAACATGTGCTCGGTTGTGCTCCCACTTGTGATGCAGACAGCTCGGGCAGAGTGTGCTCCCCTCATACGGTCTTTTGCTCTTGGGCCCTGTCTCCTCGTGGGGACATCCCACAGCTATGGTCCAGCAGATGAATTGAATTTGGGGTCCTTCCTATAATACAAGATCTTCCACCAAGGCAGCTATCTCGAACACGGACTGCTTGTGCAATGTTCTGGCCACATGGGCACTGAGCAACTGGCAATGTGAATGGGCAAGACAGATCTGGGTGTATGCCAGGATTTAATCTGGATTTAATGTAATCCACTTATTCTGTTTCCTAGCCTGGCCTTCTACAGGAAATGGAGATGGAGCCAAAATACCTTGAATCTGGTTTTGTGCTTCCTGACCTATAAGGAGAAGAACTGCAGGACCTGTACAGACCTTGAAACAAGTGGCCAGAGCATGCTCAGGAGCTTTGCTTGGAAAAACACGTGCAGAGGTCTATAGGAGCTGTTGGGGATACCTTTGCCACCCACAGATATGTCACTGCTGAGCTTAGACGTACCGCTGCCAGCCATCAGCATGCTGAAAGAAACATAGGTGAAGTCTGGAAAAGGCTTCTGTTTTGAAGCTACGCAGAATCTCAGTGTCCCAGCCTGAATGTCATGGGAGAATTATGCTTAAATGATTCAGCCATTACTGAGAAGGTAAGAGAAAAACTGTTGTGCTTTGCTCCTGTGCCATAAAAATACCATCTGTAGGACTGCCCCCCACTGGAGCAAGGACTAAGAGGGTTTAGCCAGGGATTCGCCCCTAGCTGGCTTGGGAAAAGCAAACCACCCCACACAGACTAACAAACTCAAAATCCTAGCCATGCACTAACTTTCGAGCCCTTTTTTCCTCCCAAATTTGGATTTATTTCATTAGAGGTCTCCAGGTAACATGAATTCTCCCCGAACTGGCGTGTTCTGCAGTCTGACGGACCTCACACGAGCAGGTCTGCTTGTGTAGGGGGACAACAGGAGTCCTTTGCAATTCCCTTCTCTTAAAGGTTTAGCAGCGTTGTCTCCTCAGAGTTCAAAGCTACAGCAGCTCTAATTCACAGTTGTAGGAGCAGGCAGAGCTCTGCGTCTCCAGAGACTGGCTATAAGCACAGTCCTAGCTCTACCTATCCATAAGTCTTCTCACCGCCTTCCTCCTAGGAAGCACATGCCTGGCAATGGGATTTGAACCTCTTCTTTGGTGATGAAAAGAAGGGAATCCTTGGCCGAAGTGTATCTTAGACCTCCTTCTCTCCTGCTGTTCTACACCACCTGCTG
This sequence comes from Cuculus canorus, assembly GCF_017976375.1. Taxonomy (NCBI): domain Eukaryota; kingdom Metazoa; phylum Chordata; class Aves; order Cuculiformes; family Cuculidae; genus Cuculus; species Cuculus canorus. The sequence goes on from NC_071405.1 coordinate 4,878,238, forward strand.
TTGTTCAGCATCTTCACAAGTTAACTTTGGCCATACATCAACACATCACTGTCCTGACCATCAACCTGATCTCCGCAGAATAGTTTGGAAGAGAAAAGGTTCCTACTGTAACCTTACCATAATGAGCTGTACGCAACAGCCTTATTGGAGAACACACAACTTCTGAACTGACTCTGGAGCTCCATGAGTTTTCAACTAGAACTAAAGACAACCTGTGGTAGCTTAACCACCAGTAGCAGCACTGGGGTTTTGTTCAATACAAGAACACAACAAAGACATGGGCAGGGCCAGGTAGAAAGATACCAGTAAACCCAGGTAAGGAGAGTGATTTTGGCGAATGCAGTTCTTGTCCTGCTTGAAACTCATCCTTTGTGCAAATTCCCTGAGCGAGACCCTCAGCTCACACAATCTGATCACACAGAATCACAGAATGGTGGGGGGTGGAACTGGATCTCATCCAATTCAACCCTCCTGCTAAAGCGGGTTGCACAGCAGCGTGTCCAGGTGAGTTTGGATATCACCAGAGAAGGAGACTCCACAATCTCCTTGGGTAGCCTGTTTCAGTGCTCCATCACCCTCACAGTAAAGAAGTTTTTCCTCATGTTCAGTTAGAAGTTCTTGTGCTCAAGTTTGTGCCCACTGCCCCTTGCCCTGTCGCTGGGCACCACTGAAAAGAATCTGGCCCCATCCTCTTGACACCCTTTAGATATTCATAAAAGTCAATGAGATCCCCTCTCAGTTTTCCCCAGGCTGAAGAGACCCAGGTCTTTGATCACAGCTCAATAAATGGGAATGAAACAGAGAGGACTGGATGTAACATTCAAAATTCTTCCCTACATGAGTTATCTGATGAGTTTGACTGGAACTGCAAACACAGGTGAAGAAAGGAGAGTCTGAAATGCTGGAGACCACTGAAGCACAACACGCCGTAGCAGGTCTTCGGCTACAGTCTGTGTTTGGCCATTTCTCAGGCTAGGCTGTGAGTTTGTCCACCAATGCACGAGATGGCAATCGATGTCCTACAACTGTAAATAAAAGAAGGATGAAAAGCACTTAAATGTGGTTTATGCTGGTAAAAAGTGTTCCCTTTTTGCAAACAGTGATTACAGATTAGCTCAGTGGTCCAGGGATGAAGGGAACGGGGGCCTCATTTGGTGCACCAGACGCACTTGTGAGAACATGGTCTCTATTGCATTTGTTGGGTCACTGTGCAGATCAACACTAAAGTCTGCCATTAAGGCACACAGATAAATAAATATTATTAGTTTAAGGAAATTAGGTGTGAAAACAGCTGATTGTCAGAGTTCTGGGAAAACCAGCTGAGACAAATGGGATCTTTGACTGCTAAACACATCAGAAAATCAGCGGGAAGACCACTAAGACTGGTGGAGGCAGGGACTGGAGGTCTTCTGCAAGAGAACAAAATCTATCTTACAAAGTTGCAAAATCATTGGAAACAAAATCTGCACAGGGAAATCAGTTTGTTTTTTTTACTTGGGGAAGAAAACGAAACTGATTTTTGAAATAATGACCAACCTGTCCTGCAAGTGGTGGAACTGGGTCTGACTCCCTGTGGATCTGAGCCCTCAGATTCTCCAGCTCTCCAACCATAACCACCCTGGTCCTCTTTCCCACATCAGATGACAGCCAGCCTACTGCTGTTAGCCGAGCTGTGCGGATAGCCAGGCTGGCAGCCCCGGTTACAGCCACGTTCCTCTTTCCTCCCACTGCACACGATGATTTGGACACTTCCCTTCTGCCCAGCTTTGCAAGAAACAGCCGTGACTACCGTAACATCTGGGAGACATTTATCTTTTGTGCTTTGATGGCTTCACAACGCACTGGGGAGCGTCGCAGCGGATATACAGTGCAATCGCATGAAGGTCAGTCTCCTAGATGGCCAGGGTGACTACAAGGAGCCACCTCTGCAGCACATCCAGGCACACAGGTCCCTGTGTGCTTTGGGCAACCAGCCACATCCAAACCTGTCCTAGGTGGCTTGTCCTGGGCCACGCTCACAGCCCAACCCAGTGCTCACTTCAGCAGTACCGAACACGTGCACTTGCAGGATGGGGCAGTGAGAGGCCGGAGGGACGGTCACTGGAGCAAGTGTGATCTTACTCATAGAATCATGGAATCATAGAATCATTTAGGTTGGAAAGGACCTTCAAGATCATTAAATCCAACCAAAGCTGGTGAAGGGGCTGGAGAACAAGTTTTACGAGGAGCGGCTGAGAGAGCTGGGGTTGTTTAGCCTGGAGAAGAGGAGGCTGAGGGGAGACCTTATCACTCTCTACAACTACCTGAAAGGAGGTTGTGGAGAGGAGGGAGCTGGGCTCTTCTCCCAAGTGACAGGTGATAGGACAAGGAGGAATGGCCTCAAGCTCCGCCAGGGGAGGTTCAGATTGGACATTAGGAAAAAATTTTTCACAGAAAGGGCCATCGGGCACTGGCAGAGGCTGCCCAGGGAGGGGCTGGAGTCTCCATCCCTGGAGGTATTCAAAAGACAGGTGGACAAGGTACTCAAGGACATGGTTTAGTGGCAGATAGGGATGGTTGGACTCGATGATCTAAGAGGTCTTTTCCAACCTAGTGAGTCTATGATTAACTTAACACCTCCAAGTCCACTACTAAACCATGTTACTAAACACCACACCTACAAATCTTTTAAATGCCTCCAGGGATGGTGACTCCACCATTTCCCTGGGCAGCCTTGGAAGTTGCCTCTGTGCCACATCTAGCTCCTGTAGCTATGTTGCTGTAAACGTGGGATGCAAGCCCGGTCTTCTCCCGTGCCAAAATAATCCCAAGAACACATAAAATGAAGCTTATTCAAACCATTAAGAACAAATAAAAGTCACTGAATCTTCCCTTTCATGCTTTGCAGGCAGGCATATATCATCGGTGGAAATACCGCCAAACTTCTTGTTTAACTATAGAAGCGGTGCTTATTTGTACTGTTAATGGTCCCCATGAGGACCTACTCTCCTCAGACAGGGATGATGTTTATGATGAAGACCAAGCTGGCCACTCTGCCATTAAAATTCTGTGCCAGCACAGCGATGACAATATTGAAGCTCCGCTAAATGTGTATACACCCAAGTTCATTAAACGGATACTGGCTGTTGTTACACAAGTACAGCAGTTGAGTGCTTTCTGTATTAACCTTATCACCTGATGAGCAAAAGAAAAGGTTTAACTAAAGCTTAGGACTAATTGAACAGCATTTCAGTATTTTCTTATGTAAAACAGGTTTTTATTTATTTGCAATAACTGTGCTCATTCAAAGTCTGTAATAACACTGCCATGGGTGAACAGAATTTGCTTTAAGTATTATTCTCTCTTTTCCTATCTCCTGCCTCCTCTAAACTGTGTCTCTCAGGAGAAAATCTACAACGGAGCCTGGTGAAAAGACAACTCTCTAAGTACACAGCTATTTTGGGGAGATACGTTCCCAAGCTGCGTTTTTAAATTACTTTAGAATTTTCTGTTTATTTTTTCTGCCCGCCTTGGGTATTTCCTGTGCGGAACGGGAGGAGATAGGAGAGAATAAGCCTCCCACGAAAAGGTTGGAGGCGTCTCACCATCAAGACACTGCACAAAACCACTTTCTTTGCTCAGTTGCCACTAGAGTATGCTCTCGTGCTACAAGTTCCAGGGATTCTTTTTTTTAATAAATCAATGTGTGTAGCACAAGGCCACCTTTTAAATGCTTTCCACTTGCCCTAGTGTGGCTTTTTTTTTTTTTTCCCCCCTAAGCAATACTTTTTATCACTGTTGAGCCCAACCTGAGTGCTTTTGAGAAAGCCCCGGAGGGTCGCTGTGTGTTGCTTTATGGTGAGGTGAATCTAACTCGGGTCTGGACAATTCTGAACTTTCAGAGAATGAATGAAAACAATCAAAAAATATATGCCTGGCTCTGACAAACCCAAAAAAAACCAGAGGGTCCACCTCTCCCTCTTGTCTTGCTCGGCTTCCTGGGTTATGCCTGGTGAGGAAGGGGGAGTCAAATCTCCTGAATTAATAGATTTCTGCTTACTGAAGAAAAATGTAAATGCACTCTTCAAAGCGTTTGTGCCAACATAAAGTGTGTCTGTAATCCCAGCCTTTCAAACGGTGGTAGTTATTCAGTAAGATAAAGGCTGTTGTGAGCCTGCTCTACCATATTACAGCACAGTACTTTGGCACCGGCACCCTAAAAGTTCCAGTTTCTGCATGACAAAGATAGAAAACAACTTGCAGAACAATTAAAGAATAGTTTGTCCTTACCATATTATTACCAGCCATTCTTCCACATTTCAATATTCGCCTTTAAATTGCTACCTCCCCCATCAATATAATTAACATACATTAATGGTTAACATTTGTCTTTGGATGCGTTTTCCAAGTTAAATACAAAGAAAGAAAAATAAGGCAAAGAAAAAAAGCCATGCTTCGGATAAAGAGCCTCACCACCAGCCTGCTTTCACACACAGACTGCGCACTTTGCTGCTAAAATTACATTTTAGCAGCCCCAACGGGTGCGGGAACAATGACCCCTCTCATTACCATAGTGACAATGGCTGGCGGAGGATTGCAACATATCTTTTTCTTCTCCCCGATGAACCTCAGCCAATAACAGCAGAAACCTGCCAACAAGTTGAGTGTATTGAAGCTCACTTGGTCACCACAGAGCCAAGCGCTTGCCTCCTGGATGGAAGGCAGCCACGTGGGCCCAGCCGTTATTCAGCTGGCGCTCATAAACCTCAAACACCAGTTCCTTCAAGCAACCCAATTAACTTCTGAGCGGGTTGCAACTTCAGCTTCTTTAGCTGTCTCCATACATACCAGCTAGAGTGTGTAAAAAGACCTTCCTAAATTCCCTTAATACCTCTCTCGGTTTCGGCTCATGCCATTACAGGGTTTTGTGACGGCAGTTTCAAAAGGGTCCTTTGGCACCAGCTTCTCCAGTCCCCAGAACGGGATGCGTGGTCTTTCAGTTGTGTCAACCCTTAATCCTGCTCATTTATTTTTTTTTTAATAAATGCAAGGATGCTATTTGCCTTCCTTAACTACTTCTGCAGTGGGAATCGCTGCTTTTAATAGTCTATACGCTGACACCTTCGATCCTATTCTTCCTCAGCATCTCCTGTAACCTTGTTCAGGACATAAATGTTGATGATCTTTGATCATTTTCATGTAGGTGTCTTCCAAGGCCTGGAGCCCAGCTGAGCACCAGCCTCAGCTCCTGCCCCAGCCCAAGACCCAGACCCAGAATCAGCCCCAGATATAGAACCTGACCAGCACCAGCACCTGGAACACCAACAACTCCAGCACCAGCCACGACCTCAGGAGCAGCCTCAGGCTCAGCACCTGGAGTAGGACCAGGCTCAGCCTCAGCCTCAGCACCAGGACCAGGACCAGGACCAGCCTCAGACTCAGGACCAGGAGCAGCCTCAGACTCAGCACCAGGACCAGCCTCAGACTCAGGACCAGGACCAGGACCAGGACCAGGACCAGCCTCAGCCTCAGCACCAGGACCAGGACCAGGACCAGGACCAGGACCAGCCTCAGACTCAGGACCAGGACCAGGACCAGGACCAGGACCAGGACCAGGCTCAGCCTCAGCCTCAGGACCAGGACCAGCCTCAGCCTCAGCCTCAGCCTCAGGACTAGGACCAGGCCCAGGCTCAGCCTCAGTACCAGGACCAGCCCCAGCACCCGCTCCAGCAGGAGCACCCGCGCTCCCCCTCCACCCCGCCCGCTGTGGTCCAGCCCGCGCCGCGGCGTCCCCCCCCCTGCCCCGCCCCCCGATGGTCCCGCCCCGCTCCTGCCCCACCGCGCTCCCCGAGCCACGCGCTCCCCCGCCCCGCCCCCTCCGAATGTACCAACTTCTCTCAGCAGGAGGGTTAGAAGAGGGCGGGAGGCCTCGCTGAGTCTCTTTACCTGTCCCACGGCCCTGTCTCTTCCCTGTCCGAGCGCTTTTAGTGACGGACTGTCCCGGGAGCGGCTCAAGGGGACGGGGAAGCGAGAGCGGCGGGGAATGCTCCCTCCCCGCAGGGCGGCGGAGTGGTACGTCCCTCCGGCTGCGCGCGGGCGAACCCGGAAGTGTCTGGCGCGGCGGCGCACATGGGCGCGGGGAGTGGGGCCGGGGCGTTGGGCGCTGCCGTGGCGGCTCTGTACGCGGCCACGCTGCCTCCCGCCCTGCCCGGCGGGGATGCGGGTAACGTACCCAGTCCGCCCAGGGGACGGGGGGGCTGCCCACCAGGGAGGTGACACCCCGGGAATCCCTGCCGTGGAGGGGCTGGTGCGCCGCGGTCACCCCGCGGGGGGCGGGATGAGACCTTAGGGCATCGCAGGCACCGTAAAGGGATGCTCATCCCGTACGGGCTGGCGCCTTGTTGTCACCCCGTAGGGTTGCTGTCACCCCATAAGGTTTACACACCATCCCCCCCTTACCCCCCAGGAGCTGGTGCTTTGTTGTCACCCCATAGGGCTGCTTTCACTCCACATGAACTCGCGCCTTGCTGTCACCCCATAGGGTCTGGTGCCTTACTGTCACCCCATAGGGTTGTTGTCACTCCATAGGGTTTGCAGCACACCCCCCTCCCCCCGCCATAGAATCTGATGCTTTGTTGTCACTCCGTAGTGTAGCTGTCACCCCATCGAGGCTGTTGCATTGCTGTCACCCTATAGGGTTTACACCTCCGCATAGAGGCTAGTGCCTTGCTGTCACCCGATAGGGCTGCTGCCATCCCATAGGATTGCTGTCACCTTGCTGCCACTCCACAGGACTGCTGTTACCCTATAGAAGCTGGTGCTTTGCTGTCTCCCCATAGAGTTACTGTCTGTCGGTAGGATTGTTCACTTCATAGGGTCTGTTGCATTGCTGTCACTCCCTAGGGTTGCATTCCTCATAGGGACTGATGCTTTGCTGACACCCCATAGCATTGCTGTCACCTCATAGCATTGCTAACTGTATAGAGGCTGGTGTGTTGCTGTCATCCCATAGAAATGCTTGCTCTCTAGGTGCTGGTGCGTTGCTGTTACCCCATAGGGTTGCTCACTCCATAGGGGCTGATGCTTTGCTGTCACCTCATAGAGTTGCTGTCACCCTATGGGGTTGGTTGGTTGCTTCATAGGGGCTGGTGCATTGCTGTCACCTCATAGGGCTGCAGACCCTACAGGGCCTGCGGTGTTGCAATCATCCCATAGGGTTGTTGTCGCCCCATGGGAGTTGGTGCCTTGCTGTCACTGCATAGAAGTTTGGTCCCCGTAGGGGCTGATGCCCTGTTGTCACCCTATAGGGTTGCATCCCATAAGGCTGCTGTCACTCCATGGGGGCTGGTGCCTTGCTGTCCCCTCATGAGGTTGCTGTCACCCCATGGGAGCTGGAGCCTTGCTGTCATTCCATCCACCCCATAGGCATTGATGCATTGCTGTTGCTCTATGGGGTGCTCGCCCTATAGGGGCTGGTGCATTGCAGCCTCCACACAGGGGCATGTGCCTAACGGGCTGATGCATCACAGACACCCTATGTTGAAGTGCCCATCCCCAGCACTGGGGCATTGCCATCTCCCCATAGACTGCTCACCCCACTGAGCCTGGTGTGTCGTGATCACCCCTGTGGGGGCTCATCCCCTTGGGGTGGGTGCAGCATGATCACCCCATGGTGCTGGAGCCTTCTGACCACCCCGAGCTGTGGTTTTACTGTTTTCGTCCAGTCTTGCTTAAAAACTACCTTCTCTATCATGTGTGCAGCTGGGATTTGGGGATAGGCTTGGATTTTCTAGGGGATGCTTTGATGTTTTTTTATCATGGAGTAGGTACTCAGCAAACTTTCCTTCTTTTTTATCCCAGGAGAGCATTGAGTGGGTCTGTTTAATTCTGTGTCTTGTGGCTGTCTGGTTTTGGATCCAAGCAGTGCATAAAATTCCTTATAGATAAATGGGCTTCTAATGGATGGCTGTATTTTACAGCTTCGGTATGTGTGCAGAGAGGGAGATACACATTTTAACTACAGTTCTTTAAAATTTGCTGTTAGATTTGTTGGAGTTATGTGAATGGCCGTGCTACTTGGTAAAAGCAGGATGGTTTTGTTTACCTGGGTTTACAGGAGAGTGTGTTCCGCTCAGCTCTTCATACACCAATGTAAGGTTGAGCAGTGATACACATGAGTTATTTGATGTGGATGCTGGTGGGCGCTGGCTCAATGTGAGCCAACAATGTGCACTTGCAGCCCAGAAAGCCAACCATGTCCTGGGCTGCGTCAGAAGAGTAGCCAGCAGGGTGAGGGAGGGGATTCTGTCCCTCTACTCTGCTCTGGTAAGACCCCACCTGGAGCCTTGCATTCAGTTCTGGAGCCCTCAGCAGAGGAAGGATATGGATCTGTTGAAGCGAGTCCAGAGGAGGCCATGAAGATTATCTGAGGACTGGAGCACCATCCACCTGTGGATGGGCTGAAGGAGTTGGTATTGTTCAGCCTGGAGGAGAAAAGGCTCCAGGGAGACCTTAGGGCAGCTTCCAGTCCTGAAAGGGGCTCCAGAAAAGCTGGGGAGAGGCTCTTGATCAGGGATTGCAGGGGTCAGACTAGGGGCAATGGTTTTGAGCTGAAAGAGGGGAGATTTAGATGAGCCTTGAGGAAGAAATGTTTTGTGTGAGGATGGTGAGGCACTGGCCTGGGCTTCCCAGAGAAGTGGTGGCTACCCCATCCCTGGGGACAGGTGTTTAAGACCAGGTTGGATGGGAGTTTGAGCAGCCTGATCCAGTGGAAGGGATCTCTGCCCATGGCAGAGGGTTGGAACTGTGTGATATTCGAGGTCCGTTCCAACCCAAACCACTCTGATTCTGTGATTCTATGTAAAGATACCAGGATGGAGCTGTGTTTCATTACAGTGGGCTCTCAGAGGTGCAACCCTGTGTTGTGCATTTTCCCTGTTGCCACGTTTGGATCAGAGGGACCCTGTTGTCAGAGCTGTATGAAAAGGATCTCTTTTTAAATCCCTCCTCCACAGAGCTCGCATCCTGCACTCGGATAAGGCATGCAAGTGTGCCCCAGGTAGTCTGGCCAGTGTACGCCCTTATGTCATTTGCTTCTGCTCCCAGCTTTGTGAAAGGGCTGGCTTTGCTCCTTCTGGCTGTATCAGTTAATACGTGCTGACTGATATATTTACAGTTATTGCCATTTTGTCTTTTAAAGTACTCCCTGATGGGAAATTGAGCGTCTGTGAATGCGCAGGGTGCCTGTGCTTGCAGCCATTCCTGCTGCGCAAAGCCTCAGGAACCTGGTTTTTAATTGTACTCAAGCTTGGGTTTTGCCTCTGGGGTGCAAATAACCATTAGCAACCTTTACAAAGTGGGATGTGGGCTCTGCTGATGAGGTGATAAATCAATGCTGGGATTCGTTCTTTGCTTGATGTGAATTAGCCTGGTAGCTGCAGCGAGGAGCTAAGCAGCACGTGCATGGCTTCACCCCATTTTCCCTGGGTTACCGTGATTATTATATCCTGTTGGAGGCAGGAGGGGGATTGCTCTTTTCTTGATTTCTGAAAGCATCCTGGTTCTTCCTAGCACAGCAGCTCTGTTTACAGAGACGCAGGTATATTTGGAGAAGAGGAGGCTGAGGGGATACCTCATCACTCTCCACGTCTCCCTGAAAGGAGGTTGCGGTGAGGTGTGTGCTGGTCTCTTGTCCCAACTAGCAAGTGATAGGATGAGAGGAAATGGCCTCAAGTTGCACCAGGGCAGATTCAAATTGAATAGTAGGAAAAATTTCTTTACTGAGAGAGTGGTGAAGCATTGGAGGAGGCTGCTCAGAGTGATGGAGTCACCATCCCTGGAGGTGTTTGAAAAACGTGTAGATGTGGCACTTTGGGATTTGGTTTAGTAGGCACAGTGGTGTTGTGTTGAAGGCTGGACTTGATGATCTTGGATGTCTTTTCCAACCTTAATGATTTTATGATTCTTTATATGTGCAGTGTGCGTTGCTCCTCTGCTAATAAATTCTGTTTGATGTGTGAAGGACACTGACTGTAAGTGGATGCAGCAGGGAGATGCCCAAGAATGGTCCCATCTGACGGACTGGATGCTTCAACAGGCTTCCTGCAACCTACATTAGAGGAACTTGTACTGGAGGAAATCTCTGGGCACAGTGTCTCCCAGCTAACCCATGACCATGCTCCCTGTCTCCCCTTATTTTGGGGGTCATTTGTATTTTCTTCTAAATCTACTCTCTGAGCTCCGTGTGTTTGTTGGAGCTGAACAGAGATGGGCTTGGCCCTGCTGACCTCTTGTGCCTGTCCCAGCCACAGCCACCACAGCACGTTCTGTTAATCATAGAATTCTAGAATGGTTTGGGTTGGAAGGCACCTCAAAGCCCATCCAATTCCACCCACTGCCATGGGCAGGGACACCTCCCACTGGATCAGGTTGCTCCAAGCCCCATCCAACCTGGCCTTGAACACCTCCAGGGATGGGGCAGCCACCACTGCTCTGGGCAACCTGGGCCAGGGCCTCCCCACCCTTGCAGGAAAACATTTGTTTGTAAGATCTCATCTAAACCTCCCCTATTTCAGCTTAGAACCATTCCCTTTCATCGTGTCCTTGCACTCCCTGATCGATAACCTTTCTGACTTTCCTGGAGCCCCTTTCAGTACTGGAAGCTGCTCTAAGGTCTCCTTGGAGCCTTCTCTTCTGCAGGCTGAACAACTGTCTCAGCCTGTCCTCATATGGGAGGTGCTCCAGCCTTCAGATCATCTTTGTGGCCTCCTCTGGACTCGCTTTAACAGATCTATGTCTGCCCACCTAAGATATTTTTTAGCTTATTCCCCTGGTTCCACTTGGCTGGAGCAGCCTATGGGGTACTTCAGAGCTGCTGGCTGTCCAGGGTCGCCTGGAAGGTCTCTACATGGGCCCTCTTGAGGTGATTAACTTGCCCATGCTGGAGCATATGGCTCACGCTTCTGCCATCAAAAGCGCTGAAGATACTTTTGTGAGTGAAGAGGTGCTTAAGGATTTGCTGTATCTGCTTTCAGGCAGGGAGCCTTTTATTATATTTTTTTTAAGCTATCTGTATATTTTTAATTGTTCCTGAAGTTTGCACTAATCCTAAAATGTAAAAGGCAATAGGTATTTTCATTGGCAGCTTTCTTGCGTAACTTACAATAAAGAAATGAGAGAATGAATTTTAGAGCTAATTCAGAAACATCCACTGATGTTAAAACAGCTTAAAAAGGGATAAAATAAACTCAACTTAGAAGAAAAAAAAAATGCAACCCAAACCTTCCCTCTGATGTTTCACACATCAGCTCCCAACCTTGTGGGGGATAAATCGGGTTCCAGGCAGTGTTGGAACCCTTGCCTCAATGCCTTGGCTGAGGAATCAAGCCGGACAGTCCAGAATGTATTCACACCAAGATTATACAGGAACGAACGCTTCAGTTTGAGCCGGCGTCTGAAGATGCTGCAGGTCACATTCCATTATGAGAAATAGATTGAAATCACGTTTGTGGATGCTGTAGCTTTCCTATGTGTGCTTTGCCATATAATAATAGTGCTCTGTGCTTTCATAGCCCATAGAGGCTGCCGGTGCCACCCCAGTACGTGGGTGGGAGATGGAGAATTAACCTTATCTCAAATGGTGGGTGTTACACACTCCTTTTGGTTTTGCCAGTGGAATTCAACAGGACCGCAGCCTGGGAGCTTATTTGTGCATGTTTTCTTACTTTTTTTTTCTGCTTAATCCTTACAAGACAAAGTTGTGCTGCTGGCTTTCAAAGCTTGGCAATAGCATCCACCGGTATTTTCATAGGATCATAGAATAGTTTGGGTTGGAAGGGACCTCAAAGTCGGTCCAGTTCCACCCCTCTGCCTTAGGCAGGGACACCTCCCACTGGATCAGGTTGCCCAGGGCCCCATCCAACCTGGCCTTGAACACCTCCAGGGATGGGGCAGCCACCACTTCTGTGGGCAACCTGGGCCAGGGCCTCACCACTCTCATGGTGAAGAAATTCTTCCTTATGTCTCATCTAAATCTGCCCCTCTCCAGTTTATACCCATTGCCCCTCGTCCTATCGCTACAAACCTTTGTAAACAGTCCCTCCTCAGCTTTCTTGTAGCCCTTTCAGGTACTGGAAGGTCGCTATAAGGTCTCCTTGCAGCCTTCTCTTCTCCAGGCTGAACAACCCCAACTCTCTCAGCCTGTCCTTGTATGGGAGGTGTTTCAACCCTTTTATTTATTGCAGCTCTCTGGTTGGTTTGTGTCTGTGCTGCTTTGGGGTTCTTCTTGACTGTTTTGTGAACCAATGTCATAGCAATGTTGAGGAACTTAATCTTTATCCATTTGAGATGCACACATCCCAGAAGGGCTTTAATGAAGGTGTCCCTCACTTGGGACCAACATCCCTGTGATGCGATGAGCATCCACTGCTGTACTGTGAGGCACATGCTGCCGTGCCGGGGAGCCCCTGCGGCGCTGAGTTTAGGGTTTCCTTTCTTAACATCACCTTTTGCTGCGTGCAGGGGGATTAGGTGCTTTCCATCCCTGGAAACATTGGAATTCCAGGAAATTAAAGCAGTCAGCTTGGGATGGAAAGGAATGGGGCCTACAGGAAAGCTTGGGAGGGGCTCTTTGTCAGGGAGTGCAGGGTCAGGACGAGGGGCAACGGCTTTAAGCTAAAAGAGGGGAAATTGAGATGAAATCTTAGGAAGAAATGTGGGGAGCAAATATGAGGGTGGGGAGGCCCTGGCCCAGGTTGCCCAGGGAAATCGTGGCGACCCCATCCCTGGAGGTGTTCAAGGCCAGGTTGGATGGGGCTTGGAGCAACCTGATCCAGTGGGAAGTGTCCCTGCCCATGGCAGGGAGTGGAACTGGATGGGCTTTTAAGGTCCCTTCCAACACAAACTCTTCTGCGATTCTATGACAGTTTTCTCATTGCATCTGGGTTTTTTTGGGCTGTCTTGTCCTAGGCTGAAACTTATCCTAATATAGAGTAGCAATAAAAATAGGTGGTGTTTGCTGTCATGATAAAATCCACATCTGAGGGGCTTTTGTGCAGAAAGCGGCAGGGCTGTTCTCTGGGCATCCTTCGGGGCCGTAGATGCCAACAGCAGTAGTGGGTTGACTTGCATCTCCCCTTTAAAATACATTGTTTAACATAATGTCAAGATTTAAAGGTGCCATTTGTGCAAATCTGCTTCCTTTGTCTTGGATGGTAAGGATGTAATAAGGTAAAGAAATTTAAAATATTGTTAATTTAGCGCTTAAAGCCAACAGTGACCTTCATTTTGTGTTTTTCCCATCTAACACTGGGACAAAGCTACTGCGACCTTGGCACTTGCAAAATTAGCAGGACTGCTAAGACCAGGCTCTGCAAAATTGGTTCATGAAATTTGAGGGAAAGAAGAAAAAACAGCCATAATTTTTAATTTTGTCACCCCTTGGTTGTGCCGTTCATCCCTGAATGTGTTGTTTTGCCTATGGAATATATTTAATGTACGCTATCGGGAGCATTGCAAAATGCTTCATTGTCGTGCTCTAAAAATGCCAAGTAGTGTTAACGATGATGCTAATGTGGATCTTTTTGTGGCAGTTATTTATCCTGAAATGCAAAATCTAACTGATGTTTCTAACGGGAGCGGCTGCTGGAGGCAGCATCCGCTGACAGGTAAAAGAGTCACTTGCAAAGCAGATGCTGCAAGAATCACTTTAGCATCAAGGGAGAGCAGCGTTCCTGAATACATGGATGCAGATTTGTACGATTAATGATCATACGATTAATGATTATATTTTCCCTCTTTAAAACGTTGGGGTTGTTATAATGAGAAATAACCGGGTTGTTGAAGAGACAATGCAGCTTAAGCGTTGCAAACTGTAGTGCTTGAGAGTTATTGAGTAAATTGGTTTTAAATTAAGAATACACCCGCACAAATGTCTGCTGTTGGAATATCTCGGGCCATTCTTTACTCAAGCCTACCTATATTTTCACTTATCTGTTCATAAAAGTCTCACGAAAAACATACAAAAGGTATTTTGTGCAATGACATCAGAGGGAGAAAATATTCTTAGAAAATTTCATGCTGTTAAATCTCTACAGATTTACAGTTTTATCCAGTCAAATTAATGCAAAACCCCAATGCAAGCATTTGGATTTTGAAAACTTTGGAGGAGTGTCATTTCCTAATAGTAATTATTGGTTTTACATTATTTTTTCACAGGGGAGCTGATCACAGCCGCGTATGAGCTTGGAGTAAGTATTAGTTTTATTGTTTAATCAATGCTCTCATTAACAGTTTTAGGAATTAAGGAAGTTTAATTAAGCATGGAGTAAAGTAGATTAATTTATTTTCAAACCACAGTTTTTACTAACTTATAAGTACAGCACGCGACAATTTACTTCAAGTTTTAAATCCAATTAAACTAAATTATAAAGCAAAGGCTTTACTGTATATACAGTAGCTGGCTTATTATCAACCCAAATTTTGTATAAGCTGGGGAGAATAAAATAAATCGGGTTAACAATTTTAATAAGTTTTATTATTTAATAAACTTTATTATGGTGCATGATCCCTTTAGGCAAGACCTTAGGACTGTCAGCGCGGTGGTAATCCGATAGCAGTGTGGTCTTTCAACTTGCGAACCAATAAAATAGTTGAGAAGCTGCTTTTTTTTTTAAAAAAAAAAAAAAAACAGCCTTTTGAATGACCCTAATATACTGTGAACCCAAACAAGGAGCCCTTTAAGGCACTTTAATGAAACGTGGCACCTCCTTTTCTCACCGCCTCACTATTATGGGCGAGGCGTGGAGCCAAATCCACTAAGGAAAAATGTTTGCGGAGTTAAAGTTGGTAACGAAAGGCTGGGATGGGATGATGCACCGCTCGGAGATCCGTTCCCCCCAGCTCCTGCCGCTGGATGCCGGGTGTGCTGCTCTCCTTGTGATTTCAAAGAATTTCACCCTTTTTCAATCCCTTTTCTGTAGGTCGCCCACCCTCCCGGCTACCCCCTGTTCACGCTGCTGGCCAAACTGGCCACGGGGCTGCTGCCCATCGGCTCCCCTGCCTACCGAGTCCATCTCCTCTGCAGCTTGTTGGGAGCAGCTGCCGCCTCTTTGCTTTTTTACACGGTTTTCAGGTAAAGTCATTGAAGGGGTTTTCTCGGTCGCGGGATGCTGGCAGGGCGCTTCCTTGTCAGCTCGGGACATTTCCGAAGGCTCCCTCCCTTCACCTCTGGCCTTCGGACTAGGGTTTTCCCCCTCCCTTTCCAGCTGTAATTAGTTCCTCTGATTAACCCAACAGTGGTTTAATCTGAATTTGACCTTCTTTCCCGCACAAAAGGTCCCTCTCTCTCTTTTTTTTTTTTCCTCTCTCTCTTTCTGTTAAATAATAATAACAGTAATAAGAAAAACTGTGCCCTTGCCCTCACAGAGACGTGACAGGTTGTTCAGGCTCATTATCACAAATCACCGCTCGGTTTAACTAACCAGAACTAATGAAGTTTGTCGTTCTCGAAAGATGCAGATGGTCTGTTTAAATTAACAGGATGAGCTTCACCTATCGGGGAAACCGTGAACTTGGTTTAATTGCAGCTCCTGGCGGAGGCGGATGGGCAGTTGCCTGCCGGCGGTACCCAAGGACCAGGGCAAACATCGGTGTCGGTTGCCTTTCTGTGGTGTAGGTGCTGTTGTTAGTGGGGAGGGGACCGTCCGGAGTCCGTCAGTTCTCCCCGGACCTCTAACCTTGGGAGAAAGGGGAACAATTGGGATGTGCACATGGTTGGGGGTTTTGTTCACCCTCCTTGTCTTTGATGTGCAAGTTCTGGCTGCTCTTAACCTCTGCCTGACCCATATTTGAGAGGATTATTGCAACCCATACAAACAATTTCTGATGTTCTTTTGCAGGGAAAATAGGGCATGTTTGTGGGCTGCAAACATGGAAATCTGAAATGATATTGGGGCGCTTCAGGATGAGACGGGGCGAGATTATTTTGACAAAAGCGTTTCGCTCCCACCCATTTCCAGAGCTGCATCGCTCCTCGGGGAAACCTTCCCGGAAAGCGAGTGCAACCTAGAAATAAAAGCAGGAATAAATGCGGGGAGGGGGAGGGAAGGGATGGGACGGACACGACAGATCCTGCACAACCCAAGAGCCCTGAGCTGACTTAATCTTTGGTCCATAGGGTCCGTTTGCTTGGGTGCATCTTCCTCTGCTGGAGAGGGGTTTCTTTTCGCACATCCCCTTTCACATAGCAATGCGTCAGCTCCAAATTGTGCTCACTGGAATTGCTTAAATAATTCCTAAATATTTCTACAGGCATTTAAAGTGGTTTCTTTACTATTGGGTAATGCATGTAATTAAGTCAGCGTTATTTAGTTTAATATTCTGTATTTTGCAGCGTATTTGGGAAGCTGGAAGTGGCGCTGCCCTCGCGTGCACACTGCCAGGCGCAGCGTCAGGGCACAACTAGCTTTGATTTATTAAAAACTCCTGCAGGGAGTTGCTAAAGATTTGGAATATTCGGTTCTGATTATTTTTCAATGATGATCGTCCCTGTTATTATGGTCTCTATGAAGATCTGCCCCGCTTTTTAGTTTTAACACCAACATGACAGTTCCTTATGTGCCCGTTTTGTGCATGTGAAATGATGCGATTGTCGCTTTAGAGAAATAAAAATACAGGAGAGGAGCAACGGGCTAAATTTATTAATTATTTTTACACTTCGAGAGGTTTAATATTTTCTGTTGTTTTTGTTTAATCGGATTTGGAAGACATCACTTCTGACAAATTTAAAACTTGCATGAAAGAATGGAAAACCTGGAACTGAGAGATGGTAGGAAGTATTAGGATTTGTAGAAAATTATTTCATAGATAGAAGGCTCTGACAGAATCAATTATTCAACTGAGGAGCGATTGATTTTTTTTTGGAAATGAATTGTAAGGTATTGTGGGTCAGTTTTATTTCCAAATTACAATGTTATGGTTTTTCCTTTTAAGGACCTTAAAATTGATTTATTTTTTAAGACATTTATTTAGCAAAAAAAAGTTTTTTCTTTCTCTTGCCATCTACTTTAAAAAGAATTAGATCTTTTGGAAAGCATTTACTGGGTGAAAGCCGTAACTATCTGAAGGCAGCGTGTTTTGGGTTTAACCGGGCTTGTCCGTAATCACAAAGGATCGAAACCCGTCTCTCCAATTCCCCTACATTTTTATGTTTTAATTAAAATTTCACTGATGAGGAGTGACCTCCGTGAGGTGCCAGCGGAGAAGTAGCTGCCTGCTCCTCTCGCCGCCTGAAACGTGGATGTTAATATGAAAATATGTAGATGTTAGGAACACAAATAATTGATGAAGTACACATCCTTCGGGAGCAACACGGTTCAAGTGGCAAATCTCTGCTCAAACAATGGGTACCCTTCAGCGGGGAGGAAACCATCTCTATGGTAATGGGGCTGACGCTGCCCTATTGATCGAGGGGAAGAAGACATTATACAATGTCAGTTGGGTTGTTACAATTTCATTTGTTGTCTGACCTGAACTTAACCTCTAAAACCTTTCTTTTCTCCCCATCAACCGGGCAGGGTTGCTGTTTACCCTCGCGGGGTTTTTCTGTGCCTCCCAGCATCCCAGTACAGTAAATTTTTTATTTATTTTCTTTTTTTTTGTTTAAGAAGCATTTCTCAAATGGATCGGGACGATTTCTTTTACTGCTTAATAAAAAGTTGCGGTTCTCTCTGCGGCTGGGTGGTGTTGGCAATGTTACGGGGGTTGTGGGATTAGGATCGAATTCATGCCTTAAACAGATTTCTCCTCTGCCAGGTGATGGCTGGCAGGATGCTCTGAGCAGGCACTGCTGGGGTCTGTAGGCAACATCCCTGGCATCTCGTTCATTTATTATTATATTACATTAATCATATTATATTAAATCATTAATTTTATTATATTATTTTTTTGAGCACGGATCGTGCTTCTTAAAAACAAAGTTATGTCAAACCATGTCGATGCAAAAAGCCCTTTTGTCAGTAATCCAGACTATCACTGAACCAGTGGCTTACGCCTATGCATTAGTTCTCAAATATGATTTTTTCCCCCCTCTGCACAGCTTTAATAAATTCCTTGTAATTGTAGTAAAATGGCATTTATAAAGAGTTTTTTCGGACTGCTTGTAACTGAGGCAAATAATTCATTTTCGCTTTGAAAGAGGGGGGAGCTGTTTTATGTTTTTAGGACGCAGCAAGTGCGGCTGTAGGATTGTTTCTTTAAACAACTATTTATTTGTTTTACTGTGGGAGGCAAAGCATAGCAAGTTTACAAAGTAAACCAATTATCTTCTTATGATATGATTGCCAAAGTGTCATTTTCTGCACAGATGATGCATTTGCATTCTCTGTTGCGAAGAGAAATAGGATGCTTTCTCCTGCTTTAAGTGCAGGTTTTTTCAGTGTATACCTTTCATAGCTTGGCTGTTTTACTGTATCTGAATATACAGAGCTAATTTATTGCAGGGGCAGTAGCAGAGTAGAGGGTGTCATTGTCCAAAAACTTATGGTAAGTTTTTTCTGGCTTTATTCTGGCTGCATTGCACACGGTTGTTCGAAGAGGGGGAAAAATGTTGCATTAAATTAAGTAGTTCACGTCTCTTCCATTTGTTCTGGGTATCGTGTTAAGTTTTGGACTAATATATAATATTATATATTATATATATTTATGTTCCTTGCCCCTCAAACCTTCCAAGCAGCACACTGTGGTTGTACATGAAAACTGGAGCCAATTCTGCTCCCACTATCCAACAGAAAGAAGCAGTAGGCAAGTTGCATAATGAAATCATCAAAATGACTTGATCATTTTGAAATCATCAAGGTGTTTTGGGAATGGCACTTGACCATCCTGATGGCCCTGAGGTTTCTTGCTCCATTGCCTTGCGTCCTGGACCTCTCATGGGAAGGTCCCTGCATGTTGGAGTACCAGGAGAATGGGTCACCTTTGTGGTCCTCCCCAAGGGACCTCGTGGCTGGTGCTCTCCTAAAACTAACTGCTGTTGGGAGAAGTTGTCTGCTGCCTACAAGTGGGGAAATATCCCATGTCTGTCGGGTGCCTGGCTTTACTGGAGTGGGATTTGTCCTCAAACAGTTTGACTCCTTTCGGGATGCACAGCTTGGGGAAGATGGAGTGATGAGAGAGGAGAGCCTGCTGTGCCGATGCCCCCTCAACTGTCACGAGAAATTACAGTATTGGGCTTTGGGGAAGGAAGAATCTCCTTTGGATTTTTCCAGATTACAATTACTATAGATTAGTGCCATTGTAGCACCACGCAAAGTTAAAAAGAAGTTGTGCTCAGTAACAGGTAGCTCCAAAGTTTTAGGAGGGAGTGAAGAAAGGAAAGTACTCAAGTATTAGTTTACTTTTAGAATATCTACTGTGACCTCTGGCTAAATATATATATTTTTTTTCATAGAATCAAATAATGGTTTAGTCTAGAAGGGACCTTAAAGCCCATTCAGTTCCAACCCCCTGCCATGGGTAGGGACACCTCCCACTGGATCAGGTTGCTCCAAGCCCCATCCAACCTGGCCTTGAACACCTCCAGGGATGGGGCAGCCACCACTTCTTTGGACAACCTGGGCCAGGGCCTCCCCACCCTCACAGGACAACATTTCTTCCTAAGATCTAATTGCTTAATTTTTTCCCTGTTGTCCCCGTAGTAAACTGGCAGTGAGTTCACTCTGTTTGAAGACATTACCAAGTCTATTCATTTGCATTTTGCTCTAAAGTAGCGCATATTAGGCTGCAATAACTCTGCTTCATTTTGAAGGGAGGGGGGGAGAAGCAGGGCAAAAAACTCTCTCTCTCTTTTTTTTAAAGACTGGAGAGTCTTTTCTGACAGCTAGTCAGAGTTAGAATTAGTTCAAGGAAATGTTAATAATGCACTGCCTGGCTTAATCCCTTTGATATCACCAGGTATCCTCCTGTTCATGGGTTAATTGCTTTAAAAGCGGAGGCAATATTCTGAGCGGTGGGCCGCTTCACCTTTTCACAGCTGTTACCATTGAGTGACAACTAAATCCCATGTGTAAGATGAGGAAGAGCTCAATCTCCAATTGGGAGAAAATTTATGTAAACCGCAATCCCTTCAGAATGTGCGGAAGTCACAGACTTTCTTGATTTACTCTGCTTTTCCCAGAAAGCTCCATTGTTCCCTTCCCTAAGTCCCATCAACCCTTTGTAGCAGAATATCACAGCGGCGGCAGATAGCTTGAAATATATAAATGCTATCATAGCTCTGATTAATAGCGGCGCTTATGAGTCAAGTCTGATAACGGAGCAGCTCTCCACTCAATTTCAGATACCGCTAATGGAATCTGTCTCCTGCAATTGTAATGTGAGAAGGGCTAATTTGCCATGGAGCTTGGAGCTGTCACCAGCCGGGGATTGGGGGGTCAGATGGGAGCTGCCAGGTTTTTGCCCTGCAGCTTGTATCTCTCGCTTTGAATAGCGCAGCCCCCTGCCTGCCAGGGAGCTGATAGGCCGCCGGGGGGTTTATGCCACTCTGTACAATAGCGAAGGGCTGCATGGGCTGACTTGGTAATTGTGAAGCCAGCT
The DNA here is from genome assembly GCF_017976375.1 of Cuculus canorus. Classification (NCBI taxonomy): domain Eukaryota; kingdom Metazoa; phylum Chordata; class Aves; order Cuculiformes; family Cuculidae; genus Cuculus; species Cuculus canorus. The sequence continues at coordinate 4,898,809 of NC_071405.1, forward strand.
CATTTTTATTTTATTTTATATTTTATTCTATTTTTTTTCCCTCTTTTTTTCTTTTTTTTTTTTTTTTCTGCAGCTGCATAATTTCTAATAAGGGGTTTTAACAAATGTCAGATTAGGAAAAGTTTCTGCAATTACAAAAAAAAAAAAAAAAAACTTATAAAACATTTAAATAGCTCAAGTCGCTTCCTACCGAGTGTTGGGGGGTTTTTTGGCTGCTGGAAGTAGGCACTAGTTATTACAGGCGCCTGGGATAAAGGCATACCTATTTTCTAAGGATTGTGAATCAAATAATGGGTCCAACTAATCTAACTAATGTACCCTTTCTGCTTGCAAAGACACCGGGAGAGAAGTTCTCGTTTTTAGTGGCTGGAAGCACAATTTTTACAACTCATTATTAGAGATGTGCGAGTACGGGGCGGTATGCATTACAGCAGCACAGCTGTATATGTATTTTATCAGTCTGTTAGGAGTTGTGCTACTCGTTAGAATCGTAGAATGCTTTGGGTTGGAAGGGACCTTTACAGATCATCTAGTTCAGCCCCACCTATAGGAGCAGGGACATCTTTAATTTGATCGGGTTGCTCAGAGCTCCGTCCAACCTGACCTCGTATGTTTCCAGGGATGGGGCATCCACTACCTCCCTGGGAGACCTGTGCCAGTGCCTCACCACACTTACAGTAAAAAATTTCTTCCTTATGTCCAGTGTTAATCTACCCTCCTGTAGTTTAAAATGATTACCCCTCACCTTATCCCTGCACTCCCTCATGAAGAGCCCCTCCCCAGCTTTCCTGGAGCCCCTTTCAGTACTGGGAGGCTACTCTAAAGTCTTCCTGCAGCCTTCTCTTCTCCAGGCTGAACAACCCCAACTCTCTTGGCCAGTTCAACTGCTCTGGGATAGCTTGGCATGGAGGCATTGAATTTCATAATCAGATTTTCTTTGGAAGGGCTCCACTCTGGTGTGGTGCGGGATGTCTCGGGGCATGTGAAGTTTGAGGACAAGAAGTCCCATTCCCCAGTCCCTTCTGAGTCCTTGCAAAGATTCTTCCCATCCCTGGCGTCCAGACCCACTGAGGTCTCTGCTGCCATCCTAGAGCACTTTGCCACAGGGCAGCTTGACCTTTCCAGCAAGAGGAACCGAGGTGGCTTGGCCCCAGGACACACCAGGTGGCATGGAAGATCCCTCTTGCACATGTTGGTGATGTTCACAGGCTCATATTTACCAAAGGGACAGGCAGAGACTCAGTATTATCCTACAGAGGTGCTGTCCTTACTGGACGCATACACTCCAGGAGAACCTATGCAAGAGAGTGGAAAGACCAGCTCCCATTAACCAAAATCCTCGCTAGCTCAATACTCCTTATCCAGGCTGGAGCATCCCCTCTTCAACTTGCAGTATTTCAATAGAAGAATTTCTAAAATGGGTAAGTAGGTGGTGGCAGTCCCTACCTGGATGTGAGAGTTACGGAGCAGAAGTAGCACTGAATGGATGTGGTAGGTGGTGAGGATGCTGCCTGCTTGCCCCCACCCTGAAGCATTGTGAATCTGCTGGAAGGCTGAAGCTGCATGATGCTAAAGTCCCATTTGACGCGAAGGACAGTAGTCGGTTATAACCAAAGTGCTCACTTTAGGTCTGTTTTGTTTGGGTTTTTTTTATGATGCTCCTGTCCATTTGCATCATTTCTGTTCTCGTCTTGTGGCCACAAAGACTCAGCCAGGATTGGCAAGTCAAGCTGTGCTCTCCTGTCCCTGCTTCAGTGCCAGGAGCAGAGGCTCAAAGCAAAGCTTCGGTGGCTATTCAGCTCCAGGTCCTTGAGGAAGAATAAGATCTGGTTTGCTGTTCCCTGTGGTACCTGCGCTGGCTCTTCGGCAGGAGAAACCGCCTTTTGTCCATTGAGTGTTTGTGACTAAGAGGCAGGCAAACCCAGAGGGACTGGGTTTGGGGGGGATAATTATTATTACTGAAGTCCTAAAACTCATGTTGGGATTTGTATTTGTGTTTTCTGTTTAAATATCTCAGCACCAGTGCATCTATTATTACTGAAGTCCTAAAACTCATGTTGGGATTTGTATTTGTGTTTTCTGTTTAAATATCTCAGCACCAGTGCGTCTGCGCACTTAAAATGTATCTGTGGAAAGCTTGGTTGTTCAGTCTTCTCAGTCCCATCCTTTTTCAGCCTATCTTTCCAAGGAGACCTAATGGCAGCCTTTCAGTATTGAAAGGGGCTCCAGAAAAGCTGGGAATGGGCTCTTGATCAGGGAGTGCAGGGATAGGACAAGGAGGAAAGGTTTTAAGCTTAAAGGGGGGTGATTGAGAGGAGCTTTTAGGAAGGAATGTTTTCCTGTGAGGATGGGAAGGGGATCTGGGCCCAGGTTGCCCAGAGCAGTGGTGGCTGCCCCATCCCTGGAGGTGTTCAAGGCTGAACTCGATGGGCTTTATGGTCCTTTCCAACTAAAACCATTCTACAAATATAAAAAAAAAAGTTTGGGTTTTTTTTTTATAAATCAAACAAGCAAAACCTCTTATGTTAATTTTGAGATGTTAAATCTTTAATGCACTGATTGGTTATACCATGAAGTAAAAACAGATTGGAGGGACACATCTTTGCTGCTGGAAAGCAAAGTCACAGCAGCACAGAGGCTGAAGTTGCTTGTGAGCTACCTGGAGCCCATGCTGTCTGCAGGGAACTGCTGACATCAGGGTCATCATCTGCAGGTGCAGAAAGAGACTGAAATTAAAAACAAAAGTCCGTTAATTAGTTTATTAGTGGAGATTTTAAAAAGCGAGAGAGCTTTTTCTTATTCCGCCGCCTAAAGCGGGGCTGAGATCTGCTACCTGTGAACTTTTGGAGGGAACAGAAGGCAGAAATGATCAGCTTATTTCACTGGATACCAATAGGTGTTTCCAGTGTTTAATATATTAGCTTCAAATACAAAACATTCCGATTATCTTATCTTTCTTCCTTATGAATTCAGTGCACTGAAGACTGCTTTTAATGAAGACTTTTTAATTAAATTCTAGTTCCTGTGTATAGCTTTATACCAATAGTTTAATAAGTTTTTGCAAATTATTAAATATAATTGTTATATTTATATTAAGTTGTTGTCATTATTGTCTAAATAAAAACAAAAATGCCAATTGAATTCTTTGTTATATGCATAAAGGTGTGGCCTGTGCTCTTAGGTAGCAAAAAGTATTGCCAAACTTAGAAGGAAGGCTTAATATTAAATTACAAGCTATATTTCAGTCTTTACCATCGAAAGAGAAGGTAAAAACTCTAATTGCAAAGACAGATTAAAATACCTCATTTCAGTTTTCCTGCAAACTCATAATAAAAACTGCATTTAAAATATTCCTGATGAAAGCAAGTTTTCTCCTGCCCATGTCCTTGGAGTGGAGGCCCAGCCATACATTCTTTCGCTTGGGTGGCTGAAAAGGAAAACAAATTATTTATTTATTTATTTATTTATTTTAGTCATTTATGCCTAGGGATGCCGTGGGAAAATATTTCGTACGAAGGACTGCGTAATCTCACCTTTGCTGACTCTCCCTGTCCCTTCTGAGTGCCTTTCCAGATGATGGGAGTGATCAGAAGGTTGTAGTTACTGGAGCGATAAGAAGGGACCTTCTTCCCCCTTGCTTGATTTTGAAAAAGTGCTCCATGTGCTTGAGCGGGTCTTTCCCTAAACTCGTTATTTTGCAAAATCAGAAGTACAAGTTGTTCCCTTGGGTTTTCCTCCGTGTGAGATAAACAAGCCTAGAAGGCAGCTTTTATTCAAGCTCGGTGCTTCAATCCTTCTTGAAGTTCGCCTGGCATGGCAGCTGTAATCCCCCTGGGAGAAGTTATGAAGACTTTCCCCCTGTTGCGTTGGCTGCAAATCTTTTCTTCTTCCATGAGGCGATATCTGTATGCTGATGCTATTTGAACGTCAGAGTATTGCTACTCTGGATGCTTTCTTTTAGCTGACCCAGCCTGCTTCTCCAAGAGGTAGTTCCTAGCCCAAGCCCAGGATTCCTCCTCCAGCAGACAGAACCTTATAGCAGAGTTTTGCCCACCTTTTACTCTTTGTAAAGCCTCTCTTCTTGAGAGAGTTGCTGCAAGTTAGTTTTGTGCCTACTTTGTCTTGATGGATGAACACCGGATGGTTACTAGCATTGCCATGGCTTCTTTGTTGGCAACCCCTTGATCCTCTTATTCCAGTCATCTGTTCTTATACCGGTTCCAAAGACTGGGGGATACATGTTGGCCAATGTAGATGGAAGAGTGTGGGTCTCCAGGCTGGTTGGCAGAGACCGGAGGCTGTGTGCTTGCTGCTTGTCCATTCACTGCAGGACTCATTTGCAAGGAGTGTCTGCGTCAGACCTGGTGTTTGATTTTGGTGGGGCGTGTGTCTACATACCATGAGAAAACGCCTTCTTATGTTCCACACGACAAATGGCTTCTTGGCCTTGCTCCCTCCCTGTCTTAGCGTTGGCAATTGGGTTGCTGAGCTTTTGCTGCATTTAATGGGAAGTCTCCTTTACCTCTTATATGTTGAACTTCTTCCACAATGTACCCTATCTTAAATGAAAATGCTGTCTGTGCCTGTAAGTAAAGGAGCTGTTATCTTCTGGCTTCCTGATTTCCTGCTTCCTCATGGGACATGTCACCAACAGCATCTTCCATTGACGATTGCGCTGTCCTCCTTTGCAAGTTTTTTCATCCTCTTTCTTGGCTTCAAGCTTCTTGATCTCAGGTTCGGAGCTCTATGCCATACCTTTGCTCTTTCAGTTCTTCCTGTCTCTGTTTTGCTCTCATCTTTGTGTCTTTTCTGTGTTTTCATCTCTTTCTGCCTTACCTGTCTAAATGCCCACCAGTGTCGCTCCCACCTTGAAACTGTTCTTTGGTGGTGTAGATGTTTGACCTGTGTTATCCATGCCTGCGTTGCTTTGTCGCCTCCTTGGATAGTGTGTGGATTTGGGGGCTGTCTAAGGCAGGAGAAGTGCAGCACTGTGTCACTCCATGCAAGAGAAGCCCAAGAGGCTGCGAGATGGCAGAGTGCAGTGGCACATGGAGGCCCTCATGTTGATCAAAATGAGCACTATGACCATGTTAACCCAGCTGCAAGGCAGGGCTGGTTTAATTTGGGCCCAGCATTGTGTCAACACAGTTGCATGGCAATCATTTCTACTTGTCCTGCTGGTAGAGCCATAGAAGTCATAGAAATCGTAGAATCTTTAAGGTTGGAAAAGACCTCTAATATCATAAGCCCAACAATACTGTGCCTAGTAAACTGTGTCCCAAAGTGCCACATCTACAAGCTTTTTTAACATCTCCAGGGATGGAGAATCCAACACTTCTATGGGCAGCCTGTTCCAGTGCTTCCCCACTCTTTAAGTGGTGAAGAAATTTTTCCTAATATCCAATCTAAACATCCCCGGCACAACTTGAGGCTGTTTCCTCTCAATCTATCACTTGTTACTTGGTAGAAGAGACCAACACCCACCTCACTACAGTCTCCTTTCAGGTAGTTGTAGAGAGTGATAAAATCTTCCCTCGGCTTCCTCTTCTCTGGTGCTACTTTGCACGACAAACTATTGCATTGGGTAGACCTGCTGGGTGTGTTGACTTTTTTTTCTTTCACGTGGTCTTCATCCTTGTCTGGGGATATCTGCTCTGAGCACTTCCACTTCCATGAGTTTTTTCATGTAAATCTGCAAACTTGTAAATCCATCATTTCCATTGCTTATCTCTGAAAAGAAACCTCTTAGTCTCCAGCTTCCATTTCCTGAAGCTGCTGTCTTGGTGTTCTTCAAGAGCAGAACACTTTTCCATTTGTTTTTTTTAGCATCTAATATCCTTCCTAGGATCATAGAATCATAGAATGGTTTGGGTTGGAAGGGACCTTAAAGATTATTCAGTTCCATACCCCCTGCCATGGGCAGGGACACCTCCCACTGGATCAGGTTGCTCCAAGCCCCATCCATCCTGGCCTTGAACACCTCCAGGGATGGGGCAGCCACTGCTTCTAGGAGCTTAGCACTCCATGCATGCAATGTGCATTCACAAGGTAAGCTTAGCATCCCGGTTTTCCACAAGTTTCACAGGAAACTAAAGGCAGTGCTGGCATCTGTGCACTCTGCTTAGTGCTCGATCCTGACCCTGCACTGCTCGGTGAGCAGAGGTGTCCTCTGTTCCACATCGCTGGGATAAGTCTTTAAGCTTTAGTTGAGTAGCTTTTGCTTAAGCCGTATTTCATAAAAAGTGAATTGCAGGTTTGAGACTTTTTATCAAGAGGATGGGGTTTCTTTCATCTCATTTGAACCCTAATGATACGCTCAAGTCTTTTCTGGGAAAGACAAGGAGAATTGGTAGATGATTATGACATTTGTCTAAAAAGGTTTTGCGGGAGGGTTTTTTTTTACCTTCTATTACTTTACTTCTCTGTAAGAATTTGAAAGGGATTTATGAAGTTGTTTCTTTATAAGGTTTGTGCTGCTTAAAGGGTTTAGTGAAAACTTAGGGATGTTGTGTAGCAGGGTTTGTGTATCAGGGGATCTCTTGGTTTTTAAATACACATGGTCCTGCTACTCTTTCCTGGTAGTTTTCTTTAGGAGCAGAAACCACTCCTGACTTGATTCCTGAGCTTTCCAATTTATCTTTCCTTTTTCTTGATGGTGTCACATCTTTCTAGTAACAGGAAGGAGGAGAGCACAACCAGACCTCTAGAGGCCAAGAACCTTGCCAGACGGGTCTTGTGTCTCACCTCTCCCTTGGAGGGGATGGACTTGGGGCTGCTAGGCTGGCTTAGTAGCGAAACAAATGGAGCAGCATTCATGCCTGTGAATGCCTTTTCTGTATGGAATTGTGTGATTTTGGAATATTATATTAATGCAGTGAGTGACAGAATTCCATGTCAAATACCCAGACCTGTCTTGAACCCCAGTGAAGTTCTGACTTGAGATGAATCCACAGTGGTGGGATGCATTAGTGAGCACAACACTAGACAGTAGTAGTTTGCCTGATTTCCTGCCAAAGGGATCCTACAACACCTTACTTCCAAAGCTTATGGGATACTTTGCAGACAGACTTGGTCTGAAACTGTCCTGCGTGCTGTCAGTTGAGCATTTTTTTTACTTTTTTCCTCCCTTCCATTGATTTTTCAAGACTCCCTTCTGCAATCTTGACGCTGAAACTCTGTGTCGCCCCAAGCTTGTCTTTCTCTGGCCTCAGCCATCTGGGAGTTGTGTTGTTTTTCTCCTTGTTGTAACTGAAATACCTTACTACTCACCCTCCAGCTACATCCTGCAGCTACAGGTCTCAAAATGCTTTACAAAGGAGATAAAAATCCTTAGTTCTGTTTTGCAGATACCTGGGGCAACAGCAGCAGAGTGGCTTGTCCCAGAACACCCATGATGTCTGATGTCAGAGGCAGGGGGAGGAATAGAGACCTGGTCTTCCTGAGCCCCCATCCCAGTCCTCTCACTGCCATGAGCCCAAATTCCCATTTTTAATGGATTAAAAATTCCCATTCTTATTGCACAAGTCCTTCTTTGACATCTACAGAAATAGGTTGGCTGTACCGGGGTCATTTGGGGAAGATGAAAAGAAAGCATAACCAAGGAGAGGAACCTTTGCTAGAGAGTGCTTTGTCAGCACCTCCCTCATCTCTGTTCATAGGGTCTGTAGGTTTTGTTTCCTTAGTCTCCATTTATCTCAGAGTTACGTGAGTAACCCCATAAGCAAGTATTATGTGGACATCCACTCTCCAATCACTGATGGGCAGAACAATCCACCTGGGGACTTTGGCTGTGCTAGTAGATATCGCCAGCATTTAGGAGCAAATTACACATGTAGCTTGATGAAGAGGTTGAATAGCTTATCATAATTTTGCTTTAAACCTGCTGGAAACGTTCGGACTTAATGAAAGTGCATGTCTCTGGAGTGGGACTAGAAAAACACCTAATGTTTGGTAGGGCCTGGCTTCATCTCGCAGTGGGATGGTGAATTTCTGGAGAAGAGCTTTGAATGTAGCCACAGCGATTTCTGTATTTGGATAAGGAGTAATTGAGCTGGTTGTGGTGCCCTACATGGCATCTTTTCAGGGTGACTTCCTGAATAACAGACCTTCCAAACAGGCAGAGCTGAAGCTGCTGCTGACACAACCCAGTGTGAAGAGCCACTATTGGTGAACCGGCATCATAGGTTTCCTGGGCTAAATCCCACCTCGTGGGCTTCCCATGCTGGCTGCAATATCCAGCTGAGTTGGGCAGGCAGCTCTGTGGGGAATGTGTGCCATAATCCCATCTGGGAGTCACAGAGGTGCCCACAGCCATCCCAACAGCCAGTGCTTCACCCGCATCCTCTACTCCCTCCCGCTTGCTGGAGCTGACATCCATCTTCTCCGCTCCTGACCACAGCGGTCGCCTCTCTGCCAGGACCATGGACACAACAGTCCTTACCCATCCCTGAGACACTAAACACCCCCCCCAGGAAAGCTCTGCTAATGCTGTCCATCATCAATAGCTCTAATCCGCTCTTTATTCAGCGCCTTGATGAATTTAAGACTGCACCCTTGCTGGCATCTCCTCCAGCGGAGAGGATCCCATTAAAGGCGTGACTCCCTGGCTTGGCGTACCACAACCTGCTGGGCCATCGCTCATTGGGGTTTCTGAATAAAATTCAATCTTGGAAGTTTTCATGGCACTTGAGAGAAGAAGCCGACTCGTTGGTGTTGGGTCCCTGGCAAATAGGCTGGCTAATGCCTGTTCTTCCTAATTGCAATTCAGTGCCAAGAAATTATTAGGAAGATATTAACCATATAATGTTTTGGCAGGGTGCTGAGTGGCAGTCATCGTTTCTGCTGCTACAGTATGTTTGGAAAAAAAAAAAATTAAAAAAAGAAGGACAATAAAGTAGGCTTTTTTTGTTGGAAAAGAAGATTTCATGTTATCTGTGTTTGCAGGCTTTCTGGCTCATATGCTGGAGGAATCCTTGCTGCGGGGGTGTTTTCATTTTCTCGTCTAACATGGCAGTGGTCCATCACGGCGGAGGTTTTTAGCTTAAACAATTTGTTTGTGGGGCTGCTGATGGCTCTTACCGCACATTTTGAGGAGGCATCCACTGCAAAAGAGAGATCAAAGGTAAAACATGTCAAACAAAGTGAATAGTTCTTTTTTTTTTTTTTCAATTAGTTATCAGGTCTGTTTAATTTCCTATTCATTTAGTGCTGATTTAGTTTCGTTTAAATAAAGAAGGCCAAATTTGGGGACTGGGTTAAGCACCAGTGCTGGGTGGTGTCCATCCCTGCCCTACTCAAGGTGCTCAAAAGTGAGTTATAGAATCATGGAATCAAAGAACGGTTTCGGTTGGGAGGGACCTTAGAGCCCATCCAGTTCCACCTCCCACTGGATCAGGCTGCTCCAAGCCCCATCCAACCTGGCCTTGAACACCTCCAGGGATGGGGCAGCCACCACTGCTCTGGGCAACCTGGGCCAGGGCCTCCCATCCTCACAGGAAAAAACTTCTTCCTAATATCTCATCTAAATCTCCCCTCTTTCAGATTAGAACTGTTCCCCCTCGTCCTATCCTCATACTCACTGATCAAGAGCCCCTCCCCAGCATTCCTGGAGGCCCTTTCAGTACTAGAAGACCACTATAAAGTCTCCTTGGAGCCTTCTCTTCTCCAGGCTGAACAACCCCAAGTTTCTCAGCCTGTCATAACCCTGTATGCTTTGCTTAAGGGTTGTGTTGGGACCTGTTGGATGGGTTTGAGTTTGGTTTTTTTGAAACATATAGGGTGGAAACAGGAGAAGCAAAATAATTTTTGTCTAAATTTTTTTAGAGCAAAATTTGGTTTCCTTTATCAAAGACTCAAATTGGGCTGTGGGTGTTCATGGTTTTGTTTCCAGAAGTGCTATTTTTCCTTGAGGTAAATAGATATACTCTACAGGAAACTTCATCTAATCAGAAACCCACGTTTCTACTGAAAAACTGAAACAACCAAATTTTCAGTCAGTCCTTGTTTTGAAATTAAATGTGCCCCTGAAATAATGGCATTGTTAAATACAGAGACTTAAAATTTCATGCTGTATTTTTTACTTCATAAACAGCCTAGGCAGCCATATGATATTTTTATTCAGCAGCCTTGTTCTTTCTGCTTCTATTTGCCCGAACATCTGATTTCTTCTCCTCTCACAGACGTGTCTGCTGTGACTCCCGTAAATTGTGTGAATAAAAGGATTTTTGTTGGGCTAGGCTAGAATTTCAGGAGGCTGCACTGGTAGTTCACTCAGCTTCACAAGTTCTCAAATAATATGGTTTATCAGTGGTTATAGAGACTTTGTTTCACCATTGGATTTTATTTTTTTTTTTTGAATACTGTCGCAAGATCCCTGCAATCTCAACTCCACGAAGATGGAGTTGGACATTTTCCAACCACTTACACATTTCACGTGCCCACTTTCCGATGGGATTTTCAGATGTAATTTTCAGAAGCAGTTAAGGAGCTTGTTTCAATGGGTTTTGGGTGTCCTATCCCGTGACTTGAAGAAGCCAGGCTGCCAACAGCAAGCTCACACCACTTTCATAACTCTTGCAAACATGACCCAACTTCAGGGCTGTGTTCATCAGTATACTTGAAAGATTACTGAGGTTGTCCTGAGTCCTGCAGGGCAGCTCTGAAGGCCACATATGTTTTTCTGAGATTATAGCAGGGTTTCCCATGTCAAGGGAGTGTTCAAAGTTCAGTGCTGGACAGTCAATTAAAAATGATCAGGTGATCAGGAAAGCCAACTGCATCCTCGGCGGAATCCAATTAAATGTTACAAGCAAGTCAAGGGAGGTGATTCTCCCCCTCTGATGACTCTGGTGAGACCTCACCTGGAGTCCTGCGTCCAGTTCTGGAGTCCTGAGCACAGGGAGGACCTGGATATGTTAGAGCAAGTCCAGAGGAGGCCACAAAGATGATCCGAGGGCTGGAGCACCTCCCATATGAGGACAGACTGAGAGGGTAGGGGTTGTTCAGCCTGGAGATGAAAAGGCTATGGGGAGACACTATAGCAGACTTAGAGAACTTAATAGGGGCCTACAGAAAAGCTGGAGAGGGGCTCTTTATCAGGGAGTGCAGGGATATGATGAGGGACAGGACAAAGGACAACAGTTTTAAGCTGAAACAAGGGAGATTTAGATGAGATCTTAGAAAGAAATGTTTTCCTGTGATGGTAGTTAGACCCTGGCCCAGGTTTCCCAGAGCAGTGGTGGCTGCCCCATCCCTGGAGGTGTTGGAGGCCAAGTTGGATGGGGCTTTGAGCAACCTGATCCAGTGGGAGGTGTCCCTGCCCATGGCAAGGGGGATTGGAACTGAATAATCTTTAAGATCCCTTCCAAACCAAATCATACTGTGATCTCATACACCATCCTTACCAGAGACTGAAGCAGGGGCAGTGTTCTGATGATAGATGGAAATGTCATACTCCTGAGGAGAGGCTGACATTTCGACCACCAAGGAGCTGCCATGAGGCGTGGCTTCAGGTTGTAACATGGATCAAGTGGCCAGTGGTGTACATGGCACTGACCCAAGGTTTCTATATGGAGTTGCTCTTGTAGCCTTATCCTACCCGACTGAAAAAAAGGCCTTGGCACTGCTCTGATGGTGTTGGGACAGAGCAGAACATAGCGCAGAAAGAGACTTTCCTTAGCATCAGTGAGGGATGGCCGCAGCACCAGTAATGAACCTGTGAATAATCCTCACTGAGTACCAGAAATACCCTGCATCATGCTGCGTAGTCTGGGTCCATTACCTGTTTGATCAGAAAACTCTTTCCAAGATGCTTAAAAATGAGCTTTTAGACTAATGAGGGACATCGCATTTAAATCCCTTTGCTTAGGAATCCCTTTGCATAGCCCTGATTTTAGCTCTCTGTGCCTGAAGAAGAGGAACACATCATTCTTGTCATATAAAACGAGGTCTTTGGCATAATGGCATTATTTTAGGGGATGGCTTCTGAAAACTTTGCATCGTTTGGAGTTGTCTGCTGGGCAGTCTCCCTTGTGCAGCAGAGGTTCAGGACTTGGACCTCATTGCATCATTATGACATTGTGGTGCTACAGATGATCTCTGTGTACATAACAACATAGCTGTTCAGATGGACACTTCTTTAAGCCTGTTTTCTGTTGAAGAAATGAAATCTCCCTGTAAATAATCCAAACCAGCCTGTGTTACAATTGACTGGTGCTCACCAATGTATTTACCTTATAAATAAATAAATATGCTGTGGGCTGTGCTAAAGCTGTTTTGCTCTCTGGATGTTTTTGCAAACTGCAATTCTGAATGTGTTTTTTTTATTTTTCCTCTTTCAGATCTCTAAATTAGGTGCCTTTTGCTGTGGGCTCAGTTTGTGCAATCAGCACACGATAGTGCTTTATATCGCTTGTATCGTGCCTTGGGTTCTCGCCCGGCTTTTCAGAAAGGCGGTACGTATTTCGCTGACCTGTACCTCCGGTTTTGTAAGGTGGTGAGTAATTCTTCTTTCCAAGCTCTTGTGCCACTTCTGTGTTGATATACAAGGAGGAATAGTCCGTGTTCTCCCTAAACTATTCAGTGATAACCCACTGAAGTTGCAGTCCAACAGGCTTGACACTAGAGTCAGCAGCACACTTCAGGGGCTTTGCTCACACCAGCGATCAGCGACCCGCTTGTGTCTCCTGGCACAGGAGTGCTCTGCCCAAACTACTTGTGAGCGACTACAGGACCAATATTTGGAGCTAAAAACTGCTCAGCGTAGGAAGTAAGAACGTGTTCCATGACCTACCAAGCAGGAAAGTGGATAAATATCTATTGTATGAAGTCACAGGCATGTACAGTCAGTGTGCGCTGCTTCTCCTGGCTGATAGCGCTGGCTTTCTCATGCCATCAGCTTATCAGGAGATGAGTTCCTGTTGATTCCCTGATGGTAAAACAAAAGCCGTGTCCACTGGTTGCAGAGCATCTTGTGGCTGCTGTTGAGAGTCAGAGGCAGATGGAATAAGCAGCATGGCAGGAAGGGTGCAGAGGCTCATCTCTAGAGGGAAGTCCTCTTCAGCATCTCCTTGGGTTGTGCCAGGCTCGGTGACCTCTAGCTCTGATGCAGCCAAGACTTGAGAGTCCTCTAAGAGATCAGCTCTCAGGTGAAGAGCATCTGGCACATGCCAACTGGAAAAAAACGAAAGGAAGGCTAACTTTTGGTGAAACAGCAAGTCCCTGATCCAGCCAAATGTGTCCCTTTCATCTCTTACCAGAGATCTCGTTCTCAAGATGTCTCTCCTACACCTCTTGAACTTGCTTGTTGTGTAAGAACACCTTTTTGCCTGCCTGGCTTATGAAGGTGGTATGCATCTGTGTGGATGAGGCTCCCGGATGACATTTGGGGGCCCTGCAATGCTCTTATCTTCTGGAGGTGGTCTGTGAGTGAGTGCATAAGGCTGGAGGCAGACATGTTGTAGAAAGTCTACTTTGCCCTGAGAACGGCCGTACATCTCAATGACCCAGCTGCTCCGATCGTTTTGCAAGTGGCCCTAAGAAACCTCCATCTCATCTCCCTCTCTCTTTTGCCCCTCAAAGGTGGCAGTTGGGTAGGTTTCTGCTGGGCCAGTCCTGCCTGTATTTTCCCACCCTCGACCTGATAAATCAGGTGTGATTCTGGGTGATGGCACAGGGAGTAACTAAGCTCAGAGTGAAGACATAATCTGCAAGAGGTAGGACACAACTCAGACAAGCTTGATCCAAAATTGTAGTATCATAGAATGGTTTAGGTTGGAAGGAACTTTAAAGCCCATCCAGTTCCAACCCCTCTGCCATGGGCAGGGACACCTCCCACTGGATCAGGTTGCTCAGAGCCCCATCCAACCTGGCCCTGAACACCTCCAGGGATGGGGCCTAACTACCGTCACAGGAAAACATTTCTTTCTAAGATCTCATCTAAATCTCCCTTGTTTCAGCTTAAAACTGTTGTCCTTTGTCCTGTCCCTGCACTCCCTGACAAGGAGTCCCTCCCCAGCTTTCCTCCAGGAACCCTTAAGTTCTGGAAGGCTGCTATAGGATCTCCCCATAGCCTTCTCTTTTTCTAGGCTGAACAAAAATCTCTTCAGCATCTCCAGCAAACCCCTTTCTGACTGTGCATTTCCTTTAAAACAATGAACTTCTGCAATGTATTTGTGTTCTTCAGATAGAGCTTTTTTCTTTCTTTTTTTTTAGCTGCAGAGAGACCTTTGTGATTTCCAGCAATGACAATCCTGTGACAATATAATATTCCTGGGAAATACTTCAGTCAGCCCAGTAGTGTCTGTTGCAGAAAACCACCTATTAAGAAGGATATTTGATGGAAAACAGTACATTTTTAAGTAAAAAAAGAGCCGTCTTTCTTCTGAAGGAACTGTGGCCACCATCGTTATCAAACCACTTTTTCCGCTCCGTAGATCATTGCTCTGAATGGTGCCTCTTGCCCATAACCCCAACCGCTGGAGAAGCGCTTTGATTGACAGGGCAATGGCTAACGATAAAGCAAGCATGCAATATTCTAGGGTGGGATTTTCCAAAGCACTTAAAGGAGTTAGGCACAGAAGTCCCTTTGAAAGTCTTGTCTTCCTGACCCCTTAGGCAGTCTTGAAAATCCCACCCCAAAAGTTGGCCTATCCAATTTAGCCAGCGTAATCGCGATAAAGTAAATGGCAAAACTGACTCCTGATGATGGTGATGATGTGTGTAGTTGTACTAGAGCAGCATATTTTTTTTTTTCTTGCCAGATGGAATACCAGCCAACTCTTAATCGCTGCAAAGTGGGTTATCTCAGCCTTGCAGTGCTTCAGCCATCTATGCATGTCATGCCATGATTTAAATGTGAAAGATGCAATGAGTATGATACTCATGAGTCCTAGCTAATATTATTTGCTTCACTTAAATTTCACCCTGCCATGCAAAGGAGATCAGTTTGATGCAGTTTCCTAGTAATCCACAAAATCGTAAGGTTTAACATAGCATTTTATAGGGACTTACTATAAATTGAGAGATCAGCTCTGTGTAAATATATTTGATGTTTTTTCTTTATCTATTCTTGAAGTTCCAGCATGATTAAACTAAAATAAACATTGTTATGCAATATAACATATTTTGGTGCAGGAATTGTCCCTAGGCCATTTGCTGAAGTTGGGTTTATGCTTCTTGGCTGGTTTGCTGCCTTATCTCTATCTGCCGGCTTCATCCTACCTCAATCGAGCCCGTTGGACATGGGGAGACCAGACAACTTTTCAAGGATTTTTGACCCACTTTCTCAGGGAAGAATATGGGACATTCAATCTGGTAAATAAGGGTCATTTTCTAAATGACTTTCTTTTAAGTTATGCAGCAGCAGAACCTTTCTGTTTGCGACAGTGAGTGGCTTGCGGGGGAAGAAATTGAAAATGTTTTCTTTCTGGTTTTGACCTTCTGATCCGTCAGTTTTACTGGGAATGGATCACATGGCTGGGAAAGCAAAGAAATAGGTCTTTTTGACTTTATGAGACGAGCTGTATTTACTGGGAGCTGTACAGGTGTCTCGCGTTTGTAAGAGCCCGAAGAGCAAACTGTGCTAGAAGGAGATCGTGGAATCAGAGAATGATTTGTGTTGGAAGGGACCTTAAAGCCCATCCAGTTCCACCCCCTGCCATGGGCAGGGACACCTCCCACTGGATCAGGTTGCTCAAAGGCTCATCCAACCTGGTCTTGAACACCTCCAGGGATTGGGCTTCAATTTTGTGGTTTTTCTTGTTTACTTATTCTGTGTTTTCGTTTTTATTTTAAGCTCAGCTATTTAAAGAGATCACAAACAGTTTTTTATTGCTTTAGGTTTAAAAGAGATTCTTCCAACTTACTCATGCTCAGTTGAAATGAGTGGTAGGTTTGGGGGCTCTCAGAAACCTCTGATTTGAGTTATTGACCGGTCTGTGCCCTTGCCAAGAGAGGGAGGTGCAGCGTAGGGTTTGCATCTGCCTCCTCCCACCCTAACTTAGATGGTGGTCTCTGGTCACCCAAGGCAAGCAAGCGCCCAGCACCCCTTCTGCCCTTCCTGCTTCAGGGATTTCCCTGCAAAGAGATGGGAAATCTCACTGCTTGGGGAAAAAAAAAAAAGAGAAGAAAGTATGGTTTACATATTGTGTCACTCTTGGGGTCCCAAAGCCCCACGTTCTCAGGTATTAAGCCCCATGCATACAGCAGCAGCATCCAGCTGGTGTGACACAGCGAGCATCATCGTTGCGTTTCAGCCTTCTTGTAGGATATGAAGCAAAAGACTTGAGAATTCCTGTTGCTGCCATTTAATCTTTCTAAAACTCCTACAGAGATAAGATCCACCCTCTGAAGGGCTTCTAAGATTTCCCCTGTTGTCCTGTTCCCAGCCATCTCCTGAGAATGAGACTCCGTTGGGCAGAGCAATACTAAGGCATGCAAATCCCTTAACTCCTTTCTCCATCAAATGTGATGAATTCAAGTTGATGTTCAGGAGGCTTAGGGATGGACTGCGTGTAATCCTGCACCACAAATCACATTTACAATGAACTTGTCTGAAGCAGGAGCAGTAAATGCAGCAAAATCCAAGTGTTTGGTCCTGACGCCATCTGGTCTTCTGTCAGAGCCCTGCCTGGATGAACAGACAGCTCTTGTGTCCCAGGCTTATGGGCAGGCAGAGTCAAAAAACCCCAGAAACAACACCTGGGAGAAGGTTCCAGCTGTAACCTAACAATGAGAAACGTCATCTCCCGCAAAGGAGCCAGAAGCCATCAGCTTCCAGCAAGGTGTGACTTCGCAAGAAACAAAGAGGCAGCAGTGATGCTTCAGGAGCTGTGGACTGGCTGTCCATCCTGTAACACTTTTATTTTTTAATTAAATCTTGAGTGCAATTAACTATTCTATTTTTATTAAGATTAATTGATCCTTCTAGACCTCCTCAATATGTTTACTTTATCTTTTATCTGTTAGCCACCACTTTCGCAACAAGCACCGATGAAGGTAATTCCCCAACTCCACCAAGCATATTCTATTTCCCAGACTTGTGCCACGAATAGCAAGTCTCTGAAATAAAAAATACCATTTATCCATGCAGTTCAGCCTCCTTTAAGGCAGAGGGGACAGGAGCAAGTCTGGTAAGCAAGCAGGAACTGAGGCCCAGGTGCTTGTCTCAGACTGTGGGGAGATGTCCCAGAAAATAATTGCACCGTCAGAGACCGTGGAGATCATAGTTAAACCATATGATATGCCAGAGTCAGGGGTAATGGGCTGATAGCACCTTGAAAAATGTTTATCCAGGTGGTAAATGCTGCTCAGTTGCATGGTGTAAAAGAAGAATGTGAAAGTAAATCTTGCAGTGAAGGTCTGAGTAGAGTTTGCTGTCTTGTTTAAGCAATTCCTGTTCCCTCTTGACCACTTTGGGGCACTGCCTGAAGGAGTTTTGAGAAGTTTTTGTGCTCAGGGCTCTGCAAACAGAAAATGAAAAGACTTTCCCTTGCCTCAGGGATATGGCAGTCAGCATGTGGGTTTCTCATGGATTTTCTTTCTTTTCAATCTAGGCCAAGTCCGAGACAGGATCCAGTATGAGAGAGATGTTGGCGTGAGTAAAATCTTGACTGTGGCTTTTAGTGGAGAGAAACCTGTTGGTGCTGCTGTCGTTTTGGACGAGGTGACTCCTGTCCTGCCTTTCCTCAGCTCGGTCTGGAGGTGGGGCCATGTGTGTCCAGCACAGGGACAGCATGCCTGTCTTCTATCCTTCCCATGGAAGGAAGTATGCCGAGTCCCTCTCCCCAGTGATTTTTCATTCAGAAGTCCTGACATATAAACCGAGCTCGTTTCCATTTCTGGTAGACTTAATCATAGCACAATAGGAATATGTTACGTTGTGCTTATTCTCTGCTTCTCTGGATACTTTCATTGAGTACAGGCAGCGATTTGGGGATGACCCATTGATTTCTCCACAGTTTTCAGCTGTCGCAGATGAAGTCAGAGCTCACCCTTCCCATCCTCGCCCTGGCACTCATCGCCTGTGTGACCACAGCACTGCCGTAAGTTGGAGGAGAATATTTGCTCCAGTGTGAATTCCCTTACTGGCTGCATGAGCAGCTTTCTTTGCCGTGTGCCACAAGGAGCTATTCTGCTTCCCGGTGCAAAAATGTCAGTAATTAGCTGTGGTCCTGTATTAATTAAGAGCAAATTATCCCTGCTCTTGTTAACCTGTGACTTTTTAGACAGCGGATTTAAAAATCTTGAAATCCTGATGCATTTATGCTTTGAAAACATAAGTTTTATAAATTGCAAAGGATAAGAAATGATCATCAGCTCCTTTTGTTGGTCTTCAGCTCCTTGTATTAAATGTGTTTATGTGGAGAGGTGTTTTCACACACACGTAACTTTTGTCTCTCTTTTCATTATGCTGCTAGAGTGCTATTTTATTTTTTATAGGACAAAGCAACAGAAATCATCCGTGATCTGTCTCTTTGCTGTAATGCTCTGTGTTTATTCCACCTTCTTTGCTTGGAGAGCAAATTTGGATATTACAAAACCTCTCTTTCTGGGTGTGGTAAGTCACAATCCAAAAATTTCTGTGGTTTGTTAATTTTTCCCTTCACCAAGGGAGATTTAGATTGGATACTAGGAAAAAATTCTTTTGTAAAAGAGTGATGAAGCACTGGCAGAGGCTGCCAAGGGAAGTGGTGAAGTCTCCACTGCTGGAGATGTTAAAAAACCACATAGATGTGGCACTTTAGGACATGGTTTAGTAGTCATGGTGGTGATCGTCTGATAGTTGGACTTAATAATCTTCAAGATCTTTTCCAGCCTTAACAGTTCTATGATTCTATAATTCTGTGATTTTTGGAAGAAGACTTAAGACCATTTACTCAGTAGTAGGTGATTGTCTTGAAGCTGCGTTAGCTGCAAAAATGCAGCTGTTTATTTTGTTTCCTTATGGCTGGAAAAACAGCTGGGATTTTGTTCCGTAGGTGGAGCGATTCTGGTTGCAGAGCAATGCCGTGGTGGCTGTGCTGGCTGGGCTGGGGCTGGCCATGCTCACCTCAGTCGGAAGCACTATGCTGGAGGGCAGTCGGGTGCTGCCATGGCTGGAGTGGCTTTCTGCTCTTGCTCTTGTCGCTTCTCAAGTTTGGGCGAATTACAGGTAAGAAATCCCCCGAGTACGTGTATTGGTGCAGCCTCGCTGGGGTCTGCAAGGTGCCATGCGTTGGAGTGCTGCTGTAAACCTCCTGCCTCTGTTCCTGGGGTTTCTGCCTTTGTCTTGAAGCGGGAGAGGCAGTTTTCATGTCCCACCTAAGCTTACAGGGTCACAGCTTGCAGGACCTTGTTTGATTTCCCTGAGGATCGCCAAGCATCAACTCCAGGCTGTAAATCGGGGTGTTGTGTAGTTGAAGGAAGAAAACTCTGTAGATACATAAATTTCTAAGAAAGAAACTTAAGAGGGTTTGCAGGATTCATTTGACCTGAACAGTCACCTCCTTCCTTTGCTTTACTTCAGGTAACTTTGTGCTCTAGGGTTTCTCTTAATTCTTTTTTCCTTCTTGAAGAGTTAGCATAGGCTTTCCTTATCCCATAACCACACCAAAGATTCTTCAGTGACTTGGGTTGTCAAACTTTGGAACAGGCTGCCCAGGGAAGTGGTGGAGTCACCATCCTTGGAGGTATTTAAAGGGTGTGTGGATGTGGCACTTAGGATATGGTTACGGGGTGAACTTGGCAGTGGTAGGTTTATAGTTGGACTTGATGATCTTCAAGGTCTTTTCCAACCTGAACAGTCTATGATTCTGTGATTCTGGGTAGGAATCAATGCAGTAGTAGGGGTGCTTAGAAAGAGGCTGTACCAGCTGGTGAAGTGTAGAGCATGCAGAACTTCATACACAGGAATCTTTCCTCTGCCCACATCTTTTCCCAAAGGCTGGATCATAGGTGAGACAGTCATAGCCCATGTCTTGAACCATGTCATAGAGTGTCCTCTTGAGTCCATACCTGGAGTGTGTGTGCACACGTTTGTTTAACAAAAGGGATCTAATCTCAGATAATGTCGATCTACTTCTTCGTGATGCTACAAAAACTTGGTGTTTTAATGCTTAATAAAAAGCATTGCTTAAAAGGACAAGAAGGATTTCAAACACTATATAGAACCATCATTTTACTGGCGCTTCCAGCTCCAACTAGTAAGTCTTTAGGTATAGCCCAAGAAAAAATGAGAATTAAGGTGAAGTTGTGTATTTTGGCAAAACTGCAGTGGCTCGTGTCTCTGGCACTGTTTTCTGGGGGACTGTAGACTAAACGCTCCATTTCTTTATCTCTGTTTCTCTGTAAATGGAGATAATGCAAATTCTGACCAAGGTGGACTTCACCTGTAGATGCCTGTTGTTGTTCTGGTGAGAGCTCAAGCCACACAAGTATCTGTTTTTAATCTGTTTTCGTCTGTTCTCTTAAGCACTTGCGATCAGAGCAACAACTATGTCGTTGATAAGTTTGCAAGGAATCTGCTGTCCTCTATACCGATGGGTGCAGTGATCTTGCTAAGAGGAGACTTGCCTGGGAATGCTCTTCGTTACCTCCATTATTGCGAAGGGATGAGACCAGATGTCACCTTAGTGGACCAAGAGGTGGGTTGAGAAGGTAATATTAAAAGAGGCAACAGCCTGATTTAAAAATAGGAAGCACAAGTTCAGTTGTTCCTTATTGTCTTCAAGGGAGTCTCTGTCTTCAATAAAATTCAGGATGCCGTAGTGGAATTGATTTTTTTTTGAAGGGTTGTGGGTGGCTCTGGGATGGAGCATGGCATGCAAACCCCATTCGAGCCCAAAACGCCAAAAGGGAGGCAACGGTAGGTAGAGAGAAGGGGAAGAGCAAGTCCTTCATCACAGCAGAGAGCCAAATGTGGCGCAGGGGTGATGTTTGCTTTGCTGAGGAAGCTTTGTCCCTGCTGTTTTCTGTGCTTGCACTAAAATACGTATGCTGGGGCAGCAGAAGGCTTCTGGGAACTGCTTTGAGGGCAGCAGGTCAGCAGTTGCCCTGTAGGCAATGCATCTTTGGGGTTTCTCCCAAGCTCTGTACCATGCTGAGTCTCATTCATCATTATGCCTCATTCCAGATTTAGTTTAGATATCGGGAACAAATTTGTTGCTGTGAGGGTGGTGAGGCACCGGCCCAGGTTGCCCAGGGAAGTTGTGGCTGCCCCATCCCTGGAGATGTTCAAGGCCAGGTTGGATGGGGCTTTGAGCAACCTGATTCAGTGGGAGGTGTCCGTGCCCACAGCAGGGGAGTTGGAACTGAATGGGCTTTAAGGTCCCTTTGAAACCAAACTTATTCCATGATTCGATGATTCCCTACATCCCCTGTGTTACCCCCAAAGGTGGTTTTGCAGATTCCTGCCTCTGTTTTTTTACGCTAAAATAGAGGTGCTGTGTGTCCCTAGGTCGTGTTTGCGCTCTTTCCTGTTTTCCTTAGAAACAGGAGAAGTCCTCCTTGCCAAAGGGGACACTGACAGTTCCACTGCCACATCAGTCCTCGCACCTGGCTTTGCAGCAAGGGTTTGTGACTTGTTGAGAAACCCAAACCCCAGCACCTCATATTTAACCAAACCAAAGCCTCGTGTGTCTCTCACCAGCAGCAGTTATTTCGGGTTTCCTTTGCCCCCTCAACAGAGAGCACCGCGTGCCTCTGATCAGAAACCATTGGTGACCTGTCTGATGGTGTGGTCCCAGGTGACTGTTGCAGCGGGAGGTGACCTTACTGAGCAAATAAAGCCATTCTTCCTACAGAAACCGTCTTCTGCAGCTCCTGAATGTAAAAAGGTTGAAAACCTTGTTTCTTGTTTTAATTTTGCTTATGTTTTTTGGTGATAGATGATGACTTATGAATGGTATTTACCCAAGCTGGCGAAGCATTTACCTGGTGTTTATTTTCCTGGGAACCGATGGAATCCTGTGGAAGGAGTATTACCCGATGGGACACTTGCTTTTAATCTCCATCGTTTCCTCAAAGTAAATAAACAGTAAGCGTTTCTTTCATATGTAACAGCTTTCCTAAAATCTTCAACCTTTTTTTTCTTGAAATTGTTTATGGAACAGCTTGGTACTGCATCCAAAAGACCAATTTTCTCCACTGACTTCCTCCCTGGTGGTGAGATTATTTTTGCAATTAAAGCAAATATCTATGCAGATGTAACTCCATCCAGTTATAATATTGCTTGTTACTTTGAGGTTGGTTTGCTTTTTATGAAGGAAAAACAAGAAGGTGATCAGCAGAGAGTATCTACTGCTTATTTTTTTTGTTGTTGTTGGAACAATTCATTAGAAAAAAAAGGAACATTCCCGTGTACTCAAAACGATGATGGTTGGAGAGCAAATTGCTGCTGATGCTGCTTCGTGAACATCGTGGCCAACTGATTAGCATAGAATGAATGTATTGCAGGAATAATCATCATATAAAAATAGCTTAGGAAGAGTGGAGAAAGGATTAGATACTCACATGAATAAGAATAGCATCTGCATTTAGGCTAGCCAGGGTGAGCCCTGCAAGTGTGGGGAGGCAGAAGAGCATTGCCAGGTGCCGTCGAGAAGAAACCGGCTTCTCCTACAGCTTCTGGCACGTTTGGGAAGCCTAACATAGGGGAGATGATGTGTCTCCTGTGCTGACTGCACACGATGTGCAATGCCAGATGGGGTATTGGCTTGCAGGGGTAGAGCTGTTCTGCAGGCTGACCTGGAGATGTGCTCTTTCTGACGTGAAACGGTCTGGACAGGTACCTCTACTGCAGAAAATATTGTGCTGCTTAAGACCTGTCCCCTGGACTGGGATGTGTGGTTTGCATGCGAGACAGCCCATAGTCTCTGGCATGGCTTCATGATTGCTCTCTCTCTTTTTATTTGGCAGCAAGGAGGTGTTTGTCTGCATAGGTCTTCATGAAGGGGACTCAACCTGGAGAAGGAGCTATTCGCTCTGGCCGTGGGGTATATGTGAGAAGCTGGTTCCCTCGAATGTTGTCTTTGATCCAGGAGAGTGGGTTCGTCTTACAAGAAATCTCTATAACTGGACTGAAGACTATGGCAGGTACGCAACAGAGGCACGACTGCTTCTTCCTGCTCGTCATTCTTCTGCCAGCAGCATAACCACATCCATTGCAGTGTTTGAGGAATTAAACATGAGCCACAATCATAATGTTTTGTGTTCTGGAACATATTATAGATCTACAAAGGGTATTTTTATCAGTGTTAAAAATAGAGAGTAAGTTTCTAGACAAATATCGGGTCCAATTCTGATCTTAAAACTTGATCAGTTGCAAAGAAACATTGGGACATCCGAAGCTTTAAATGGCATAGACTAAACCGTGATGGATGGTAAAAAGCATCTCTCAGTTTGAGGGTAGCTAGGATGCTGTGAAACACCTGATGTACCAGAAGCTCCTTCTATGGAGAGAGAGGAATAAAGTTTTATGAATGGCTGAGGACCAACTGAATTCCCTGCAGGCAGCGTTGATGGGTTTTCTTCTGCCTGGGAGGTCTGTAGCTGTTTGGCTTAGAAGGGTTGACTGTCTAGTGAGTGAAACACAGTGACATGGACCTGATGGCTGAATTTTATTCTCATTCTTGTTTAGTTTCAAGCCCTCTTCCTGGGAAGCTGTCGCCAATGAGGAGATGTGGCAAGCCAGGTGATGCTCCTTTGCTCCCTTCCAACAGCCAGTGGGCAATGCCAACTCACTGGTGTGGAAATACACGCCAAAATGGGCAGCTTGATGGTGCATGGCCTTATCGGATCTATATGTGCCAAGCTTTAGAAGGGAAAAGCTGGCAAAATGAAATGAAGGGTGCGTGGCCTCCAGCAAAGCCTTCAGGAGAGTGGTTGTTTTGTTTACCAAAAGGTTTTGCTCAAAGTATCTCAATACTTCACGGAGAGAAATCTCTGTCACTGATGACTTAAATGGAGAAGCTGTATGTTCCCCTGCAATTGCAGAGCTGCATGGACGTGTTGAAGATGTATATAACCATGTGATGTGAGCAGGTTACGTGAAGCTATTATTATATTGAAGTTTTTTCCTATTTTTCCAGGATGAAAACAGCTTTCTTTATATTTGACCTTGCAGAAACTGCCAGTGTGAGTGCGGAAATGAAATTACAACTTTACACCTTTGCATACACCGTAAGTCATATGTTTGGGTTGTGAATTATCCCTGCAGTCTCCATCCTTTTTTTTCTTTTTTTTAAGTGTCTGTATTCCATAGAAACACGCCAATCCCATATAAGTTAGCAGTCCTATAATCTGCATTCTCCTTCGTTCATCCAAACCAGGAGCATAGCAGATTCGAAGAGATTTGTTCAAGGATTTTATTCATTCCTTCTTGCCCCCTCAGTCACAGAGGGTGCCAAAAGTGAACCCATTTACACCCTGATTTTGCTATTATTATGTTGTCTGTTCTGGGCTCCAAACCCTTGCCAAGAGATTGCTTGTCCTGAAGTCCCCTCTATGCTCTTGTCCCCTCTGTCATTACACAGCCGTGCATCTGAGCCAGCCAGTGTAAAATCCGACAGTCTTCTCAGTGCAAATTAATTCTGCTGCATTTCACACTGAAGAATAACACCCATAAGCTGTTGTAGGTATCTCTGGAAATACTCGACTGTCTGAGATGCCAACAGATGCACAAAACGATCAGCGTGTGTCAGCAGAGAGGAGGAATGTTTCATACCCCAGTGAAGAGTCAGTAAATAGTTTCCTTTCAACTCTTGCCCATTTTGCTGTGAATTTTTGCTGTTCTGCAAAGTTCTCAGGTGTGTGCCTGCTGGTGAGCTTATGAATATTCTCACTCAAGTCAACAGACTGCTTCAAGTCTTGTGGAAGGCGTCCTGATCTCCTGAAATATTGCGTAAAAGTCTTGCCAGGCACGGCAGTTAAATCTCTTTTTCTCCCCAGCCTGGTGTAACACCTCTCTTGGGGAAGCGCATAATGCGCGGTGAGGTTGTCGTGATCATCTGTAACGTTTCTAAACAGCTGCTGTAGGAAGGGAAACGTTTCAGGCCCCCCCTTGGATTTCTGTTTCACGCTATTACGCATCGCATGGCAAACACGGAATGTGTTACAGAAGTGCTCCGACTCTGGACTTGGACATCTAAATAGCATCTGTTCCTTTACGGACAGTTTTGAAGCACTGTTAAGAGCTGTTGGTCCCTTTTGCTCAATTAAATTGTCCCTCTTCTTTTTTTTTTCTCCTCTCCCTTCAACAGTCATACAAAGAAATTGTCAACTCACATCCAAATCACCCGGTGAACTGGCACAAAAACTATGCCATCGCCTGTGAGAGGATGTTGCGCCTCCATCGGGTGGATATGGATCCCGAAGTGTTGCTCTCTGAAACTGTGAAACATTTCCTTCTGTATGCCGACAAAGCAGAGGATGATCCCCAGCGGGAGGATATTCTGCAGGCTGTGAAGCACCTGAAGAAAGACCTGCAGGGCCTGAGGAAAATGAAAGAGGATCGGAGGCTGGGAGCTGGGTAGTGCCTGGACCTCCACCCGCCTGCTGAAGTGCTGAAATATTGACTTAAAAACTGAATTAGTCCTTGAAAACGCGAGAATAGCTTTAAAAGGTGACAGAAATGGCAGCAGAGAGGAAATCAAGTGTGATTGTCCCCACAGGAACGTACTGTTGTTTGGTCTTTGATGGCTGTTGCCAAATGAACTGTTTGTATTGTTGTTTTGTATAGGGAAAAAAAAGCTCATCACTAAATAAAACACTGCGTTTCAAAAAGGAGAGTTTTCTCTTAAAAGAAACCTGTGAATCTGTTGTACTGTGACGATCTTTTTTTATGAATGCAGCATCTTTTGTGGATGCAAAAAAAAATGTATTTAGCCTTTAAATGTTTCTTCTGTTACTGAGCCAAGAGGTTTCCCACAGCCATTTTTCTTTAGCTGTGCTGAGTCTGTGTTATTATGGTCACAGGGCAGTGTGTTTGGGTTTATTTCCATCAGGACAAGCACATGGGATGGTGTCCTTTGAAGGGAGCGTGGTTGTTCACTGTTCCTTGGCTGTGCCCGTGCCCCAGAGTGCTGTAGATATGATGTTCTGCTGTGAGATGGTGGGTAGAGACCAACCCAACTCTTTCTGCCTCCTTGGGTTTTTGGGTTATTTTTCATTAGATTTATTTTATTCTGGGATAGACTTAATTGCACTGGTTCTCCAAGAGTGAGCAAGCAACTTGTGGGGTTTCCCTTGTGGAGTGCTGTGACTGCAGGCAGAGATGTGGCATCTCCTGGTCTGCCTGCCCCTGGGGCAGAGGAACCATGGTGCTGGGAGCCTGCCTGGGGACACAGGAGCAGCTCCTCTGGGACACTCCCCGGGGCTCTGACATCTGTGTTGTGGTCTCTACGTGCGAGTCCATACGGCTCTTCTACTCTGTCACATCACCCTAGGTACTGGAGATGCCAGAACTACAATTGTAGGGATGTTGAGGGCTTTAACCAAGAGAATAGGATGTGAATCCATCCAGCTTTTCAACTTACCCCAAAAGCCAAGCAATTTGGTTAACAAGAGCTCAATTAATTGTTTTTAAAAAAAAAACAAAACAAAACATAGAATAACATTTCTTCAAAATGTTGTCAATTAACACGTCCTTCAAATACTTAAAACAGACCCAAAACTCTGGGGTTGCCACTGGAAAGTTGTGTTCATCGTGATTTTCATACTTTGTTCTGCAGTTCTGTGAGGTCTCAGCCCAGTTGTTTCATAGGAGACAAATTGCTGCCGGGCCAAGACTTCATTTGGACTAGTAAAATTTTCAGAGAAGAAAGAAGTACTTCTGTAAAGTTCATGTTATCGAGCGGCACCTCTGGCAGCTTCCTTAGAGGCTTGGAGGAGCAGATCAGGATGTGTGCAGGATCAAGGGGCGCTGGATGTGGATGCTCTGCTCATCTGTAGTTTGAGGTGTGTTTAGGTCCACATTTAGGCTCGCCGGGCTACTAATCCAAATACATCCTTGTAAAAGTAGACTACTTCTGTTGTTCTCCCCAAGCGCTGATTTTCCTAGATTGACCTTCAATTCAATGCTGCTGGTATAAAAATCAAGCTGCCGTTTAGGAATCTATAACTCCGGTTGCATCCCTTATTTTTCTCCTGATTTATTTTCATAGTCTGATTTCCACAGGGATTCCTCCTGTTACTTCTATAAATGATTCCTGTACAAACAGCAGATGAGAAAAGAGCAATAAAAAGAAGGAAAACTACGGCTTCTGGGTTGCAAAGCCACAAAGCGGAGGGGGAGAGAAGGAAGAGGAGCGGTTCAGGGGTGTCATTTTAACTCTTTGTGTTGTAATTGACTACATTTCAGGTCGACCGTGCCTCACTTAAATTTCTTCGTTTCTCTCAGTCCCCGTAGAAGTGTTTGTACAGAGCGGGAGAATATCATACATTCCTCCGTGCAGCTTTCTCAGGGCTGGCTTTCTTCTCCCTTCTCAAAATCAGTCCTTCAGCCTAGCTAGAAAAGCATTAGGAATCCAGTTTTTGAATGCTTTTGTTACCTGCATTATTGCAAATCCATTCAAGCAAATATACTGAGGCAAGGGTTTCCTTTATCTTGATTAGATGCCCCTCCTTAGCTGCATAGTCTTGAAATAATTGGAAGCTTTTGTGGATTCCCCTATCTACTCGGGAGAAAAGAGGGGCTGGACAAAGGTATCCCAGCCTGCAGCCCGCGTCGAGTAACATATCATCATATATTGTAATAAACAGCCATGCAAACTACAAGGAGAACTTTCCCACCGGCAAAAGCTTTCCCAGGTGTGAAGAGCAGCAGAAACGTGATGCTTTTTTTAGGGACCAAAGCAGAACCGGTTGCAACTGTGCCGATAACGCCGTGTCCATAGGAATCGCGTACACGCGTGATATGTGATGTCTGTGCTGGGCGTTCAGCTTGGAGATATCCCTGATGGCCGATGGTGAAGGGGAAAATATTTAACAGCGATGGAAGTGACAAAATTCCTCCCCCTGGATGCGTTCGAATGAGATTTGCTGGTGCTTGTAGACGAAGCGGTTGCGTGGATGTTTCTGAGCCCGTTCGCTCAAAGGCGGTGCTGAGGGATGCTGGCAGAAGTTTAATTTTTATCAGCTCCTCTTAGGTGGCACCCTTAAGTTTATCAAACAAGCAAAGCTGATTTGCTCTTCGTTAGTCTCAGTTGCACGAATCTGTTGCCAAGTAAACAGGATTTTGCATTTTCCTAATTACTTTCATATTTGTGTTTTACCTCTATTTGTTCTCTTGCAAAACTGCTCCTAATAATTAGTCAGGCTCCTGCTGCCTAGACCTTAAAAAAAAAAAAGGGGGGGGAGGGAGGGACTGAAAAAAGACTTCTGAGGGTTTTTTCTCCCTTATAAATTCATTTTTGTTACAAGCATCTTTTATACATATTACTAAAGGGAGTGCACTAAGAAATGCAAATAATAGTTCTTTATTTTATTATGACAGTTAATTAATAGCAACCTGTTTTAATGAATAAAGTCACTCAGAGTCCTTCAGCACTTCCTAAGTAGAGGCCAGAATCTGTAGGGATTCTTTTTTCCCCCCCATTGTATAGCTCCGAGACTGCGCGCACTATATAGGGCCTGTATAGAAATGCTCACTAATGAAGAGGGAGGGCGAGGAACTTGTCTGCATTCAAAGATCACTGGTGAGTCATTCAGCGAGAAAAGGCCCCTTGCTAGGAATAGTCACAGTTCCGCGGCATTGTGCTAGCAAAAGGGTTTGATCAAAGGTCTCCTGCCGAGCTTGCATGGTTTCCTTTCATACGACGACCATAATTAAAACCACTAATTCTCTTTTAAAATGCTGCAGGATGCCATGTAGGCATCTGTCTGGAGTGTCCTTTGTGCTGTCGGGAGCTGTTAAGGACCAGCGCGGAGGGCTTTTCAGCGACATGCCAGTCAGGAAGGTGATTCGACATAAGGGTGCCTCTGAAGGCTTGACAGGACCTTGACTACACAATTCCAGCCGAATTTGCCCCTTGTCAGCTGCCAGTAAATAAATCTCAAAGAAGGGGATGGGGGGAAGAAAAGCTGAAGTTTCATTACCTGATCCCCGGGGCTTTGTTGGTTTTGGCATCGCCCAGGGGGAAGCCCTCGCCTCTCGGCGTTGGAGAGTTGGTGATGGCCATTGGAGACCCCTGTGGCGATGGCCATTGGAGACCCCTGCGCCCGGGCCGTTTGAAGACCGTCAATACTTGTAACAGTTCAGCTGTTAGGAAGACAAATAAATGGAAGAGCCCATTAATCCCCTTTGGGTACTCGGTGCCTTTTGCCCTTTTATCGCAGCCTTATTAGGCTCCTACTCATCTTGAACCAGGAGGGATGAATTGAAGTTGTTGAGCGCTAATTGGCAAAGACTTTTCATCGCGGGCCAAGAACTTTCACTGACTTGAAAGTAACTTCACCACGGGGAGGATCAGCAAATTCTTGCCTCGCCATTAAAACAAAACCCCAAAATCCCGTTGGGATTCAATGCGGTGTTTAAAAAAATTAGTAAAAAAAAAAAAGAAAAAGAGGCAACTGCTAAATTGCTGGGCTTGTCCTTCATGAGGCTCTTGGCAACTCGTATTTGCTCTTTAAAAGAGTCACGGAGCCAGATGTGGCACAGGGTGATCCATCCTGAGATGCAGTTGAAATCCACTTTTTGTGTGTATACGCATGTGTTACCAAAACCTGCTCATGGGCCAAGCTTCCCAAAAGCAGCCTAGGAGATGTTCTGTAAGGTGAGACCATTGTTCTTGACACTTTGCAACCACTCAAGGGTCAAACAGGGCGGTGATGAGGTTTTCATACGCCTAGGGACAATCCTGGCTGCCCTCGAGTCATCCATGGATTTGGTGATGGAATTTAGAGATGGGAAATGTTTTGGTGTGGAGGCACTTGGATGTTCTGGGGTGGTTTGTTTTTTAATGTTGACTCTGGCAAATGCTGCATGAATTTGAATGTACTTATTGCCCTCTCTCCCCATGCTCCCCATTGCATGTTTTAAGTTCAGGTTAGAACTTTTGCCAAGTTATAAAAAAAAGTCTTATGCATGATAAGCGACGTCATTATGGACCACCTCAGTCTGGAAGTCATCAAGCTGGAGATTTTAGAGCACAAAATCCCGTTGATGTGTTCCCCAGCCTCTGCGTTTGGCAGACTCATGAAACAAGGTGCCCACATCAAGGATGGCATCTCCCACTGAGATGCCAATGCGTGTACTCCAGTGAAGTCCATCCATGCTGGAGCCCTCACCATCGCTCACCATCTTTCCAGGGACTTCCAGGACAAGGAGCTTGGCGTGGTGCTCAAGGAGCTAACAGGCAGATAAGGCTCCTTCACTGCCCGCAGTAGGGAATGAAGATATCATTGCCAGTACCCTCCAAAAGGCTCTTTGGTTTGGATCTGCCCGATGAAACCAGAGAGAGCGTTTGCAGCGTTTCCCCTGCCAGGTGGCTGCGAGATGCTGCCTGGCTCCGTGGCCACAAAGGACCGTGGGGCAAGGATGGAGGAAGCTAAGGGCACCACACCCTCCACGTCTTGTTCTTTCTATGGAAGTGTTTGAGTGCTCCTGGGTACCGGTATAGAGTTGTTACACATTGCTGCTGGTCAGATACAGCAGCAGCTTGCTGAACTTTGGTGAAAAAACATTAAGAAGAACACATGGGTTTGGATGGGCTTTGGGGCATTTTCATCACGTCCTTTGATTTAGCAGTGAAGCCACTTTAAAAAATGGCATCTGAAAACCTCTGCTGCTCATAAAGCTTCCCCAGGGAGGATCTGCCGCCTATTTCAGGCCTGAAGGAGGACTTCCATGCCCAAATTGATGCCATTTTTTTCCTAAAATTTATTATTTCTCCCTTGCTGCCTCTTGACACTCCTGTTATATTCGAATTTGACATTTCAATAAAGGCATTTTTTTGAAACAGAGTGAAAACAAGGAATGAGTATGAATTGGAATAACTTTATTCAGATGAGTGGAGCTGGGGAATTTGTGCCGGCAGAGGGCTTGTTGGAGATGGTGCGCTGTGATTGACAGACTCCATCCATCCAGCGGTCCTTCCCAGCCTGCTTCTAACAGCGCTGAGCTCTCGCCTTTCGTGGGGTTGAGCAAACCCAGTGCAAACATACTGGTTATCAGTGAATTTTATCAGTATATCCATGTTGATCAAACTACAGCAAAAGTGGGCTTTGCTGGTGAGTGAGGAAGAGACATAATGGCCTCAAAGAAGATGAAAGTCAGCCTAGAAACTTGGTGTACATGAGCGTTGTCATTGCCGGTTAAAAACATGAGGAAGATAAGGTAATTCTCAAGAGAAGTTCTCTGTAAGTGATTATTTCCTCCCAACATTTAGGAAGGAAAAAGTAAGAATTTGCTGCTTGGTTCCAAGCTGTGGTTTGGCATTGAGAAAACTGGATTTGTTTTAAAATCCACAATCATAATTTAGATCCTTAAACTTAATTTAGCTACTTCAGCTGGACCTCGCCGGTCTTGCATTGGATTGGAGACTGCAGTTTGTTTTTCCTCGGAGGTAAGAGTGAACCATGAATAAATCTGAGTAGATGTGAAAGAGGATTTTTCTCTCTCGTGGGGTCCAGGTAGGAGGTCGGAGCCTCCTTTGGCACCGCGTATCATGCTGCCCCGAAGTGCTACAGTATATTTTGCGCACCGTATGCTGATAACTGTTCTCTATGCGCTGCTCATCCATCACAACGACTCTTCTCCAGACCTATTAAGTCCTATTATCCATCACTTAAAAATTAGAGTCAGTGACACGTTATGAGGAAGATTCAGGTATTTCAGCTGCTGCTTTATTGAGAATCAGTTGGGTAATGGTCACCATCAAATAAATTTGATTACGAAAAACATGAGAAGTGTGGGGAGTATGGGCTTTTTGTCCTGTGTTTCTGAAGGCAGTGTCCAACTGAGGTGCCCCAGCACAAGTGACCCTGAATATCACCGAAATATTGGGTTTTATTGTTGTTTTAAATACGGTGACATCATTTATAACATTTTAATTCTTCTTGTTGTCCCTGGTGTTAAAAGTGACTAGTTTTAAGAAACCCCAGTGACCCCTAAATACCCCCTTTTTTTTTTTCTCCCAACTGGAATCTAGCTTTTCACCATTTCCTTAATGTTTGCAGCTAGAAATACAGCTTAAGTGGCATTATGCTAAGTAATTATTCTTACAGGATGTGAAATGAAACAAATTTTGCACAGCATGAAATTATTCCTGCCACGTATGGCGTTCGGTGGCAGATTTTTTTTCATTTGGACAGTAAACAAGGCTCAGTGGCAACGAAAAAACACGGAACGGAGGAAGGGGGGGTTGGTAGCGGGGAGGAAAACACTACCAAAGGTAAGTCCTTGTAGCAAAAATATTTTTGGCTGGATCAAATATTAAACCTGCTACTACAAATTTCACGCTTTGCATTCCTAAAGCAGATGCCAAGGGATGATGCCAAAAATTAATTGGAAATAATGTTGCTTGCCTTGTGTGCTCTATCCAGCAGAGGGCACAACAGATAAGTGATGTGCGCTTTGCCACTTCGCTGATAAGGCTGTTAGTAATTATTTCTGTAAAAATATGTAGCAACATGCTTGTGTGCTTATTTACATGTGGGGATGTGGTCTGGAATGGAGGGTTTAGGTTTATAACTATTTCCCCCTCAATACATAGGAGACTTTTATGCTTTGCGCGCTTTATGTTTTCTTAAAGGACTGGGTTTGCTCCTTAAAGTACGGTGAAGTGGTTCAGTGTTTGGGTGATATCTTGAATTAAAAATTCAAACCTTGCCTGCTAATAGGGAGGTGATGCATCGTGTGATATTGAGGTCTTCCAGCAGTATTTTTACATGGTTTTCTGTGGGTAACTAAAAATGTCATTACCAAGTGAAAGACAAAGAAAAGATTGAGGATAATGCTACAAAGAGGGATACTGTCCCTGTTTATGGAAAAAAAATGTGAGTTATATATTTATATATAACAAAATAGTAATCTGGAAGAGAAAGTTTCCTGTTAGTTTCACGTACGGCAGCGTAAAGTGTCTATGATTGCATTAGGCAGGAGAGAGACGGGGGAAGGATGTAAGAGGAGTCTAAGATGCAAAAATGCTGAAAACTCGCTATTATTTGCATTCAATGAACGATGCAATTAGCGAAATAGGATGTTGGTGCACAGCGTTGCTTTCGCTAGTGCAAAACGGAGAGGTGTTTTTCTTAAGTACGGTCCTTTGTAGTCAGCAAACACATAAACCAGCAATAAGCATAACCCTAAAATCACCTCTCTGATTAAGGAAGAATGTTTTTCATGAATGATACGGAACAGAAAACATGTTAAGATATGCTTTCCACCCAAACCTCATTCAGAAAGCCCGATGCTCTGAATTATTCCCGCTGCTTCGAGCCCCCTTTGCACAAGTGCGGATGTGGAAGAGGGCAGGAGGGGAAGGAGAAAGAAACGTGCGTTAGAACAAACGCAACAGTGCAGTCCTTCTCAAATGACTGAAAAAACATATTTCACACTGCTTCCTTCCAATTTCACAACATATAAATACACGCTGCCTCGCAACGACTCAACATTTGGTGCGACGAATCTCAGAGCTCAATATATGCAAGGGGGGAAAAAAAGTCTGTTTCCATGTTCTAGTCTCTACCTATCTTGTTTCAGGGTTATTGTTTAAATCAACACTTTCCAACTGTGTAGATTTTAGCTGGAGGGGTTTTTTTTTGCTTGCTTGTTTGTTTTGGAGGGGAGGGGGGTTGTAATTTCCCAACGTATGGAAGATAAATGAGATGTTTAAAGCGCCTCAGTGGAGTGGCATAAAAGCTGGGAAATCGGAGAGACCGTAAATCTGTGTTTGTTTTAGAAATAAAATAAAATAAATCAAGCAAGAGCAGGTTAGAGCTGCTAATACTGAGCTGATTAAGAGCAGCAGTTACATAAAAAGCAGCTAGAGTCCATATTGTAAGTATTACTGCTGCCATGAGAAATGCAGCTCCAAAGCTTTTAAGGGCTTTTTTAAGGTGCTTTTTTTTTTTTTTTTTCTTCTGAATTAAGGGCTGATGAAAGGTGTGGGATTGACAGGTTTGCAAACTCAGTGCTGCTGTTTAATCACATCACCTGTGGCAGTGCCTACAAGACCTACAGGAGCAAGTTGTCCTGGACCTCTATTGACTCTGTTTTTAGG
Source organism: Cuculus canorus (assembly GCF_017976375.1). Lineage (NCBI taxonomy): Eukaryota > Metazoa > Chordata > Aves > Cuculiformes > Cuculidae > Cuculus > Cuculus canorus. The sequence continues at coordinate 4,933,005 of NC_071405.1, forward strand.
GAAAGAGATCGCTGAGTTCCCCAGTCCAGGCTGGAGTCCGAGATATTGGAGATCTCCACAAGGAGAAAACCACCAAGAACTCTTGCAATCCCAAGCCATTGTGTAATCGATGTTGGGTTGACAAGGTTGTCTGTCAGACCCCAAATGCCTCCCAGAACAAACCTGAGACTGCTGAGAAGTGGAAACCTGCAGCTCCAATGAGGCAGGAAAGCAATGGGTGCTGTGACTCTGTTGTGACGAGCCCAAGAAGCCCAAAACTGGAGGTGCAGGGTCTAAGAAGGAGAGAAGGCTGCTCTTGCCTTTGGTGGATGTTCATCCAATATGTTGGGAATTTAAAGCAGCATCTTCCCTGTAAGCCCCCGGCAGGTAATTTCCCCTTAGGAGTGAAAGCCATAGAGACTCAACCCACTGCAAGGAGATTTTGTGGCCTCTTCCCTTGATACGAAGAGGTTTTTCCCCCACAAAAGCTCATTGTACAATGGTCCTTGCTCTGGCGCAGCACTCTCCGCATTCTTCATCAGAGACCTTCCCTCTACAGCTCTTCCTGCAGCATTAACCTGCTTGAATGTTCTGGTGTCCGGGGCCCATTCATCTCCCACCGCAGTATCCATGGTGGATATTCATGGTATTTCTACCATTTACATGGCAATGACAAGCAGGAATTGCCACTAGGAATTATGGAAATGATTGCTTTTGGAAGGCGGTCAGTTTAGACTGGACTAGGTCATTTTTTCCGTTGTTGAAATGTTTCCTGGTGATGCTCCATTCACCGAGCGGTGAAATGGTTTGCCTTATTTGCTTGAGCCTTGTGGATTCTCAGCCTTCTGATAGATCCATTTTTAAATGAAAACTGCGTTCAAAATGAGAAGCCATATATTTTGTTAAAAAAGAAAACGAAATTTTCAGAACTAATTTCTGAAAATATAAAATCATAATAACCACGTGCTGGCTTGCTTTTGCTTTTGTACACTTGTAATGCTAACACGGCTTTTCCCAAGCTGTCATGCTGGCCCACAACCCCACTGCTGTCTGCTGGGAACCCACCAGGTAGATGCTTTTCTACTCCTCCCCTGACCCTGAGGTTCGGGATGGAAACCCTTCCATGGTTTCCAGTCATGTCCAGGTCAAGTGGAAGGTGGTTCTGGAAGGTCAGAGCATCCTTGCAATAATAACTGCACATGTCTACAGGTTTCCATTAAATTTCCTATGGTTGCCTCCATTTCCTCAGCTTTACTGATATCTCATGGGACATATCCTGAGCTGCCTCCTGACTGGGTCTCCAGAGTGGGGCGTAAAGGCACCTCTCCAAATCCCCCCTTGCAGGATTCCTTTTGCAACTCAGCCTTCTCTTTTCCCAGCAGCCCTTCCCTGGAAAAGGACCAGGCTGCATTCCAGCTGGCACAGCACGGGGTCATTCATCCCACCCCAAGGCAGAGATCTCAAGGAGATTGGGGAGGTTGCAAGTTCAGGGGTCTCCATCTCTTGATCAGTGCTGGAGGGAGCTCAGGCTGCCAACTCAGACACGAGCATCTGCAGTGTAGGAAATCCCACACAAGGTGGCAAACCCTTCTGCAGCTGCAATTTGCATTTTCTGACCACAAGCGGACAACACCGTTTAGCTCTTTTGGTGTACAAGGCTGTGAAAAAAAAGGCTTTACACAGACACGTGCATAAGCTAAATATTGAAATATGACTGAAACAACATTTTATTGCTCAGGCTTGCCAGCATAGTCCACTGGAAGCAAACATGCTGCATCAATTGGCAGCTGCCTCGAAGAAAACATATGAATAGAGACAGCAGGAATAAGTTGCAATGGACCAATTGAGATCTTTTTAAGCGGAGAAAATAAGGGCAATTGCTGATTCCTTTGGCCTTATTCTTAACTGTTCTGCTCCACAGCAAAGCCTTGTGCTAACTTTGCATGGGCTGAGCTGCTACGCAAGGCAAAAAGAAAACCAAGAGACTTCTCCTCTGTTATTTTGTTTTGGTGGCAACAAGAAACAACCTTCTCCTGTGCAAGATGTTGCCTAAATGCAGATGAAAGAGGAGGGTTCCTGTCCTGAGCATGGCAAGCAGTAGCCAGAGCAGAGATCAGGCAGGAGGCAGCGATGCACAGAGTCCAGGGAAGGAACATCTTAGCTAATGCCTAAGAAAGGTAAGTGATCTGTGGTTAGGGATGAAGCAAAGGCAATTTTTGTGAGTCCCTCCTGCCCCACACGACCACCTCCCAGTTCGTCTGAGGAAGGCTTGGTGTGCTGAGAGCTGCCCTGGGTTATGGTGAAGGTTGGTGTGGAGCAGACAGCCACACAACCCAGCTCTCAATACCTGGGAGAAGCGAGGTCCTGGTTCACCCTGGTGGCTGACAAACAGAAGAGAAACTCAGGAGTGGGTGCATAAAGGCTCCTCTGGAGCTCAGATCTCACCATCAGGAAACCTTTTCCAAAATCACATTTCTTTCCATTGAAGCGTGTTGCCATAGCATTAGCCTGGAGGAAATTCATCTGCTATCTCTGCAGATGCGAAGCGATGTCCAAGGATGCAGGGGTGGAGCAGAGCTTTGTGGTACCCATGCAGAGGGTGACACCCATGGGGGACGAAAGCTGTGCACCAAGAGCCACACTGGGAGGTCTGGTCTTGCCTTTGTGCGGGTGGGCATCCTTACCTGCCCGCGCATTGGTCATGCAACAGCCCATGCAGCACGTTCCTGTGGTTGCATGAACTTGCTGCAGGCCTCTGTGGTGTTTATGTGTCTCAGAATCGACATCGCCGCAGATATCATGGGGCCAAAACATAGAGGGAATGGCTTTAAATGCAAAAGCCCGGCTCGAGTCATCTCTAAAGCAATACCTGCTGGAAGCTGAGGGATGTGGATGGGAAGATTGCTCTGTGCTTCTTCCTTCACCTCATTTCTGAAGTGTGATTGGTGTTGGAGGTGAGACAAGATGCTAGCAGGACCCAAGACCTGACCCAGTACGGACCTGACCCTCTTCTTACAGCCAGCATTACCTTTTTTTGGTCTAGGCTTCAGTGCCAGCAATTCCTTGTGAGCCCACCCGTCTTTCATTGTTTGACCTGTGGCAGTGGAAAAATCCCTCCCTTTCCCTTAAGCAGACAAGGAAGACACTCAGGTTGCGTCTTCCATGAGGGCCAACCACCACATCCCTTTTCCCTTCGATTTCAAATGGGTCTGGAGCAGACTGGAAGAACCATAAGCACACCCGTGTCTCCCAGACCTTTTTGGCCAAGTCTGAGCCAACTTAGCCACATACACTGGAAACCCCGGAGCAAGGGGATGCCCGTCATCCCTGCTATGACGTGACCAGTGCTCTGTGGGATGAGAAGAAGAGCTGGAAATGGGCAGAAAGCACGCACCCACACTGTACGCTGTTCTTCCGCTCCTGCCTTTAAGTCTCTGACACATAATCTTGGTCCTGATTTGGTCTCCACCTCATCTGGCTTGTGTAAGCTGCTTCCCGTGACCTTTCCTCAGCAAAGGGAAGAAGGGGGAGGGATGGGGGGCATTTTAATAGAGCCAGACCCTCCTGCCAGCGGGCAGAGGGTGCTCTTGCCTAGCATATTCCGCTCCCTCAGGATAGTTGAGGCTGTTCCCCTATAAACCAGCCCTTGCCACATGCTTGGATCCAGGGATGCCCAAGCATCCCTGCTGGCCCAACACAGCGGAGACGGATCTGCTTCATTAATATTCCTGCTCTGGTGGGCGGGCGGAGGGAGCGCTGCATCTAACCTACTTTATTAAAATAGAAAATGTGTGTGGTGGAGTGAGAGGGAGATACAGGCTCTGCCATAATTCCAGATTTAATTGGAAATTTAGTAAATCTGCTAAAATATTTAGTGGTTTCAATTTTTTCCCCTCTTCTGTAAGAAACAAAGGATCCTGGTTTATCATGTGTCTTTCAACAACTTTAATTTCATTTGTAGATTAAGGATGGAAGTAGCATTTCCACTCGATTGCATACTGGGCATTAAGAAGACAAAAACGTTCATTGTTTGCCCGAAATCGAGGGGGTTTTTGCAGACATTAAGCTGTAGGTGGCATTCTTTATACCTGACATCAGGTGGCTTTTGTCAGACCTTCGGTTGACAGGATTTTCTGCTGACCAGTTGGAGGTGTGTGAAGCAGTGAAAACAACCAAACCATCTCTGCCAGGTGATGGGGACCCAGGCAGGAGTGGGACAATCTCCTCTCAAGCCACCAGGCAGTGGATGCTTGAAGAAGCAGTAAGTCACAGGTTTTGTTTGAGAGGGCATCTGAGGGAATTAACGAGCAAAAATTTGGTGGCTTTTCCCACAACGCAGTAAAAAAACAATCCTTGCCCAAAAAGTGGTTGATGGGACAGACTTTTTCCCAAACCCATGAATATCTCATGAGTTTTTAAATGCCAAAGAGTTTTGTGCTTGTTTCTACCTCCTTTGTTGATGGCGCTGGGGCCAGAGGAGGTGAGGTTGGAAGGTGAGATCCTGGGCTCAGACCTTTGACGGGGCAACCATCAGGTTATGGTTAAAACCAGCATCAGGCGCACATCAGGGTGATGTTTTGCACCCATGTGATGGGGCAGGTGATGGTGATGCAGATAATAGAAGTTGCACTTCCATGGATAATTATACAAATAAGCTCCTGGCTTGGTCTCAGATGTCCATCTTGACTTTAAAGGTCCACCAGGCACGGAAGCAATCTCCCGCTTGACAGCTCAGAGGAGTTTTTTGGGCTCTCTTGCAAGTTTTGCTGTTTCTTTTTCCCAACAGTAGCCAAATCACTCCTGTAAAAGTTAGTGAGAGTTTGGACCTTGGCTCAGATCAGCGCAGGGCTGGACAAGGTGCTTGTGCGAATTCCAGATCCTTGGATATATTATTATTTTTTAAAATAATCTTTTGTTTATATTTTCTCTTGATAACCCAACCCAGCCTCTACTGAAGCCATCTTTCTCCAGTTCTCTTCACCGCTGTAACGCAAACTCACCACAACAACTCCTCCAGAAATCAAAGCTTTTCTGAACAGTTTGGCGGAAGGAAATTGTCGCTTAACCTTTCAGCCATGCTCATTTTCAGGGGAGAAAAGGACAATCTCTGGAGATAGATGGGTTTTTTTTATCTGTAGCAGTTAAATCAGATTTATTAACATGCCGTGTTATGAAGGTGGGAAGTAACATTTGTTTTCCTGGGTCTTTAGGGAATTTATCCTGCCATCATTAAACTGGATTTTAAACCACCATTTAATGTTTTGTTATTTTTCTAGGGTGTTTTTTTTTTTCCAGCATCCAGTGTTAATCCTGCAATTGGAAACCGGAGTGGATAAAAGTACTGTGTAACTTGCTTCCAGAACAAATAAGGTACAGCAGCTAATTTTAGTTTTAGGTTTCAAGGAGGGGGAGAGCGAGGGGTAAGGCAGCACCTTCCCTTTATGCTGTGAGACAGCTTTCAAGGGTGAAAGCAAAAATTCCCAAGCTGAGATCTAGTGAATGTAGAAAAGGTTCATTTTCAAAATTGCAACAGCCTGTACTTAGGTGATATTAGAAGACACCATGACAGTAAAGTAGTTTTATGCATAGCGGCTTAGCTAACATTTTGAGAACTAGTTTAGTGAAGCTATCAGGTTTAAAAATACCGAGTCACAAAGTTTTAATGAAACTATGCTTGGATCAAAGTACCATAAAGAGCATCCAAGAACTGCTTAAAAGATCCTTGAGTGGAAATTAGAATGGATCTTCAGGATTTATTCTGTAAAGCCTGTCTATTTTGACCTTTTTTCAGTCTCATATTAAGGCTGCTGAAAGTGTGTTTTGTTTGGCTAATGCTTGGGACTTGCTCTAGCTATTAGGTCTGTTAAACTGAGGCTGCCACTAAAGTTTTAGTATGCATTAATTGACTGATAAGGACTTGGGAATCAAATGGCTGAAGGAAAGGGCTATCACAGACTTTTTTTTCCCCTTTGCTTTATTTCTCTTTGTACTTCATTTACATCCCGAGCCCTATTGGCGATCCAGATTTGAATAAAGCCACAGCTTAAGCAGCGATTAGATCTCAATAGCTTGGATTTTCAATGAAATTGTGGCATCGGGGGTTTTTTTTTGCTGTGCATATTTAGTAAGAGGTGTGAAAATTGACACCTGGCGCAACATTATCTTTTAAAACACTGCTTCATTTTATGCATATACGTAGACACGTGTACAAAACATTTGCCGACGCATAGATATATGTATATATGAAATCCTCCTGAAATTAAGGTATTAGTTGATAGGCCTTTGACTCTGTCAGTGTCAGGGGTTAGCTGGAAACAAAGACGAGGCTAAACGAAGCTTTGCAAGAATGGAAAGAGATAAAAAAGCCTCCCCCTTCTTCAGGTTAATTTTTTAAGCATGTCATCCGAACGTTCAAAACAGTGATCCTGTAAACGCTGTTAGAAGAAGAAAGCCATCAAGAATATATAATGCAGCGTGAGTTTTTTTCATCCTGATGTTATTATCATTACTGTTATTATTATTATTTGGAAGCAATATGTTTAAAGTTCACCTGCTAATCCTTAAGCTGTTGATATGACAATGTCAAAAATGATGGGATTTGGTGATTCTCATTATTGTTATGCATTGTTCTTCACTAGCGTTCCATATTAATATTTATAAATGCCAGGAAAAGTAGTCTTTTTATAGACACAAGAGCTCCCAAACTCCATTTTTGTTTTCTTTTTAAAAAAATAAACTTCATATCCAATATAGATGATTACATTTTGGAACGAAAAATATTTCCCAAGCAATCCACTTGATGCTGATTGTAGATTTTTTAAACTTGTTTTAATGTGAGCGAGATGACAATCTGTAGACATCATCTTTCCTTGCCATCATTCATAAAAACCTTTGTTCAAATACAAATAAATACTGATCATAATGAATGTGATCAAACCAACATAAATGCAGAGATGGGTTTGAAACTCCACCGAAAGGTTCTTCAAGCAGCAGTGAAATTAAGCCAATGGCTAGGAAAGAATTCGGTGATAGCTGTTCACCTTCTTAATTCAAAGACTTGCATTTTAAGGGTCCTGTTTTTCTCCTGTGTGAATTGTCCCAAAGGTGAAGCCCTGAGGTCCACCTCCCTTCTACTGGGTAGCTTGGCTCATTGACCATTGGCACATCAGTCATAAGGGAGGAAAATACTTACAATGGCCATCTAGGTCTTGGAAAACCCACCTTGTTTTCTATACTCTATCCCAAATTCTTCTCCAACCTTGGGAACTCATCTGGGGAACTCAAGTTGTTCACCAGTGTTAGCATTCACCTAAAGAGACTAATTATCCTATGACTGCTCTTAGTCAAAGAATGAGATAGTCTGGTAGGAGAGACATGAGTCCTGATGGCAGGTTCTCACCTTGAGTCCCCAACTCCCAGGGCTGTCTTGCTCCTAAGCCACTGAGGGGTGGACAGCGCTGCTCTGCCTGCCCGTGTATTGCCCTCACTCCTTCCAGTGCTGAACGATGCCATGGAGGGCCCAGACCAGCAGGCTGACCCCAAAGCACATACAGCCTCGGTCAACACTTTTGGATATAGCATGCTACAGGCTCTCCTGGAAGTGCTGAGTGACGGACATTCACTTCCCGCAGTGGGTTTATATAGTTATTTTTAACCAGTGCTTCCAACACGACAACAAAAGAGGAGGAGAGAAAAAAAGCAAGAAACACGAATTCCTGCTGACCTGCACAGCTGGCTTATCTAGGGCTTTGTACCAAGAGGGAAAAAAAATCTGTGCCCCAATTACCAGGCGAGCAACCTAGATCCAGGCTGCTTGTGAAACTCATTTCCAAAACATTTTTAATGAGAGCAGCAACCACCTGTCCCAGCTTAGGAGACTTGCCCAATATTACCTACACTGTGTGCAGCAGAAATGTGCAGCAAAGGATGAACATCTTCATGACTGTATTTGGCTGGTGTAATGTTTGAAGGCTTCATGGACATCTGTCCACCCCGACTTCATCTCTGCTGTGAAAGATACAATCTCCTTTTTGCACGCTCTCTGCTTTTTGTGATAGACCTTAGCGTGAACACCATTGGTGCACTGTCTGGGTTTGAGACTGTGACATTGGATGGGAACAGAGAGAGAAGACTGTTTTGAACTTAGGGCAGGAACGAAGAGAGGAGATGGGCATTGAAGGGCGTGCAGCTGCTGATTGTGCGTAGACTGACTGTGAGAGGGGTGAAGCTGCTTAGCTTTAATGGACCGTACTGCTGCAAATAGAGAGAGGCATGAACTGATGACAAATATATTCAGGCTGGATATCAGAAGAGAGTTTGAGACTCTCAGACAACAGAGATTTGGGAATGGCCTCGGGGCAAACGCTCCAGCTCATTTGAAGCTGATGCTTGTTCAGCCTGTGAAATGGGATTGTATGACTTGGTTGCCGGGGAATGTGACGGGAAGGACTTGGTGATTAAAGAAGACCCTTCTTGTCCTCAAATGGGTTTTAGGATGTTTTAGTTTCCTTTTTGGTGCTGGAGGTCCTTCTCAAGAAGTCCTGGAGCTGCTGTCATGTTTTGATGGCCATGACAATTTACACTGCTTTTCAGGCTTTTGGCATGTTCTGGCAAACACAAATGAAGTGTCTGTGTCCTGGTTGAAGTGCTTGTCCTGAAAGTGTTGTCATACTCTGCTTCTGAGATGAAAGGCTGTGGCTTCGGTATAATCAAATGTTCTGTCTTGACCTCTTTGTGGTCTGCACTGCTGTCCTGTCCTCGGCAGACACAAAACTGGGACCATCCATTCGAGCCCCTTCCTTGAACTGTGGTCTCTAATGTAACAGCGCATACATTGCATAAAACCTTTTTTAGCACTTTCAGCATTTCAAATCTTGTATTTGAGGTGACCAGTCCAGTGTCTGCCTGTGCTACTTTCTGTAGTACAAACTGGCATCTTGGCGCTTGGTTTGAGTAAGAGACCGTGTGACATGATTGCAAACAGGAGTTTGGACTTGGTAGCTCCTACGATCCCCCCCTGCCTGATGCTCATTTTCTGCCGCAGGCTTGTGGGAAGATATTTGTTCCTTTTCCCCACGCCTCTCAGTTCTCAGCTCCTCCTAAGGCACTCGCTGAAAGATTTTCGTTCTAAAGAGCTTTCCCTGTTCTTTCGTTATCTGTAAAATCAGTGTGATGTGCACACAGCCATCAGTAGGAGAAATGATGCATCAGTCAGTGCTGGGCACTTAAATCAAACGCTATACTACTACCTGAGCAGATATTCTGGACCAGTCAGCATGGTGTAAGCATTCGGTTTCCAGATGCTGCTTGGTTTTTATCACAGAATCATAGAATCATTGAGGTTGGCGAAGACCTCTATGATCATCAAGCCCAAATGTCAGACCAACACCATCATGCCTGCTAAACCATGTCCCAAAGTGTCACATCTACATGTTTTCTGAAGACCTCCAGGGATGGTGAATCCACCTCTTCCTTGGGCAGCCTCTGCCAGTGCTCCACTATTCTTTCAGTAAAGAATTTTTTCCTAATATCCAATCTAACCTCCTCTGGAGCAACTTGAGGCCATTTTCTCTCGCTCCGTCACTTGTTTCTTGGAAGGATTCTGAGTAGGTTTGTCAAAGAGGAGGATCTATGGGTCTGGTTTGAGCATTTCTCAGCAGACCTGAAAAAACAGCGGATGCCCAATTAGATGTAGTTGCAGTGCACAGAAGACTTGAAGAAAGTGGAAGTGGCCTTTGAAATGGTACTGCTGTCTGTGTGCAACAGAAACTTGGGGCTGAATGCATCTCTGAAACGGTGAAAGCCTTTACAATAACCTCTACAAAGGTATTTTTCCCTTCATGTTAACAAGTAAGTACGCTCTTGGGAACAAAAAGGATGCTTCACACCCCAAGCACACGGTTCAAGGGACGCATTGTTGGCAGTCGCTGCAGGACCAGACAGCCTCTGCCCCTGACATCAGTTCCACTCTGTGCCAGAGACGTCTTTGCACCTCAGAGCTTTGACTATCCTTAGGATCAATCTTTTGTGTGACTCATGGCAAATGCAGCCAACAGCCCCTGAAAACCAGCAGCAGCAGGTGATTCACTTCCCTAAGCGAGAACAGCAAAGTCATTTCATTGCAGGACATCCATTTTTGCCCCCGTGTTTCCAGCAAAGGAAGTTTTTATGCCCTCCAGCCTGCAACTGCAACTTGTTCTCCAGCACAGCCAGCAGCTTTGTGGTAGATACCACCCAAACCCTCCTTTTCTTCCCTGCTCTGCTGTTTGGAAAGGGTGCCTTGCAGCACAGAAAAGACAACACAACACACACACATGTCTCAGAAAAGAACCTGAGGGTCTCCTGCCAATGTTTTTCTTCTGCTGTCACTGCTCCGCTCACAGAGGAGTTTTGGAAACCAGCTCAACCGCCTTGTCATTGCTCGTGGCCTGACACAGCCTGTGTGTGTTGCAAGGTTGCGAAGGAGGACACGTGTAACGGAAGAGGGAAAAAAGTTGATGTGAGTGGAGTGATGGAAGGAGTTGATGCCCAGGTTGCCCAGCAGCAGTCTCACTCCCATCCTAGCAGGGCAGAGGGGAAGAGGAGGGCTTGGAAAGCCTTTCCCTGAGGGAAACTATTGCCCCGTTTGGACAACTTTTCTTCTTGCTTTCTGTGCTTATCATTTGTTCCGCCTATTCACAGCAGAGGCTCAACCAAAACAGAGGGCTTTGTGTTCCTCCCGGTCTGCCTTAATGAGGGGGGAGTTTCGGGGCTGGCAATGGAGAGTGTGTGTTCACACACCATGGAGAGGAGATGTGTACAACCAGGTTGCATCATCAGGACTCAGTTACTCACCGGGATGGGGACAGCTGGGAGACTGAGGGCAAAGAGAAACAGGGAATCTTGTAGTCAGTCTGCATCCTCTAAAATGGGAGTTTCCTAAACATGATATTAGGAAATATTTTCTGCTGTGAAGGTGTTGAAACCCTGAGCCGGTTCCAAAGGCTCATGGATTCCCCTTTCATGAGACGTTCTGCTCAGAATCTCCTAGGGAAGGTCTAGACACACTTATGCCTCGCAGGGAGCTGGTCCTCTTCAATCCTACTCATTTACGGCCAGTATGCCCATAAATCCCAAAGGCAGAGATAGCTGGAGGGTGGACGCTTATTCTTAGGAAATACAATTATATGTTTATTCTCTTCTGGTTCTAAATAGTGGCCAAGGCCATTGATCAGTTGCCTAACCCAGAATGGTTGCTGTTAAAGAGTCCAACCCATCAACTCTAGCAAATAAAAATACACTCGAAATCAGAATCACTCTGAGCGTGTGTAGACCTGACAGCTCAGTCTATAGCACAGCATCTTTAATGTGTCCTACTAGAAGAGCGATGGGTTTTTTTCTGCCAGCATTTCAAACTTGTGTGGGTTGGATGGTTGCCTCACACTCATTTTGCTCCTGCTGCTGACAATGGACATTTCAAAGAAAACAATGACGATTTCTTGGAATAAAATTTGCTTGTAAAAAAGAAAAAAAAATCTCAGAGCCATTTGCTGGGCTTTTATCATCACACTTGGGAGCAGAAAGAAAATTGGCCGTATGCTGCCTGTGAACTAAATGCTTTTCACAGCCTTCTTGAAATCCACCCATGTTTGGCTGAGTTATCAGTAGTGTGCATGTTCTTTAGAGGTTTGCTGAAATTTGGCTGCTTCATTTCTCTGAAGGGAAGATCTGCACAGCACCTGCTCTGACCTACAGCTGTTCAATGGGAGAGGGACTTTTTTTTCCCAAACCCAGAATACTCCTTACTTAACTCCCTCGCATCGTTTGAGCACATCGAAGCTGAGCCACTGAGTGAACCACCAAAGGGCCAAATCTCTTTGTCCCATGTGATCCAACTGCTCTTCATTTTTCCCTCCCAAGTTTCTCCTTTTGGTAATACACAGAAAAACAGTATCTTGGATAAAATCTGGCTGATTGCAAATCTTGGTTATGAACAAATTTAAAATGAATATTGAAGTTACAATAATCAGCACTCAGTAGCTGAGGGGCTCTCAGAATACCTGCTGCCTTTGCAGGCTTAATTTGCCTTCCTCCTGCCTATGGCTTACAATAATTTTTAATTACCCAATCACACAATATTTTCTCCCAGGGAATCCTTACTCCTTTGCCATACAGGATGGACAAAGAACTTGTAACAGGTAGCCTGCTAGTTTTCCGTTTCATTCTTATTCACCACACTATCCCAAGCCAGAAACAAACACAGAACTGCTAAGTAAAATGTAGATTTTAAGTGGTGAAAGAATTTAAATTCTGATTTATATCATATTTTAAGGAGGGCCCACCATGAGTGCACAGAAGAGAGAAGGCAGCTGTGAAGTCTGACTTTGACCACAGACTTAGCAACCAAAGTTTTGGGCCCCTCAGTACATGAAGGACTTATTGCTCTCTGCAACTATGTGAAAGGAGGTTGTAACAAGATGGTGTTGGTCTCTTCTCCCAAGTAACAAGCAATGGAACAAGAGGAAATGGCCTCAACATGCTCCAGGGGAAGTTTAGGTTGGATAGCAGGAAAAATTGGATGATAGGAAGCTTAGGATTGGATAATAGTAAAAAAATTTTTTGCTTGATGATCTTACAGGTCTTTTCCAACCTTAATAATTCTATTGTATTCTATTTTAACCAGTTGTGCTGTAGATGGCCTCAGCACTGTTTGCCTTTAATAATTTAATTTTTTATAAAACTGGAGTGACAATATACCACCATCCATGCAGAAAAAGTCAACCTTTTTATTGCTTGAGAAGTGTTGCAATACAACAGTGATGGTGTCCTGTGTAAACTCAGATAGGCAGCAAACCCCTGTATTTAATACATGCCCGGCACACAAATAAAATGTGAAAAATGCTCCATTTTGGTCTTTAAATAACACATGGAGTCAAGGAGGAGGTAGCAGGAAGCTTAGAATTGGAAAACGATAGCTCCGGCAATGCAGCGCGATGATTGAAAATGACATCTTCCACACACCCAATTAAAATTCATACCTTTTAACCTTTGCAGCCATCTGAGATCTGTATCATTAAGACTGATTCAACAAGATGCCTTGATATTCTAAATTATTTGTACGCCTGGTATTCCAAATAAACATTTGTGAAATTCATTTCAAAAGATGTTAACACTCGTGAAACCCATGTGCCCCAGAGGGATTATATAAATTTCCATGTCAAATATTTGAAGCAAAGCACTTGTACAGAAACAGTGTTTTTTGTGTTTTGATGCCTTTCATTTCCATAAACTAGATTACTTTCTGAAATTACTTTCACACAGAGAACAGTTTCTATTGAATTCCAGTCAGTGAGCTCCTTGGAGTGTGATGTGAATAAAATATTACTGGGTTATGTAGCTTCCAGGATGCATATGCATCCGTGCTGTATAAGCAGGGCAAACCAAGTCTGGATTTTATCTTGAAGTGGGTTCACACACAGAGATTTACTGTCTTAGAGTAATTGCTAAACAACCATTTCATTTATAGTCTAACAAGGAAGCTCTCTAGATTCCTGTCTCCAGCCCCTCTACCTGGCTAACAACGACATGATCTCCCTCGGTAAGTAGAGATTTGCTGGCAGGCAGCAATTCCTGGCTGTCAGTGGTTCTTGAACAGAAAAGTTTTATCTGCTTCTTGCAAACACTGATTCTGCCAAAAAATCACACGCACACATAAACACAAAAATAGATCTGAGCAAACATTGCTTCCATTGTGCTTGTTTTGCCAACCCTGTGAAATGATCAAATACCAGGCATTTAAACGGGAAGGAAAATTTTGCTGAGGGTGGAGGGGAGGGAAGCAGCTGTGAGATTAAGTGTTTTTACATAAACTACACACACACAATCTCCATTGTTACATAATGTCCCCCATGCGGGTGTCTTAGGTCAACTGCTGGATGTTCTTCCAGAAAAAAGAAGCCTACAGAAAAGCTGGGGAGGGGCTCTTTATCAGGGAGTGCAGTGATAGGGGGAGGAGGAACGGTTTTAGGGTGAAAAGGGGGAGATTTAGATCAGATATAAGGAAGAAATGCATTCCTGTGAGGGTGGTGAGGCACAGGCATAGGTTGCCCAGAGGAGGCGGAGATGTCCCATCCCTGGAGGTGTTCAAGGCCAGGTTGGATGGGGCTTTGAGCAACCTGATCCAGTAGGAGGGGTCCCTGCCGGTGGTAAAGGAGGTTGGAACTGGGTAGGCTTTCAAGTCCCTCCAATCCAAACCATTCCATGACTCTAAAAGAGGGTGAAATGCTAACTTTGGTGAAAAATTTGGGCTTCAGCCCTGGATCCTGTAGCAAGTCCTCTGAGTACTTCTTGGTAAGAGCATAGCTAAAGCTGGGTAGACTCTTGGCACCCAGGGGAAACACTTTCCTGCTTGGATTTGTGCTGCGTTTTGCAGTGGATCAGTACATGAAGCTCTCTCCTTTACATCAGCAGAAATTTCACGTGTGGAAATTCAAGAGCCGGGTTGTTGCAGCCAAGACTGAACGCTGGGTCTGAGCCCTC